>NC_139840.1:25812408-26347971 GCF_963691815.1 Echiichthys vipera | reverse complement strand
GATTGGATGAGCTGTCTAAGGCAGAATCCTTTTTTGATTGACAGCTAAATGAGCGAATCAGCGATCTTGAAGAATAAACATCGACCGGAGCATTTTCCAAGTTTTTCATTCTGTTGTTCTGAACTGATCCGGAGACTTTACCGATCCCCAGACTTTGTCTTTGTTAAAAACGACTAGCGTTGTGTTTTGAGACTCTTTTCTGTCACTCTGCGTTTTCTTTCCCCAACTAGCAGCTGCAGCTACGGAGCCCCCCCCCCCCCCCCCGTCACTCACACTCACACTCACAGGCGGTCACACTTCACAGTAGCCTGGTGCAGCAGCTCCAGCTGGGCCAAGGCTGTTTAAGCAGCCTAGCTCTGCTGGCCATTGAGAGGACACTGGTCAAGTCCCTGGAAAAGACGCCCAGTTGGTACGACAAGGTCACAGATAATTTTCTTGAAAAAGGAACGAAGGGTAGAATTTACATATAAATAATCAAACACATTTATGATGTAGGCCGGAAAAATTAGCTTCCACTCCATAAAAAATCAGCAGCTGCCACTGATGTAAATATCAATGTATGCTGTTTGTACCTGTATCTGTAGCAAAAAAAATGCTATTTTCACCCTTTATTTTCTTAACCCTAACCATGTAGTTTTGTTGCCTAAATCTAACCAAACTATTAAAATATTAAGTCAAAATAATTTTAAATTATGTTCCTGGCTAGATTTGAACCCTTATCTCGCAGTTTAAAGTCTTATGTCCGATGTAAATAGACACTCCATATATTGAATAACTTTAGGACACTTCTATTCACACCCAGTGGGAGTAAAAATAAACAACACAGCACACTGCCTATGGGAACAGCACCATCACAATGTCTTTGTATTCTGCTTTCCTTGATGTGTAAATAAAACTCTTCAGATGATTTATCTCAGTGTAGAACATAAAATACAGAAGAGAGAAGTGAGAAGTAGAAAACAATCAGAACCCAGCCACAGTGACATCTCCCACTGGACTGTAAACTACCATTTTCAAGCCTCGAGTTTGCCGTTTGGTCCACGCCATCTTGGTTTTTTGGAGCCAGAAGTGATCATATTTGGATGAGAGGGCTGAGTTTGGGAGGAGCGCTATGTCGCTGTTGTTTCAATGATGCTGTGTTAAGCTAAACGCTAAAGAGGGAAACCTTTACTGATCAGTAGGTTGAAGTGAGTCATCCAGTGGACTTTTGCAGGCAGAAAGCTGGGAGCTCCTGGTGCTGTGCCATTCATTTGAATGTACTTTTTTGAATGTACATTTTTAGGCAATCAAAATGTTAAAATGATGATGAAGTGAAAACGGACTGTGAGACAGTCATCATGCTGTACTGAAGAAAACTTGAAACTAGTGACTGAGACCATAAACTCTTTAGGAAAATGTTTACTGAGGAAATAAATCAAGGGAGAAGTAGGTTCATTTTCTCACTGACTTCTATACAAACTGATATTAGAGAGAATGCAGCTTTAGGGCACTTCACCATACTGCATACTGGAGAAAATTAAATTCTCCTGTGATATACCCCCCCTTTTACACAGCAAAATCGTCTTTTATTTGAGAACTATGGGATAAAAAATAACTTACTAGGACGTTTCACATAGTTTCAGTCTCTTGTCTTACTTTAGTTGATTTGAAGCGTTACGCAGATGGCCTCCTGTGTCTGTGGGATCTCATGAAAAAAGATCTGAAAGAAGCTCAACTGACACACATGCACGCAGCAGTGGTGCACTGCTCTTGAATTTCGACAGTACAACACTTGATTTATGTGTGTGTGTGTGTGTGTGTGTGTGTGTGTGTGTGTGTGTGTGTGTGTGTGTGTGTGTGTGTGTGTGTGTGTGTGTGAGTGTGTCTCTCTCTCTAGTGATCTGAATTCCAGAATTCTGCCTCCGTTTATAACTGATCTGCCACTGGAGATGAAACGCTGTAAGCACAATATATGTGTGTGTGTGTGTGTGTGTGTGTGTGTGTGTGTGTGTGTGTGTGTGTGTGTGTGTACTTGAGCACCTTCGTAACAGTGGACTAAAATCATGTCTAGTACCCTCTGGTGAATTGTTTCTAACTTCTGCCAGTGTGAGTGAATCTGCACTACCTCTACCGCTGGAGCAGGGATTTTAACAGCCCTCTCACATACGTCGTTTTTAAAACACCTCTATTGTGTAAATGGCTGCTGGCCCAGGGAGTCCTCCAGACTGTAGAGGGGCTATGAAACAGGCCACTCACTGAAGAAACCAGTCTGTTGAGACATGATTTGTCATTATATTTTTGTCTTAAGTTTCAGACTCACACTTTCCAGAAAGCAGGTGAGCAATAAGTATTTTAGACTAGAATAAAGAAAGAAAATAGAGAAACAATGAGGATCAAATTAGAAATGAAATAGTCAGTGGTAAGATCTTAACTTTTCAGTGTTAATTATTTGTTAAAACATTTGATTTGATTTGTTAAAAGACTTATATCAAACATTTACAGTTTTAGTGGATGGCTTAACAATTTTCAAGCTACAGTTAGCTAAACAATTACTGTTTAGGCAATGTTTTGGCTTTATCTGATAGAGAGCTGGGCCTAGATATACTTACCTAGGTAATCTCCTACAGTAACAGGGGCAGGTATAGTTTGGTGGTTCTTGCAGGGAAATACTTTAATAGTTTAAAAGTGACAGATTATTTACAGTTTATTTAAAAACGTGATTAAATACTTGTTTACTTGAATTGTAAACCTAATGCTTTACATTACTCTTTACAACTAAAAAGTAATCTGAGGTCGCACTCACACTGTCCTTCCGTACCGTGCCCCAGGACGTTTCAGTGTGAGTGCAACCGCTCACGGCTTGCCGTCCACGGCCTGTTTGGGAGAGGTGGGCCTTTGCAAAGCATGTTTGCACATGTACGAGCATGAGCGTGCGCACGTGTACGTGCGTCTGTTCGGACATAGAGAAAAAAAGAAGGAGGGACCATGCGCAGACAATTCAAAACAATGGCTGTGAAAGGTTCACGTTGGTGTGATGTGGAGGTGGCGTGTTTACTGCAGATTTGGTCGATGAAAATATTCAAAAACAGTCGACGAGACGCACAAAAACTCAGAGGTCTATGGAAAGATTTGTAAACAAAGCGACGCATCGCGATGACGTCATCAATGCATGTGGTGTGTTACGTTGTGATGACGTATAGGCAGCAAGAGGCATTCGCCGAGGCCCAGGTAGTGTGAGTACAAACGGGCCTAGAGGGGGGGACAAGGACCCTAAAGCACGGGGCACGGTACGGATGGACAGTGTGAGTGTCCCTAGGCGCGGTACAGTTGCACTCACACTGGTCAAACGAACTAGACTTTAGCCGTAAAAGGTGCTTGGGCACGGTACGGATGGACAGTGTGAATGTGACCTTAGATATCTTAGGGCGACATACACACTCTGCTGTCTGTAGTGTGTAGGATGGTTGCCTGGTGCTAATGTTCATCGTTAGGTCATTACACACTGTGTTTCTTACTTAATAAAAAAATATTTGAAATAGCCTTTATGAAAATGAATGAAAAAGGTTGATGGCATGTGAAAGGTCTTTGCAACATTTTGGCCATGATATGTGTATGGAGGGATAGTAGTACTCTAGCATGGAATAATTTATATTTGTGGATCTGCATTCCTGAAAAATGGGATAAAGATCATGTTCTCTGTCTCTGCAGAGAAATATAAATTGCCAACTTTACTTACACATTTTCTGATGGCTGCAATCTCTGTCACATATGATTTAAATGTACTGGAGAACAGATAAGATGGAACTTATCTGACTGAACTGTTTAATGAGGCAGAATTGCAACAATGGAACTTCAAGTTTGCGTAGAGGATGGAGGCACACAACAAATATTGCATTTACTTCTCAATGATTGGAAACAAAGCAAAATAATTTAGACCACATCACATGTACTGTCCAGAGCTTTTATCTTATAAAAGACTGGAATTTAGATTATACTGGGAAAGGGGGCCTTCTCGTACTGTTAATCCTGGCAGAAGCAAAATTAATACACAAGTGTGGGGAAATTGGCACAGTGAAGCAAGTGAGCACAGCAGGTACTCTTTAAATGAATCAGTATCTTTAAACAGACCTCACTGTATTCAAGTTAGTTAAAAATCATGTTAAAGATACCTGAACAGTCACAACAAAGTATAGTTGAAACATTATTCAAAATCAAGAATGGGAAATGTTTTTTTCCTGACCCTCAATTAAGATATTAAGAGCTAATGCATGTCCTAAAGCACAGACAATAACACATAAGAATATGAATTCTACTTAGAGAAAATAAAAACAAGTGTAATTAGTCTTTCAAATATAACTTCAAGAATATATTTTATATAATTCAAGCCTAGATAAAGCTCCCTTGATAATAGTGCATGAAGCCAAGTTACACCTGACTTACTCTCAATTAAAGTGCCAAATATTTTTGGGGTAATATTTGTATGACAGAGAAATGTTTAAGTATTGATGACATTAAGTTTCTTTTTTTGAAAGAAACATAGACAGTCTTTCAAATAAACAGACACCCATTAGGTAAGACAATGGATGCAGACTTTCACTGCTGTATATGAATGTTCCCTCATATAAAAAAGACCATTGGATGATTTTACGCCGGAATTAAGTGAAGGAAAAGATAGTGGTTTGTGTTTAAATAAACCCTTTCTGGCAAAGAGAACTGAAGGCTAACTTTTTCCTGTGTGAAGCTTGTGTCTGTGTGAAGATAAGCTCCACCCACAGTTCCTCTGCCAAGCTGTGATTGGACAGTTGATTGTTTTTCATTTTGACATGGATAGAAAGTCTCACCATCACTCCCTGTGATGGACAACAGTGAAGCAACAGAGCAACAGACATGAAATTCAAACATCGAGCTAAAACATAAAATGAATATGATTCATAAATAAAATAAAAGACTAATTGGTGGTGAGCTGCTTTTTAAAGGTGACCACATTGTCTACAGATCTCAAGAGTTCCAAAAGTTTAGGAGCTTCTAATCCAGTGGTCCTCAAACTTTGCATATGCGTAGCACCTCAGAAAATATCAAACTCTCTCACCACTAAGACCAATGTTAGAGTACAGCAGCGTAGGTCTGTCTTCAGACATGAATTCTTCAGACATGAATTCAGCTTCAAACGGACTGCTCTAAATATTCTCCTCCTGATCTGCACTTTCTGCTCTTCCTAGTAGTTCAGATTTGGAGCCACGGTCGTTTTTTCAAAACAATCATTTCACCTCTGCATACTAGGGATGCAAATGATCAAGTAATTCATTAATTGATAGTTGTTTCATCTTGACGATCAATGATCGATTAATTGATAAGCAGCAATTCTTCTAAGAAGCTGAATTTCCCTCTGAATACGTATAATATAACTGTATAGATCTTTCTAATGGAACTTCATTACTAGGCAACAGCCTTGGTCCTTGTTAACTTCCTGTCAGCTGATGTCTTTCACATTCACTGCAACAGGAATCAAACTTGGAAACATTTAGAATGTTAATGTTTACAACTTTGAAAAGGTCTATAGGTAACATAAAGTGCTATCTTCCTTATGATATAAAGAAAAAAAATGAGACTCAGGACTTAATAAACAGAGAGGCAGGTGATTAGTGCCAACGAGAAACACCTGGATCAACCTGCCGGGAAAACCAGCTCACAACAGGGAAACACAGAAAGGGGAGCACATACAGGAAAACACCGACAGAGGGAGACAAAAACAGAGACCAAAAAGGAGAGGAGGGCTCCCTGATGGAATCATGACACACATATTGTGCATTTGCCGTCTTTGTCGTCATCAACCAATTTAAAGTGGCTCCATAGTGCGCTCCGTTTTGCCCTTTCGGTGTACCGCTTCACTTGTGTTCCCACGTGTGCGTCAAGTACGTCTGGTGTCAAGCACGCCCTCACGTGGACTGGTGGGGAATTACAGGTTCAAAACGCAATTAATTACAATTCATTTATTTTAATCAAGTAATTTCTCATCGACAATTAATCAATAATCCATTGATTGTTTGCCTCCCTACTGCATCACAGTTTAGCTCGTAACCCATGAACGTGACTACGTGTAGCTGTTATTGAAACAAAAATATTACAGTGAATGCTAAACTTATTTTAAATTACATTTCACTGATCCAAAGTATTTTCTTTTAAAATGTTGTCGTTTTTTGATAGTAATATATTTATTTAATGATTAATGTTTCCTTTTTTTATTTTGTAGATTCCTTTGCATACCACTGGAGAGAGCTTGAAGTACCACAGTTTGAGAACCGGTGTTCTGATCTTTATAAACAGATCTCTGTATATGAATGCAGAATATGTACCAATGATTGTGGTATCAGAAGCATTGTGGTTTCATTTCGTAGTTAGTTGTATTGACCTCTGTTTGGGTGGGCATTAGTTGCATGCAGGTCATTTAAACAGTGAGCTACCGCTGCAACGCTCTGATCTGAGCTCATCAGCCTCTCCAGGCCCCTAACTCCTACCACCGCCTCTTTCCAAAGTAGCGGCTGTGTTCAACATTCAGTCTGGTTCTCTCCTGATGGACTGGATCGGCCCGCAGCACACTGAAACTAGCTTACTAGTTTGCCAGCTGGCTAGCAGATATGCTAGAATGCTATGAATCAAGAAAGGGAGAGTGCCCTGAGTTGGTTATAGTATGAGCGATGCCAAACCATGATTCCATCCAACCATCCTTTTTCTAAATGGTTGAATAATGTTAAATTGTTTAACAATGAAATGTGAAAAAATGAAACTACAGAAAAATTACATATAGAGTTTAAGTCAGCCTACCACTGCCTTGCCAGACAGGAAGTCAGCTTTGCTGAGGTAGACAACATGGGCTCTCTCTCATGGGATGTTATATAACAAACATGACCTGTTGGCTGACAGGGAGCCGGAGGATCCCTCTTAAGATTTCCTGTTAGCCCCGAGATACGAAATTTAAAACGAAAGCATGTGTGTGCCCTTCTCTTCCATTCTGTGTGTATGTGCCTGTGTTGTATGTTTGTGTGTATGTTATTAATGTGCGTGTGTGTGTGTGTGTGAGAGACTATGATGCAGCTGATGTTTAAATCTTGACAAGCGTCGTCTCATTTCCATATCTTCATCTTCAGGAACACTCGTTCTCGTCTCTGTGAAGGGAGGGAGGTAAAGGAAACGTATAAAGACGGAGTGAGAGAGAGAAGAGAGAATAAATTACAGTCTCATTTCCATGTTCAGCTGTAAACCTCAGTCGCCCAAATAAAGTGTCAACACAGACTACATGTCACATTATGCAAGGTGTTTGCACCTCCTAAAAATCTGTTTGTGTCAGAGCATAGTGTATACAGCATACATTATTATGCAGTATATAACTTTTATTTTAACTTTAAGTTAGAATGTTTAGCAAATATTTGAAGTGACAAGTCTGAGTATGATCGACACACAGAACACACATGAATACACATGAACACACATGAATACAGACACATTGGTGGTGATGTTCAAATGAAGCTTCATAAACACTTTATAAATAATTATTTTACACAAATGTCTATAAGGATAAATGATGAAGTGATGACATTTTATATCCATATCATAATGTTCTCCAAAACGCTGGCCACTCTATGTTGGCAGGTGCAGATACAGAATCCATCCCCACACTCACTCGTACTGACAACACTGAGTCAGTACGAGTTACACAGTCCCTATTCAAAGAGACTATTTGTGAGACATTTATTCAAAGCCCTCTTAAAAAGTCTCTCTTTTAATGAGATTTAGAGAAAGTTTATTCCATTCAGATGCATCTTCACACAGGCCTCCATCCTTTAAACCAGCCAGCAGCCGTAGGTCTCCACAGCCTTTATCAGGTACGTGGACTAGAATCACAACAGTTTTCTCCTCCAATGTGTTTTCCGAAGTTTTAAATATGAACTGTAAAATGATGAAAATGCATCATTTTAGTACAAATCCATGTTCAAGAGCCAGTGTTTTAGCAGCAGGAAGACTGCATGATGGAGCACATGTGATAACTATGTGTGAGTGTTCCTCGAGCTGCTGCTGGTCCTGCTTCGTGTAAGCGTCTGAGCAGTCCTCTGGATCCATCATCGTCATCAGGACTGACTCGACTCAGGGCTCCAGACTACTTTTTTCACTAGGAGCACTGTGGCCCCCAACTGAAAATCTTAGGGACGCAACCAGAAATTTTAGGGGCACACGGTAAATCAACAATAGATGCAGAAATTACAATGTGCTGTTTCATATTCAGTATCACATTTTTATTGTGCTCCTTTGAAGATGCAACATAGGTTAACAACAGCACCATCTCTGTCATGACAGTACAATATTAAAAGATATTCCATACATTCAGAAGAAGGGATGTGACGAGACTCAGCTCACAAGATACGACGATACACGATATTGAGTCCATGAGAACGAAACAAGATGAGATTTTAACACCATTTTAAAATGTCAGTATTTTCTTTACAGGGGGGTTGATTTTAGCGATGGTGCTGAGGTGTCTTTGCATAGTACTTGTGATAGCGGAGGTGTAGCCTACGGTACTCACAGAGGTAAACTATAACCCCCCCAGCCCGGTCCACTGCGGGGGGGGGGGGGGGGGGGGGGGGGGGGCCCGCCCTGCGCCTGTAACACTTATCTCCACAGAGAGCGAGATGAGAAGCAGTGCGATGACCATCACTCGCCCATCTCACAGAACAGATACGTTTCCATATTATTGAGTCGATCGACTCACACCTGGGTTTTCTCCTGCTGTATGTGTTTTATATGAACTGTTACTGTATCTACACTGACTGATCAGATCCGTCTGTGTGTCACCTGCTGCCTCACTTGCTGCACTGGGTAGAGAAACAAAGTCAATGAATCAGTTAAACACTGTTGATTTCTTCCAATAGAGCCAACATGAAAACTATTTTAGTCCTTCAGGGGCGACACTGTGATTATAACTTGTAGCCTGGTGTTAAAGAAACTGCGGGGCTCACGTGTTACGTGTTTGTGGTACTGTGCTGACGGCACTATCTTCTTACACTGCTACTGTTCCTGTCTTGATATGGGAGACATCTGGTCGCGCATAAATTCAGTCGCTAAATGTGACCATTTGGTGGCAGTCAGGAGCCCTGGTCCGAGTGAAACAGAAGTGAACAGGTTCTAATGCAGGTGGTCTTACAATACTTTTAAACAAATGCTGTGACCGGTCGACTTTGAGGCATTATTAACTCTTTTCCTCTCCTCTATCCAGGTTCTGATTGGGTTCAGTTTGGCCATAATCCATTAAAGTGTTTTCTGTCTTTGTGTTCCTTCCAGGAGAACCACACAAGTTTGATCCTTCCTTCAGAGGTCCAGTCCGCAGAAGGTAACTCCATACTATTTAGTGTACTCTTTCCTAAATGATGTCCACACTAAGTCAGCTCATTTTCTTTTACTCCTGGTTCTCATTTCAGTCAGTAAAAAACAAAATTGTGCATCACAACCAATGTGGTGTGCAGTGATACAGTCAGTCTGTTGTCTTTTCTGTATCCCCGTGCTCACCTGTATAATTTTAAATTGTATGCATTAATTTCTTATTAAACAAATCTTTGTTTCATAGACATGTCTAATAATTATTTTTGCCTGAACTTGTGTGTTCACTGAGCTTTAATACAATAAGGTTGATTCAAGCCAATCAATGACCCAAAGTCTGGAAATCTATACTTACATTGCTCAAAAGAATTCTGGTGTGTATGCCAGTCTAGCTGCACGGTGCTGGGCTGCGAGCACAGGTCCCACTAGAGGACGTCAGGCCTTCACGCCACCCTCATGCTGGTGTGCATGTTTCTGACATTTTGGTCGGTGTTTGTGCATGTTTCTGACAGTTTGGTCAGAAACATGCACACCAGCAGCCTGCTGGGGGTCATTCTGTAGGGCTCTGGCAGTGCTCCTCCTGTTCCTCCTCACATAAAGGAGCAGATAGCGGTCCTGCTTCCTTTAAAAGAAGAAAAGGACCATCCACATTGTTATCAGCACAAAGTTCAAAGCCAGAATCTATAAAGGTATGGGGGTGTGTTAGTGCCCATGGCATCATGGGTAGTGGGCAATATGGCAAAAATATCATATAACGATTTTTTTACAGTAAAATCACAATTACGATTTTATCACAGTTTTTTACATTGATTATTATTTTGCAGGTTCCTGAACAGTGCAACCAAAGTATTCCTATACGTAAAAATAGCCTGTAGCCCTAAAAGAGAAAATATATAACTGTCAGGGTTCTGAGGAGGACCCAGAGGCAGATCGGACAAAAGGCAGTGTTTAAACAGTTTATTAGATAAAAGCGTGAGGTGGTGAAGAACAGAGAAGCTGGCAGGCGAGGTTTGGATCCCAGAGGTGTGGAAGGTCCAGAGAGTGGCTGGCTCACAGGCGGCGGGGCTAAGCGGACTGGGCTCCCGGGCTAACTTCCTGGAATGATTCCTGAGGCAGAGAGACACGGTTACTTGCAGACACAGATTGTAAGAGGGCAGCTCCAGCAGGCTGAGGCAGACAGACAACCAACAGTAGCAACGACGACCTGTGGCAGAGGTAGGCAAGGTGTTGTGGGCGTATTCGACCAAGGGAAGTTGAGTAGCCCAGGTGGTGGGGTTTGATGAGACCAGGCAACGGAGGGAGCTCTCCATCTTTTGGTTGGCCCGCTCCGCCTGGCCGTTGGACTGGGGATGAAAACCAGAAGTTAAACTGACCGAGGCCCCGATAGCAACGCAGAATGCTTTCCATACGGAGGACACGAACTGGGGGCCCCTGTCAGACACCAAGTCACAGGGCAGACCGTGGACACAAAAAATCTCCCTGACCAGAATATCAGCCATCTCCTTGGCAGAAGGGAGTTTGGGCAGGGGTAGAAACCTAGCAAACTTACTGAATCGGTCGACTACAGTGAGAACCACCGTCTTACCCTCAGATGGTGGCAGGCCAGTTACAAAGTCTAGAGCAATATGGGACCACGGACGCCGAGGAATGGGCAGGGGGTGAAGTTGTCCAGCGGATCGAAGATTGGAGCCCTTGTTCTGAGCGCAGACGCGACAAGCAGAGACATAGGACTTGGTGTCAGCCTCCACCGACGGCCACCAAAACCTTCTGCGGAGGAAAGCTAGGGTGCGAGCAATCCCTGGGTGGCAGGTCAACCTGGAAGCGTGAGCCCACGACAACACAGAGGGTCGGACAGACTGGGGCACAAACAGATGGTCAGGAGGGCCGTTACCTGGATCGGGCTGGGTCACAAGTGCCTCTCTGACCTCCTTCTCGATGTCCCAGGTGATGGCGCCAACAACACAGGAACGAGGAACAATGGTATCAGCCACCTCGTCCAAATCCCCCTCCTTGCAGAACACTCGGGATAAGGCGTCTGGTTTGGTGTTCTGGCATCCAGGCCTGTAGGTCAGAGAGAACTTAAAGCGACCGAAAAACAAAGCCCACCTGGCCTGGCGAGGGTTGAGTCGTCTGGCAGTCTGGATATACTCCAGGTTCTTATGATCTGTCCAAACCAAGAACGGATGTTCATCCCCCTCCAACCAATGGCGCCACTCCTCCAAGGCCATCTTCACCGCCAGCAACTCCCTGTTACCTACATCATAATTCCTCTCTGAAGGAGACAGACGACGAGAAAAGTAGGCACATGGATGCAATTTGCCGTCCTTAGGGGAGCGCTGAGAGAGAACCGCTCCAACCCCGATGTTGGAGGCATCCACCTCAACCACGAACTGAGAGGTGGGATCAGGCTGGGTGAGGATGGGGGCAGAGGTGAACAGGTCCTTAAGCCCCTGGAACGCGCTCTCCGCCTCAGTGGACCAGGAATAGGGTCTGTTAACAGAGGTGAGTGAAGTCAAGGGTTCAGCAATACGACTGTAATTCCGAACGAACCTCCTATAAAAATTAGCAAATCCAAGAAACCTCTGTAGCTGCTTCCTGGACTCAGGGCGAGGCCACTCCTGGACGGCTTGGACCTTAGCAGAGTCCATCTTAACCTGTCCGTGTAAGACTACGTACCCGAGGAATGAGACAGTGGAGGCATGAAACTCACACTTCTCGGCCTTGGCGTAAAGGCGATTCTCCAGGAGTCTCTGCAACACTTGCCGGACATGCTGGACATGTTCAATGGGGTCTTTGGAAAAAATAAGAATATCATCCAGGTACACAAAAACAAAACGACCCAACATATCTCTAAGGACATCATTAACTAGGCACTGAAAAACAGCTGGAGCATTCGTAAGTCCGAAAGGCATGACCAGGTACTCAAAATGTCCTAATGGCGTATTGAAAGCAGTCTTCCACTCATCCCCTTGTCTGATACGCACCAGGTGGTAGGCATTGCGCAGGTCCAATTTAGTGGAGACTGTCGCCCCCTGGAGGGAATCAAAGGCGGCAGACATCAGAGGTAGAGGGTACTTGTTCTTAACAGTTATGTTGTTGAGGCCCCGGAAGTCAATGCAAGGTCTTAGGCTCTTATCCTTCTTGCTCACAAAAAAGAAACCCGCCCCTAGTGGCGAGGAGGAAGGCCTGATGATGCCAGCTGCCAAGGAGTCCCTAATGTACGTCTCCATAGCCTCTCTCTCAGGTTTGGAGATGTTATACAGGCGGCCTCCAGGCAACGTGGCACCAGGTAACAGGTCGATACTGCAGTCATATGGGCGATGGGGGGGTAGGGACAAGGCCTGAAGCTTGCTAAACACCTCTTTGAGATCGTGATAGAAAGGGGGCACATGATTAAGGTCTGGGGCGTCAGGGCTAGAGTTAGGGCTAGTGATGGGCTGGGGCTGAGCTGATCTAAGGCAATTAGCATGGCAGAACACACTCCAGTTCAGGATTTTGGCTGCAGACCAGTCTATATGGGGATTGTGTTTGGTTAACCAAGTGTAACCGAGGATAACAGGCATGTAAGGTGAGTCCAAAACAAAAAAGCTAATGTCCTCAATATGATTACCAGAGAGCTGGAGACGGACTGGGCAGGTCTTGATTTTCAATCTGGCCAGGAGTCTGTCATCCAGGGTCTTAGCCTCCAAGGGAACCTCCAGAGGCACCGTGGAGAGGCCGAGCTGTTTGACAACAAGAGAATCCAGAAAACTTTCATCTGCCCCTGAATCAATCAAAGCCTGCAGTGTAATGGACTGACCTTTATGGGAGAGAGTAATGTGAAGATTCAAGATTCAAGATTCAAGAAGCTTTATTTATCCCGAGGGAAATTATTGTGCAACAGTTTCGATACAAAGGCGGAAAAGGATCAGAGTAACAATAAGCATAAACATAAATCAAATCAAAATAAAGCTAACGTCAGATAAATCAAGCAATGAACCAAGTGTGACAGAGTGCAACAGACGTCGTGGTTAAGCGTAGGTATATACAACAATACGCAGCGTGCAGTTTAGCAGCAGATTGAAATAAAATAAGAACAAACTAGATAAGTGAGAAGGAGCGATAAGTTATAAGTGTTAAAAATGTTAAAAATGTAGCAGCATGTCCTACAGAACTAAGTGACAGTATGGCACAGTGGAGTGTAGCAGCATTTCGTACTTAAGTCAGTTACAGTAAACCACAGTGAAATGTAGCAGCATGTCCTAAAGTACAGTAAGTGTATCAGCAGATAGTTACAGTAAACCATTAATAAATAAATAAAGTGATGTAGTGGTGATATAAAGTGACAGTGTGGTATAGCAGCATTACTTACTGAAGTAAGTGACAGTACAACTGAATAAAGTACAACTGAATAAAGTGGTGCAGTGATGGTATAAAGTGACAAAGTGACATTTTCAGGATACAGTGTCTCCACTGTTCCTTACCTGACTGGGGGGAGATGAATTATAAAGTTTGATGGCCGCCGGAAGAAAAGACTTCCTCCGGCGTTCAGTATTACACTGAGGGAGAATGAGTCTATGGCTGAATGTGCTTTTGCTGGAGGTCAGCAGCTGGTGGAGAGGGTGAGAGTTATTGTCCAGGATGCTGTGCAGTTTAGACAGCATCCTCCTCTCAGACACCTCCACCAAAGAGTCCAGTGTGACCCCCAGGACGGAGCCAGCCTTCCTGATTATCTTACTGATCCTCTTTGCGTCTGCTGCCCTCAGTCTGCTGCCCCAGCACACAACAGCAAAGAAGATGGCACTGGCTACCACTGACTGATAGAACATCCTCAGCATGGTGTTACAAACATTGAATGACCGGAGCCTCCTCAGGAAATAGAGACGACTCTGGCCCTTCTTGTATACAGCCTCAGTGTTCTTGGAAAAGTCCAGTTTGTTGTCCAGGTGTACTCCAAGATATTTGTAATCCTGGACAACATCCACAGTCAGTCCGTTGATGGAGATGGGTGTGGGGGCAGATTTACTCCTGCGGAAATCCACCACTAGCTCCTTAGTCTTGGTGGCGTTTAGAATCAGGTGATTAGCTGCACACCAGTCGACAAAGGAGTCCACAACGCCCCTGTACTCCTCCTCCTTCCCCTCACTGACACAGCCAACAATTGCAGAATCGTCGGCAAACTTCTGCAGGTGGCAGGACTCAGAGAGGAACTGAAAGTCTGAGGTGTACAGGGTGAACAGAAATGGGGAAAGAACAGTACCCTGTGGAGCTCCAGTGCTGCAGACCACGGTGTCAGACACTCCGTCCTGCAGTCTGACATACTGTGGTCGACCCGTCAAGTAATCCGTAATCCAGGAAACCAGGGGAGGGTCCACCTGCATCGCCGTCAGCTTCCGTCCCAGCAGAGCAGGCCGGATGGTGTTGAACGCACTTGAGAAGTCCATGAACAAGATTCTCACTGTGGTCCCCGCTCTGTCCAGGTGGGCGCAAGCACGGTTGAGCAGGAAGATGATAGCATCCTCCACTCCTAGTCTCGGCTGGTAGGCAAACTGTAGAGGGTCCAGTGATGAGCTGACCAGGGGCCGAAGAAGTGAAAGAACCAGCCTCTCCAGGGACTTCATCAGGTGCGACGTCAGCGCCACCGGTCTGTAGTCTTCTGAGGTGCTGGGACGCACCTTCTTTGGTAATGGTACCAGGCAGGATGTCTTCCACAGCACAGGGACCTTCTCGAGACTCAGGCTGAGGTTGTAGATGTACTGCAGGACTCCACACAGCTGGATCGCACAAGTTTTGAGGACCCTCGGGCTGACACCGTCGGGACCCGCTGCCTTGCCTGGGCGGAGTCTGCACAGCTCCTTCCTCACCTGCTCTGCAGTGAAGGTCTGTCTGCTGTGTGTGTTGGTGGGGGTGGAGAGAGGTGATGGCGGGGGGGAGGGGACAGGTAGGGCAAAATCAGGAAGGAATTGAGGGGGAGGTGTCAGCAGGGTTGGAGGTTTGGAGGTGGGTGGTTGTAGAGGAGCCGTGGGGGGGTGGTCCAGAGCCCTTTGGTCAAATCTGTTGAAGAACAGATTGAGCTCATTGGCACGTTCAGTACCACCTCCTACCGTCTGGCTACCAGATGGTTTGTAGCCAGTGATGCTCCTCATGCCGCTCCACACGTCCTTTAAGTTGTTCTGCTGGAGTTTGTGCTCCAGCTTCCTCCTGTAGGTGTCTTTGCCCTGTTGGATCCTCTCCTTCAGCTCCCTCTGGACCTGCCTCATCTGCTCTCTGTCCCCCTCTCTGAAGGCCCTCTTCTTCGCATTCAGCAGGACCTTGATGTCTCTGGTGACCCACGGCTTGTTATTTGGGAAACAGAGTACAGTCTCTGTAGGAACAACGCTGTCCACACAGAAATTGATGTACCCTGTTATGCAGTCCGTGAGATCATCAAGGTCCTCCCCATGTGAATTACAGAGCAAATCCCAGTCTGTGAGTTCAAAGCAACCCTGTAAAGCTTTGTCAGTCTCCTGTGACCATCTCCTCACAGTCCTGGTGGTCACAGGAAGCCGCTGGACTTGGGGCTTATACAGGGGCTGCAGATGGATGAGGTTGTGATCTGATCTTCCAAGAGGAGGAAGGGCAGTGGAGCTGTAAGCCTCCTTAACATTCGCATACAGCAGGTCCAGTGTCTTGTTTTCCCTGGTGGGACAGTCCACAAACTGCTTGAAAGTGGGCAGTGTTGCAGCCAGAGTGATGTGGTTGAAGTCCCCAGATATTGCAATGAATGCGTCTGGGTGCCGTGTCTGAAGTCCCGCGACGACGGTGTGGATGACGTCACTCGCTCGCGCCGCGTTTGCAGTCGGAGGAACGTAAACAACCAGAACGATCACGTGTGAAAACTCCCTCGGCAGATAGTATGGCCGCAGACTCACAGCAAGCAGCTCAATGTCCGGGCTACACACACGCTCCTTTACAGTAACGTGTCCAGGATGACACCACTTGTTGTTAATAAGAATAGCAAGTCCCCCACCTTTCCTCTTGCCACTCTCACGGTGACTCCTGTCCGCCCGCACAGTCTGAAAGCCGTCCACAGTTACGTTCGAGTCCGGGATGTCCTCGTGGAGCCACGTCTCCGTGAAACACAGCACACTGCTCACACGATACATCCACTGAGTCTTCACCAGGCCCGCCAGCTCGTCCATCTTGTTAGCCAGCGACCTTACGTTCCCCATGGTGATCGAAGGGAGAGATGGTTTATATCTCCTCTTCTTTTCCCGTTGTTTACGTCCAGCCTTACATCCCCTGTACTTTCTCCTCAGTTCTTTGGGGATTTCAGGCCTCTCCCGCATTAGCGCCGTTGGTGCTAGCGACAACAGCTGTTCACGGGTGTAAACAATGGAGCCGCCGCATTGTTGCGTCCAGACGGAGACGCGGTCGGCAAAAATAGTCCCAAGAATGAGACAAACGGACAAAAAACACGTAAGAAAGTTCACGAACATAGTTGGCTAAGGTTAGCACTACGACTTACAGGAAAAAGTACTAATAAAAAGACAGTAAAATAAGATAAAATAGCAAAAAAATGCGGAAAGGAGAGGGAGCAACTGTTGCTGGCTGCCGCTTTACACAGCGCCGGAAGGTGAGAGATGAAGCGGGGTTCGCTGATGGGAAGCTTGGGAAACAGAGGCGCGACTCGCTAGGACGCTTCCTCCTACTAGCGAGCCTGCCCGTTTGACTGCCGCTGGGAGCAGGTGGCAATGTAGTGACCGGGCTGGCCGCAGTAGAGACAGCTGTTAGTTCTTCTGCGTCGCTGACGCTCCTCCTCATCCAACTGGTAACGACCCAGCTGCATGGGCTCGGCAGCCGGGGAACTCTCCCTCCTGGAGACGTCCTGAGGAACTGGAGCTGGGTTGGGGGATGCGGGGCTTACAGAACCAGCAGAGCGGGGAGCCCGGGAGTGTTCGTAGCCTCCAGCCTGGCGTCTCTCTCTCCGGCGTTCCCGGCAGCGGTTGTCAATGCGGATAGCGAGTGAGATCAAATCGTCCAAACTGGAACTCTCTGACCTTTTGAAGGATGAGCTCATCTCTTGCCCAGTCAAACCATTAGAAAAAACAGCAGAAAGTGCATCATCATTCCAACCGCTTTCCACTGCTAAAGTGCGTAACTCAATGGCGTATTCGGCCACACTGCGACCCCCCAGTCGCAGTGCAAACAACCTCTTAGATGCATCTTTACCCCTTATAGGATGGTCGAACAGCTTACGCATCTCCCCTGTGAATGCGGCGTAGGTGGCGGTGACTAGTAACTGCTTCTCCCATGCAGCAGAAGCCCACTCCAGCGCTTCACCTCGGAGGAGCCCAATCAAATAAGCTATCTTTGACCTCTCAGTTGCATAGGTGCGGGGCTGCTGGTCAAAAACGAGTCCACATTGCAATAAAAAGGAGCGACAATGGCCGAGATTACCATCATACCTCTCAGGTGCGGGAACCCAGGGCTCCCGATCGGAGGAGGAGAGTGAGGCGGCAGCAGCAGAGGGCCCGGGCACAGAGGCGACGCTGGCTTGTGAGCCGAGTTGGGCTCGAAAGACAGTCAAGCTGGTGGTAAGAGTCTGTAACCCAGTTGTGATTTCTCTGAGGGCCTTACCATGTTGTCCTAAAACAGATTCTTGATGGGTTATGGCTTGACGTAGTCTGTCCAAATCCGCTGGGTCCGTCATGGCCGGATCGTACTGTCAGGGTTCTGAGGAGGACCCAGAGGCAGATCGGACAAAAGGCAGTGTTTAAATAGTTTATTAGATAAAAGCGTGAGGTGGTGAAGAACAGAGAAGCTGGCAGGCGAGGTTTGGATCCCAGAGGTGTGGAAGGTCCAGAGAGTGGCTGGCTCACAGGCGGCGGGGCTAAGCGGACTGGGCTCCCGGGCTGACTTCCTGGAATGATTCCTGAGGCAGAGAGACACGGTTAGTTGCACGGATTGTAAGAGGGCAGCTCCAGCAGGCTGAGGCAGACAGACAACCAACAGTAGCAACGACGACAAGTGGCTGGAAAATGCGGTAGCATACACAATACTTCACAACGATCCGGCGTTCACTGCATGTGTGGCTGCTCCTTAAGTACTGCAGGGGATTGATGAGGAGCAGGTGTGTGGGTGACCTCAGCCAGGTGTGTGAGCAGCCAAAGAAGGACACGCCCCCGAGCACTGTCAGGAAAGTGACAAACACCACAAGACATAACAAAAAACACCCAAACAGACCTCATGGCCGGGGATTCGTGACAATAACAGAGCATTTAGGACAAAGAACCTTTCTGAACAGATTTGATTTAGTGTGTCAGGTACAGTGGACGTTTGACAAAGAGCTGCCTGAAGCTCCCTGTTTCCTCTGCTGGCTGTGGTGTGGATGATCTCCTCACTGTTTCACTCTTAGCACACTGTTTAGGATGTTGTCTCTTTAGGTGGTTGAAAAGGCTCCTTGTTTTACCATCTGATGTGTGCACGTTGTGTGACTGTGTGTGTGTATGTGTGTGTGTGTGTGTTAAACACATAAGGAGACCGCTGGTGCACAGGACATTTACCTGTTTTTATAGGTACATATTTTACAGCTTGTTCCACACATTCTGTGTGTAAGTGTCCACAGACAGTGTCGATGCGACGCGATTGTCTGACGCTTGCGTTCTGTTAGCACACGGTAGTTTCGTTTTCATTTTCTGATGAGACGGACTATAGTCATCTGTGAAGGCCCCACTAATGCTGAAAGGTACATACAGGTTTTGGAGCAACATATGCTGCCATCCATGTGTCTTTTTCAGGGACGTCCCTGTTTATTTCAGCAAGACAATGCCAAACCACATTCTGCACTTTCTTTCATTCTGCTGTGTTTAAACAGCGGGGCTTCTAGACTGGCCTGCACAGTCCAGACCTGTCTCCCATTGAAATGACAAAATACAACAAGTGAGACACCAGACTGTTGAGCAAATTAAGTCATACATCAAGCAAGAATGGAAAAGAATTCCACCAACCAAGCTTCAACAATTAGTGTCTTCAGTTCTCAAATACTTATTGAGTGTTATTCAAAGGAAATGTGATGTAACACAGTGGTAAACATTTCCCTGTCCCAGCTTTTTTGGAACATGTTGCAGCCATCAAATTAAAAATGAGTTAATATTTGCAAAAAAAACAATAAAGTTTATCAGTTTGAGCATACATTAGATTGTCTTTGTAGTGTATTCAATTGAATATAGGTTGAAAAGGATTTGCAAGTCATTGTATTCGTTTTTTATATTACACAACGCCCAAGTTCATGTGAATAGAGGTTGTAGCTGTGAACTTTTTTTTGGGTGTTTGTGTTTAAGTCACAGGACTTTGACCCTCTTAAAGTTAATTGCAACATTTTAGTTGCCCAAAAATGTCTTGTTCAACATTTGGTTGCACCTTGCTGACAAAGCTAATGTTAGCTAGCAGGCTCTTGTTGTTAAGGAGTTTTGAGTAGTAGTTTTTTCCTACACTCTGCTGTTTTTGATCATGTTACTTACTTAGGTCAGAGTGAGAGGGCTGCCCCATTAGAAGCGCCCAGAGCACTTTCAAGGTGTTGTGCCTTGCTCAAGGGTCACTTCGGCAGTGCCAAGGGGATGAAATGGCACCTATCCAGCCACAAGTCCACCCTCCTCCCTTGGTCCGTATGGGGACCGGCAACCCTTTGGTTCCCAAGCCAAGGCCATTACATTACAATTAATTTAGCTGATGCTTTTTTTTCCAAAGCAACTTCCAAAAAGTGCATTCAACAATTAGGGTACAAACCAGAAGACCAAGTTATTAAGTAAGTGCAGTAGCTTCAAATAAGCCGATCTACAGAGTGCTACATATAAGTGCTTTTTTTTTTAATAATCTTCTTAGCCAAAGTGCAGTCAAAAGAGATGTTCTTTTAGCCTGCGGCGGAAGAAGTGTAGATTTTCTGCTGTCTGGATGTTGATTGGGAACTCTGTGTTTAGGGAGCTGCAAGCCGATTTGCTGTTGCAGAGCGGAAAGGGCGGGCTGGGGCGTAAGATTTACTCATGTCCTGGATTTAAGCTGGGCCTGATCCGTTCGTAGATTGATAAGCAGGTGCTAGTATCTTTAAACGGATGCGGGCAAATAGGCTGTAGCCCTAAAAGAGAAAATATATAACAGAGCATTTAGGACAAAGAACCTTTCTGAACAGATTTGATTTAGTGTGTCAGGTACAGTGGACATTTGACAAAGAGCTGCCAGAAGCTCCCTGTTTCCTCTGCTGGCTGTGGTGTGGATGATCTCCTCACTGTTTCACTCTTAGCACACTGTTTAGGATGTTGTCTCTTTAGGTGGTTGAAAAGGCTCCTTGTTTTACCATCTGATGTGTGCACCTTGTGTGTATGTGTGTGTGTGTGTGTTAAACACATAAGGAGACCGCTGGTGCACAGGACATTTACCTGTTTTTATAGGTACATATTTTACAGCTTGTTACACACATTCTGTGTGTAAGTGTCCACAGACAGTGTCGATGCGACGCGATTGTCTGACGCTTGCGTTCTGTTAGCACACGGTAGTTTCGTTTTCATTTTCTGATGAGACATACTCGTCACTGTCTGTAGTTCTCTATGATTGGTTGATTGGCGTGTCTTTAGGGCGGTGCATGAGACGGACTATAGTCATCTGTGAAGGCCCCACTAATGCTGAAAGGTACATACAGGTTTTGGAGCAACATATGCTGCCATCCATGTGTCTTTTTCAGGGACGTCCCTGTTTATTTCAGCAAGACAATGCCAAACCACATTCTGCACTTTCTTTCATTCTGCTGTGTTTAAACAGCGGGGCTTCTAGACTGGCCTGCACAGTCCAGACCTGTCTCCCATTGAAATGACAAAATACAACAAGTGAGACCCCTGACTGTTGAGCAAATTAAGTCATACATCAAGCAAGAATGGAAAAGAATTCCACCAACCAAGCTTCAACAATTAGTGTCCTCAGTTCTCAAATACTTATTGAGTGTTATTCAAAGGAAATGTGATGTAACACAGTGGTAAACATTTCCCTGTCCCAGCTTTTTTGGAACATGTTGCAGCCATCAAATTAAAAATGAGTTAATATTTGCAAAAAAAACAATAAAGTTTATCAGTTTGAGCATACATTAGATTGTCTTTGTAGTGTATTCAATTGAATATAGGTTGAAAAGGATTTGCAAGTCATTGTATTCGTTTTTTATATTACACAACGTCCCAAGTTCATGTGAATAGAGGTTGTAGCTGTGAACTTTTTTTTGGGTGTTTGTGTTTGAGTCACAGGACTTTGACCCTCTTAAAGTTAATTGCAACATTTTAGTTGCCCAAAAATGTCTTGTTCAACATTTGGTTGCACCTTGCTGACAAAGCTAATGTTAGCTAGCAGGCGCTTGTTGTTAAGGAGTTTTGAGTAGTAGTTTTTTCCTACACTCTGCTGTTTTTGATCATGTTACTTACTTAGGTCAGAGTGAGAGGGCTGCCCCATTAGAAGCGCCCAGAGCACTTTCAAGGTGTTGTGCCTTGCTCAAGGGTCACTTCGGCAGTGCCAAGGGGATGAAATGGCACCTATCCAGCCACAAGTCCCCCCTTCTCCCTTGGTCCGTATGGGGACCGGCAACCCTTTGGTTCCCAAGCCAAGGCCATTACATTACAATTCATTTAGCTGATGCTTTTTTTTCCAAAGCAACTTCCAAAAAGTGCATTCAACAATTAGGGTACAAACCAGAAGACCAAGTTATTAAGTAAGTGCAGTAGCTTCAAATAAGCCGATCTACAGAGTGCTACATATAAGTGCTTTTTTTTTTAATAATCTTCTTAGCCAAAGTGCAGTCAAAAGAGATGTTCTTTTAGCCTGCGGCGGAAGAAGTGTAGATTTTCTGCTGTCTGGATGTTGATTGGGAACTCTGTGTTTAGGGATCTGCAAGCCGATTTGCTGTTGCAGAGCGGAAAGGGCTGGCTGGGGCGTAAGATTTACTCATGTCCTGGATTTAAGCTGGGCCTGAACCGTTCGTAGATTGATAAGCAGGTGCTAGTGTCTTTAAACGGATGCGGGCAGCTATGGGGAGGCAGTGAAGGGAGCCGTGGAGCGGTGTAGTGTGAGAGAACTTAGGTAGGTTGAAGACCAGTCAGCCGCTACATTCTGGAGGAGCTGCAGAGGTCGGATGGCACAGGCAGGGAGACCAGCCAGGAGGGAGTTACAGTAGTCAAGGTGTGATATGACAAGAGCCTGGACCAGAACCTGTGCTACCTACTGGGTCAGAAGAGGACGTATCCTCCTGACGTTATGCAACATATATCTGCACGACCTGGTTGTTGCAGCAATGTTGGCGGTAAGGGAGATTCCCTGCAGTCTGGATGGGGGCTACCACAGAGTTGTCAAGGGTGACAGTAAGGTCTTGAGTGGGAGAGCCTTTTCCAGGAAGGAAAAGCAACTCTATCTTGTCAAGGTTGAGTTTCAGGTGGTGTGCGGACATCCATTGAGATCTGTCAGTCAGACAGGCAGAGCTCCGTTCTACTGCGAGTGTGTTGGACTGAGGAGAAGAGAGAGTTAGTTGGGTGTCATCAGGATAGCTGTGAAAATACAAGCCATGTGAGTGAATAACAGAACTGAGAGAGTTGGTTTACAGAGAAAAGAGGAGAGGCCCCAGGACTGAACCTTGAGAGACCCTAGTAGTGAGATGACAGGGTTCTGACACAGAGCCTCTCCAAGTTACCCGGTATGTGCATTTCTTTTTAGGTAGCATGTGAGCAGGGAGAGTGCAGAGCCTGAGATATGTTATTCCAGAAGGGTGGAAACAAGGATCTGCTGGTTTCAAATGCTGCAGAAAGGTCCAAAAGGATGAGGTTATAAGAGTAAGAACTTGATCAGGAGATCGGGGGTTGAAAGAGGATAGAGAAGGGGAAGAAGATGAGATTGGTGGAAAAGGTGAAATCAGGAGGTGGGGTGGAGAATGAAGGGCGTATGTCATCTACCTTTTTTAGGAAGTAGTTGACAAAGTGGCTTGGTAGAAGTGAGGATGGAGGAGGAGGACTGGGGGTTCAAGGAGGTTAGAGAAGGCGGAGCAGAGTTTTCTGGGGTTTGAGAAGGAGGACTGAATTTTAGTCTGATAAGGAGACTTTTTGGCAGCAGAGATGGAGGCAGTGAAGGAGAAGAGAAGAAATTGATAGGTAAGCAGGTCTTCAGGGTGTTTTGGTTTCTGCCATTTCCTTTCTGCTGCTCGTATAGTGGCTCTCTCAGCACGCACTGAGTCAGACAACCACAGGGCTGGAGAGGACTTACGGAACAGCCGTGAGGTAAGGGGACAGAGAGTCGAGAGAGGAGGACAGAGTAGAGAGGAGAGAGTCTGTGGCAGAGTTAGGATGCATGAGTGTGAATGAGTCAGATGAAGGGCTGAAAGAACAGATGGGGCCAAAGAGGAAGGAGAGAGGGATCAGATGTTGCGACGGACAGGTACTGTAACTCGGATGACTTCTCTCGGGGGGTGGATGTGATGGCTGGTGCAGTCCAAGTCTCAGTGAGAACAAGGAAGTCAAGGCATCGCTTGGTAGCAAAGCCAGAGATAAACTCAGTCTTGTGGGTAGCAGACTGACTGTTCCACAGGCCCCCTATGACAAGGTGTTGGGTGTGTGTCGAGCGGATGGGACAGATAAAGGTGGAAACATTACGGTATTGTTTTGAAAGAGTAGGGGGCTTGCAGTATCTACGAAATGTCACATGAACTGTCCCTACGGACTGAGCCACTGCCGCTTATGATTCTCAGTTTACCTTGCACTACAGTCAAGTATACTCTAATGGATGCATGTTACAAAAAAATTCTATTATTTATTTATTTACCTACTTTTCTAGATTTATGTTTTTTTTTCAATTTGTTTTTCAGTTAAATTATATTTAAAGTTCAAGAAAATTGTCTTTTAAAAAGTTTTCTTTTTTTAAAATTCAATACATACATGATTCCAAAGTCAATCAGTAATCTCATTATTGACCCTTAATAATTGTAATTATGATTTTCACCATATTGGAGCAGCTGTAGAACGGGCCTGTTGTTTCAGTCTCTACATTCAGGCTGAGATAACCCTGATGATGTCACCGCAGTGTTTGGAAAAATGTATGTTACCAAGGGAACATCAAGCTTCTGGGTCTTAAATGAAGGTAATTTCGGGTCAATACACCTGTAGTTGAAATCTGCCTTCAGTCCTCACAGTCATTAACTTCCACACAACACAAAGACATTTTCACAAACACACACATGTAATTATGATCTGTAATTGCATCTTTTCAGCTTTGTGACATTGAGGAAATCTGGAGTTATTCCATTTATAATTCATCTCAGCTCTCCGTCTTCTTCAGTAAACTCTGAGCTCTCTTGCTTCTTTATTTCGTTATGTTGCCATCAGTAGCATCAGAGGAAAATCAATTCAAGAATAAAGAAGTGCTTTCTTTACAGTATAGCTGCATATATGTACATGATGTATCAAGTGCTCTTCACTATCACTTGTCTAAACACTGCAATGTTTGGCTCATGATGATTTTCAACTTGAGTCAAAGTTGTATCTAAACATACAGAATGAGGACAGTATATAGTATATAGAAAGTTACCAGACAGTATAGCCGGACTGTTGCTGCTGTGGTGTACAGCTCCTTTCTTCTGTCTTTTCAGAGGCTGCACTGATATCTTGTGTTGTTTGATCTTCATCATTGTCATCTTCGCATATGTGGCCCTGGGGATAGTGGGTGAGTGAGGCTACACACACAAACACACACACACACACACACACACACACACACACACGTACACACACACACACACACACACAGCCGTCTCCTGTTGTTTCCTCTTGATCTCTCAGAATCTTTGCCACACACACTATGATACTGTGTTTGGTTTGTATGCACTCACTGAGCAGCTCCTTATTTAGTGCTGTAGGAAATAAAGTGGTGCTGTGCTGACCTCTGTGTGTGGAGAGTTCTCACAGTTATTCACTTTGACACACACCTCACTGCAAAAATTGCTTGGCAGCTGGACTCACATGAACACCAAGAATCACTTGGTTTAATACATAATTTTATTAGACCCACCACATTGTATGCTAGACCAGTGTTTCTCAAATGGGGGCAGGGCTACTTTGCAAGACTACAAAAATATTGGTCATGCATGCATCTTATTTCAATAAAAAAATTTAAATGTAAGATTGATAAACCACACTTTATATTCAATTTTGCTGTTATCAGCGCCATCGTTATTTGCCGTAAACTGTCAAACACAACCCCAATGATGTCAATTATGTTTGTTCACTGTGAGCCAGTTTTTAATATTGACAAAAATAAAAAGAATGGATTTGTGCTTTCATGATGTATTTAATGTATGCATGACTACAAAAAAGGGTTTGCTAAGAATGTAGTGATGGATTCTAAACACTTGAAATGTAACATTTGAGTGTCTTTCCGTTACAAGCTTGTAACGGAAAGACACTGATGGTGCAGCGCTTTATAGTTCCTCTTTATAGACCCTGAAAAAAATACAGTAGGGCAGTAACGTATGAAAAAAATAGATATGGCCCAAGCCTGTATGGATGTGTAAATAGATTGCTGTTTGCTGCTTTCCCATATCAGGGAGAGAGTCTGACAGCAGGCACAGCCTCTGCCTCAGTGTGAGTATGAGATCATCTGGACGGACACTTATCCAATCTTATTTACTACTATGATATCACCCAACGCTTAGATCACTGCTCACTCTTTCTCCTTTTCTAGCTGCAAAAATGCCCAAACCATTCCCAACAATAATTCTCTGGAATGTTTGTTCTGTTCAGTATTGACAGTCTGACACAGCTGATGTAAACCATCACAGACACAACTGATATCCATCCACCTTCAGAGACAAAAGGGGTAAAAGAAATGTCACTGTGTGTGTGTGTGTGTGTGTGTGTGTGTGTGTGTGTGTGTGTGTGTGTGTGTGTGTGTGTGTGTGTGTGTGTGTTTGTTTGTGTGTGTGTGTGTGTGTGTGTGTGTGTGTGTGTGTGTGTGTGTGTGTGTGTGTGTGTGTGTGTGTGTGTGTGTGTGTGTGTGTGTGTGTGTGTGTGTGTGTGTGTGTGTGTGTGTGTGTGTGTGAATGAAAAGCATGGATGCAGACATACTGTTAATACAGTCATACACACTCACAGAAACACAAAGAACCACTCCACTCCAGCTCCGCTACTACCAAACACGATGACATCATTCCCGATGACATCACCCCCCCTCCTTCTCATGCACACCCACCGTCTGTCCAATGTACTTAGCCCCCATCTCTTTTTGTCTCATCCCTTCTTCCTTCCATCAGTGCCACGCACATCTCCTTTCTCTTCACTCTTCCTGTTGACATTAATTGCATTAACTGTTTAACCCACTGTTGATTTGTGGATGTTACAATGATGAAAAGGTTTACTAGTTAAGAAAGGCAGGCGATTAAGAAGCAGCTTTTGCACACATCCACAGAAAAAACAAAACCTGCTTATCCACCAATATTCATCAGTCCATTTTTAGAATATATCTTCCTTTGTAAAAATATGAAGAAAACCTTTAAACTGTTGAAGCGTGAATCATAGGAGCAAATGACTTCCATATGTGCAGGAAAGAGAAAGGTATCTGATAAAGGTAACAGTGATATTAATGACTTTGGAGACAATCCCATTGCAGGAAACACAAAAGCTGCTCCAATAAATCACACTAACGAGATTTAGTTTTGCGATGTTTGGCACTGAGTGATAATGAAGGGTTGAAACTAATTCATTTCATTATTTACCCTCACACACACTGTTAGTGGATGTCTCAGCCTCTTTCTGTTGTGTTGGACAGATTTGGATAGTCGAAGACTGAGAACTCGTTATTTTTCTTTTTTTGGGAGCAAAGCTACAAATAGGTTTAGATTGTATGCTGACGTGTAATATTTGAAATTTACAATTCTGTGTTCATACATTTCAAGGTCTACAAACAAATATATTCAGATATCAGATATTTAATACCATTGTAACAACCAGGTGTAACCCAGTCCCTATGCTGCTAAAAGGATGCAGCCTGTATTCTGTCCTCTGTTAAATGATCTGTCTGTCTGTCTGTCTGTCTGACTGTCTGTCTGTCTCTCTGTCTGTCTGTCTGACTGTCTGTCTGTCTGACTGTCTGTCTGTCTGTCTGTCTGTCTGTCTGTCCCTCCAGCTTGGTTACATGGCGACCCCAGGAAGGTGCTCCATCCAACAGACAGCTTTGGCCAGTTCTGTGGTCAGAAGGAGACTTCCAATGCGTAAGTCACTGTTATTACTCTCTCCACATCAGGCCCGTAAACTCAAAGCATTATATCTTCCCACTAGGAGGACTCCTAAACAGCACTAGATGTACCTCATGAAGAATGTCCTCTTTAAATCTCTTGACAAAACTGCTGAGAGCAACAATTACTGAGGAATTTGGAGAAGTCTTAAGCTTAGAGAAACCCTGTCGCTATGGATGATGTCATGTTTCAAGGCTGTTTTGGGTCTCTTCTTGATTGAAATACTGCAGGAGGTATGTTTCCATATCCAAATAAAGATCTAAAAACAAAGAGTCCTAAAGACTGCTGAATGTCCAGTATGTGTGCAGTGAATTATCAGCCTCTCTCATGTCTGACAGCCTGTTAACAAGTAGCAGGTATCCATGTCAGAAGCCTCAAAATGATCAGACTACAGGAACCATGATGATAGAGAGAGGAGCAAACCACAACAGCTTTCAACTTGTGCATGAGAGAAAGAACATTATTAAAGTTAAAAAAGTTATTAAAGACAAAAAAGAAGTGTGGGAAAATATATGTCCAATAAAGATGGCTTTCCAACTATCATAAAAGGTGTCTAAAATGTTGACATGAATACGCGGCGGATTGCCACAAGCAGCCATTTTATGATTGTTTGTCATTCGCTCTTAGTCATTCTCCGTTCACCCTGCAGTTCCAATGACCTGAATCGGATTTCTCCGCTCATATGTGACCCATATGTGATTTGCTTTGGACACAAGTCCCATTGAATCTGACATTTTGAATCAGAATTTAGTGCTGGCTGCCACCACACACTGTTCATAGCATTAAACCATAAAGTCCTACAATACCGGTTGCCTTTTCCATGTTTGCTTCCGTAAACACCGTTGTGGTGTGATGTCATCAATGATCAACTCAGGGTCACTTCAGGAGCATGAGCTGTTCACACAGAAATCTGTAGTCAGGCCATATTTAAAGACGTAATGAGAACAGACAAACAATAAATCAGAATTGTGCATTAAGACGTGCAGTGTGAACGCAGCCTTAGTGACCTAAGTCTCTTAAGGCTCTTGACTCCTTCTAACTTTACTCAGATTTAGGAGCTGCTTTTGGTGTAAAATGCTTTGTTAGAACTGATACATACATTGTTTTAGAGAGTAACTCCTAAATGGGCAGATTAAGAGCTACTTTTAGCCTGAAGATGTTTTGGGAATACGGGCTCGATCTTTTTACACCCTACTTTCTCCCTTATGTCCACACAAAGTAACTCAAATTAACTATCTGAAAATACCTTCCAACTCTTTTGGTTTGCAAAAACCAAAAGCCTTTGATAAATGGGCTTAGCATCTACATGTTTTAACTGGGCATGTAAAATAAATGACAGCTGACAATGAACAGCAAGACATCAATATAATGATATTGATTTGACCTTACAGTGCACACAGTCCCTTTACCTTACTGACTGCACCTGTGTTAATGATCCAGTCTGATTACCTGCAGCTGGCCCTGATTGTCCTGCAGCCTTGATACACCTGTGATCATTCATGTGTCTTTACAGGCCCTGAACAAGATAAGCTTCAAAGCTATGTGCCTTGGTTTTTGTTTTGGTTATGACCAAGCCCACATAGACTCTGGGTGCAGGATTCTTATGACACGGACAAAGAGTATGAAATAACTTTTGAATGTTAACATATCTCCACCCCAAGCAAAAACAATGTACTAAATTCTGCATCACTATTCATTGCTGAAAACTGCAGATTCCATTTGGGTCTGGTTTTGACATAGTGAACCCAAAGCTAAGTTTAAGTCTAACCTCTCTTTTTTTATATCATGATAAACCTGGGATCACAGAGCCCCTGCTTTAGTGAAGTAGCACAATCTACTGCCAGTTGCTCTCCCTCACTTTTACTTCTAAATGTTTTATTTCAAGCATTGTACCCTGCTTCATTTCAGTTGCATCCTTTACACAGAACAAACATCACAACAAACTGTGTGAGAGTTTGAAGTAGTCTTTGTTATAGCGCAGACCATATTGACCTGTTATTACAGCTGCCCTGAGAGCTCATAGCAGAAAACACATGCAAATAGAGAAAACACAAGCAAATTAAGAAAAAATCTTCATCAATTTGACAACACATTAAGAAAAAGCAGTGCAAAAAGGGCGCAACACAACGGAATTGTTTCAGGGGTACACCTAAAAGTGATGCACACAGCTGTTTTTCTTCACCTGTGTTTCGCCTAGTCCTGCCCTACTGCCCACCACATACTACAGTTATACAAATGTAATATTCTGTGACTCCACGTGCTTTCGCTCTACACTGGTGTGGGCTCGGAACAGGAAAGTTAAGGGAACAACAGCTGAGTGACTGCTCCTCTGTTTTCTGTACCTTTTTACTGTTGTTAAAGAAACTTTTCCCTCAACTGCTGACAAAGAGGCTGCAAATCGGTTGCTGACTTAAGCGTTTTTGACTGGAGAGAAATGCTGCTTTTTGTGGGGCAAAGCTCTCCATCTCCAGCTGGAGCTCTGACTGCAGTTTGAAGGTGGCAGAGTGTTTTCTACGCCTTGACAGCAGTCGAAGCCCCGGCTAGTCATGGGTTATTTGGTGGGTAGTAGGGCAGGAATAGGCGAAACACAGGTGGAAAAAAAACAGACGTGCATCACTTATAAGTGTCCTCTGGAAACACTAATGGTATGCTGCAGTCTTTTTGCATTGCTTTTTGTTAATGTGTTGTATTGTAGTATTTGCAGTGTGTCTTCGAAATGTGTCGTCAAATTGATGAAGATGTTTTCTTAATTTGCTTGAGTTTTATCTATCCGCATGTGTTTTCCTAAGTTGCAGTGCTGTGAGCTCTCAGGGCCACCGTATGTTATGATGGATTACAAAATGGCAGACTTCAGAAGATCCAGACCCTGAATTAGGACACAATAGCAACTCCATTAATGTTAGCTGTACAAGCACACTCCTTGTCTCTTGCATTGCCCCTGATACCATCTGTCATCATCAGCCTGTAGTTGACCAGGCTACAGGAGAATGATCCGTCACTTTAAGGTAATTTAGTTGGACTCATGTGAGACTGAGACATACAGACACATCCTTTGTTTGTGCTGCCATCTACTGGTGATTCCTTGTTGCTACATTCTGAAGAGTTTTAGTCTGTCTTCTGAAAATATTCATACCATGCAAAAAATAAGTGAAGCCCATTGACATCAAAATCTATATTTATTTTGATTCAGTAAGTTAGTTACTCTCTTTCCAAAATACACTGGAGCTCAAAATTAGAGAACAAATTAGAAATAATGATCTGGGTCCATTCTGACTCAGTCTCTTCCACAGTTCCCTAACTGGAGTGGGTTTCTTAGACATTACTTAGTTACCAAGGATTTTCCAGAGATTCTCTATGGGCTTTAGATCTGGACTCTGACACTTGACATTTGACACTTCTACACCCAAATGTACTGAACTTTAATGTCATGTCATGGTTTGGGGATATTTTCTGCAGCAGGAGTTGGGCCTCTTGTACAGCTACATGGCAGGGTGAATGTAAATGTTTATGTGAACCTCCCTCAGCAACATGCAACACCTCCACTACAACTGTCTCCAAATCAGCTGCAATTCAATGTCCCCTTTCAAACTGAAACACAGGTGAAGAAGTTCCTTGAAGCTAAGAATATTGAAACAATGAAATGGCCAACCCAGAGTCCAGATCCAAACCCCATAGAGAATCTCTGGAAAATCCTTGGTGACAAAGTAATGTGTAAGAAACCCACTCCAGTTAGTGAACTGTGGAAGAGACTGAGTCAGAATGGACCCAGATCAAACCAGAGCAGTGTGAGAAACTAGTGATGTCCTGTGGGTGCAGATGTGCTGAAGTCATTCAAAGCTGTGGCCTCTACACTTCCTGTTCATTTTTTAATCCTAGAGAAGAAAACATTGTTGAAATCTTCTCTTCTGACACAATGAACACTGTTCTCTACTTTTGATCACTGTTTTTTTCACTAAATAAAGGTTTTTGTTGAAGTGCCTTGGTTATTTTAAAACACATGTTAGTACAGCAGTGGTATAGACACAGAGGATATTATATAAACATCTGGACAATAAAACGTAACAATATTTCAGAATAAATCAAGTATTATTAATTTGTTCTGTAATTTTGATCTCCAGTGTGTATATATATTACTGGATTGATTTGATACAAAAGTGCAGTTTTAAGGAGCATATTGTTCTTTTTTCTATATGTATCGATCTTTGTAACTGCTAAAGAAAGTGGTACTGCAGACTGAGGAAATGATGTGTGTGATTTAACACCAACACTTTTTTTGCAGGAAGAAACCCATCCTATTCTATTTCAACATCTTGAAATGTGCCAACCCTGCTATACTCATCAACCTGCAGTGCCCCACAACTCAGGTACTCCATTGACACCTGCTGATAGTGATCTCCAGATCAAACTTCACTTTTAAAGAAAATAGATCAAGGAAGGGAAATTCGGTGTATTTTCATTCATTTGTTAAAGACAGAGCTCCTTATAGTGGACTCAGAAAATAAAGACAATGCTCCATGGAGCTTCCTTTAGACATCATTGCTTACTGAAGCATCTCTGCTGCTGCATACGTTTATTATGTCACTTTAGAAGACATTGAATGTGTCACATTGTACGCTAACAATAATTGGCTCATATTGTTTAGTGCTCATGAACTAACTGAAAGCAGCGTGATGTATACTAGCTCACTATGTTCGCGCAGAGAAAGGTGAGATCCATATTTCCATAACTGTTGTAAATAAAATCACAAATGAACTGTCTGTATACTTCCAGATGTGTGTGTCAAAGTGCCCAGAGAAGTTTGCCACCTACACTGAGATGCAGCTGCAACACAAACTCAGCAACAGTTACTGGGAATACTATAGACAGTTCTGTAAGCCTGGATTTAATAACCCTGACAAGGTACCAATTCTGATTATACTGTATGCTTCATGTAAAAACATGTTGACACTATTGAACACACTGAGCAGGAATGACTTTACAGCACTTTGTGTGGTTATAAAAGCAGTGATGTCCCATCCAGGGGTCGGCCTACAAGCGTACTTCTGCTATTGTCACCGAGTACTACTTGGAAAGATTTTGCAGCAGCTCAACTAACATTTACGACTTAAAAAAAATAGAAATTAGGATAATAGCTATAATAGAAATAAATAGCTAAAAATAATGGATACAAGTTTAATATGGTTAGAATTATGTTTGAAGTAGTTACTGTAGCTAAAAGTAAAGTATTTAACATTTAAAATGATGGGCTAAAAGTAATGGATACACATTTGAAATGGTTAGCTAAAAGTAATAATGAACATTTTTAAATAGCTAAAAGTAATGGATAAATGTTAAAATAGTTAGCTAAATGTATTGTTGAAGCTTCACTCTAAGTAGTAGAACTAGTAGTAATAGTAGTACAGTTGCTTACCAAACAAATCTAAATAAGGTCAGTTCATTTGAATGAAAAATTAACAATAGGCCTTCCACTTCTCTATAATGAATAGTGTTAATAGTGCAACATATTGGTAATTGATGAAGGGGTAGGTGAGTTCATCTGACGGGGCTGTACCTCAGAACATAAAGTTTGGGAATCACTGATGTACCACATAGACTACAGTGATATAATATTGTGAGAGCCAGTGTGGCTCCATCCTGTTTAAAACTGAAAATTGACCGAATATTAAGGTATAGCATCCTGATGTCCTACTGCTGGAAACCAAAAAAAAACTAATTTTCATTTGTCTTCTCCGTGTTTGTGTGGACCAAATAACTTCAGAAAGTACCCCAACACTCACACTACTATCATTCTAACCCTCCTGTCTCTCCTCTCCTTTTCCAGCCAGTATCTCAGGTTCTACGAGACGAGGACTGTCCTTCCATGATTGTACCTAGTAGACCATGTAAGGACGAGACGCCTCTCTCCCCCACAACTTAGAACATTTCAACTAATTATGTCCACGTTTAACATGGAAAAACTGGGAGGGCCAACAGTTTCAAGGGAGGAACTCACATGCACTTACATGCACTCAAATGCACGTACACACGGCTGGCTGGATGCTAAGGTTGGGTGATGTGTTAAAAATTTCCACCGGCCACCGTCAGCCCAGCGATAGCTGATATATTCGCCCAGCTGGGAGATGTTTTTGAATGGCAAGTTTGCTGTGGAAATAAATAAGCAAAAGACAACTTATTAAACAGAAAAATACAACCGCACACCTTCTGAATTGAAGTTTCCTTCTTTCACAGAGCTAAATTGTTAGCTCTGTTGCCTTGTTAACTCATCAAAACACACTTCATTAAAACTGGACTGAAACAAAATAAAACTCGCAAAACCCATCTTAGTCTTTCCACTGTTCCAACAGTCAGCAACTCTAGTTTGGTCAAGAAAAATCCTAAATATGGAACAGAGCCACCAGACTCCAATTGAAAAAAACCCAAAACAAAATAAATTAATTAACTTCATTCAAACTGGAGAAAAGTCACCGAAACTGTCCTGGTTAGTCTTTCCACTGGTCCAACAATTATGTTCAAAATGAAACCTGAATTTCGGCAAATAAAATGTGTTAATATGCCACATATTATGGTAATATAATATAAAATATGTTAATATGCCGATCACGCTGTTTTCTCCCAGTGGCTGATGAGCAGCTGACCAATAAATTAGCTAAATAAAATTTCACAAGAAAATTAAACCGAATCCATTGCAGATAGCCGTTATATATTTATCCAATCACCCAACACTGCCAGCTACCAAAACAAACAACAGAGAAATTACAACACACACAGATGAAGAGTGACTTCATTCTCTGCTCAGGACGCAATTACTCCCCTGCATTTGTTTGCTGCTTTATTAATGTTCTGAATGCCAAGTACAGGATCTCAAAATGTAAAAATAGGTCATGTGAGTCATTACTAGACAGACTTAGATGTTTTTTTGGAGACCAAAATCATTACAATATCCTGTCCATCAGCTCTAATCAATCTAATTTACATTTTATTGATCAATTAATAGAGCAGGTGAAATGTTTCTGTGGATGTAAATGCAGTTTCAGAGGAGCACTATGGTCATGACGTTAGACACTGGACCATCATGGTGCTTAGTGCCAAAGGTTATTAGCATGAGATGTCAGCTCACTCTCACCTTCATATTTGAAACAATAATGCACTTGGTTGAATATCATAACGGTGTGTGTGTGTGTGTGTGTGTGTGTGTGTGTGTGTGTGTGTGTGTGTGTGTGTGTGTGTGTGTGTGTGTGTGTGTGTGTGTGTGTGTGTGTGTGTGTGTGTGTGTGTGTGTATGTGTCTGTGTGTGTGTCTGTGTGTGTGTGTGTCAGTTCTCCAGAGATGTCTACCAGACTTCATCACTCTGAATGGGACTGTGACTGTAGCCAACAGAACCAGCTTTAAAGACGCTCTGGAAACGGCACGCAGTGTCACTGAACTCCAACATGCTGCCAAGTACTGTACCCTCTGTTATATATTACATTACTTTCTTCACTCAACAGCACTAACCAGCTAACAGCCCTAAAACCTAGAGTGCCGTAGAGTGACTTACTCTGTTTGTCTTGTTACTAATTCACTTGTGAAATATTTCTACAGGTTTCTATTTGAACTTCCACATGTGCAAATCCTATCTGTAAAAAAGAATGCCATACTTTGTTAGGCAGTGAGGGGATATTTCAAGATGTTGATATTAGAAATTATAAATTCCACTGTACAAGAAGCCAGATATGTGACTGAAAAATAGCTCATTGAGACCTGGAATGCAAATGTGTAGAGCCCAGTGTTAAACTTTCCCTGGGTCTTTCTGCTGCCTTTGTCTTTGTTGTCACATTGATGGGACCAGTCTCTAATCAGGACCCTTTTTCATCTGTCTCTCCTCTGTGCAGGAGTATAACAGGACTAGTTGACACGAAGGAGCTGGGCATGAAGATAGTGGAAGATTACGCCAAGTCGTGGGCATGGATACTAATGTAACGACACACACAACACTCAAAGAACAACAGCATCTAAACTTGTGTTAAAGATATTTACTTAGCATGTTGCCAACTGTTCATCAGCGCTAATGTGTGACTAGTACACGTATCAACAGCAGCTGTGCTTCTGTCTACTTTACTTCCAAAGCTTTTCAAACCTTTCTTCTGGGACTGCAGACTTTAATATTTCCTCTAAAGCCCTGGGCCCATAGTATTTACAGAACATTTGATCTTACCAATAGAAGTCCTGTTTAGAACTCCTAAATAGCACTACACGTTCCTATCTAAGTGACCTCTTAAAGTGAAATTCCAGCGTAAAATCATCCCACGGTCTTTTTCAAAACTTGCAATCATCAAATAATAACTCCTCCATCCACCTGACTGTCCCACCTGCCGTCTCACCCCCATGGGGAGCAGAGCATTCAGCCCCTCTGCTCCCCGTCTGTGGAACTGCCTACCTCTGGAACTCAGGAACACTTCCTCACTTCAAATCCAAACTGCAAACCCATCTGTTCAAAACTGCCTTTTCCCTTTGATCTTATTTGCACTGTGTTGTTGTTATTTTAACCTGATTGATACTTTTGTTTACTCCCCATTTTTATTATTGTTCGTGTTGCACTGATATTAACAAATGTACATCTCTGGAGAACTGAGGGCTTAGAAAGGTGCCTATAAATAAAAAGCATTATTATTATTATTCTTATTAAAATCATCCCATGGTCTTTTTCAACACTTGCACTCATCAAATAAGCCATCAAGACAGTTTTTTTCATGTATGAACTATTAACAGAGAAATCTGGGGGAGTCGCTAACAGCCGGACGTGGCTAACAGTGATTAGCTCGGGGCAGTACAGTGAAGGCATTCAAACGTCTTTTTTAACCACTAATACTGCTGAAAATAACAGCAAACCTCTGCAGTAGCATGAGAAGAGTCCCTACACAGAAAACAAAGCACCAATGGGCTCCTTCCTTTGGGATTGACTTTGGTAATCCACTTGAATGGACTTTACTATGAGAGGAGCTGGTACAGGGGCCAGTAGGTAAGTCTTTTTTAAAACACTCTTTTTTTTATTGTTATTGTTTTCCCAGCATTAGATGGTGAGAGACGGGGAGACATACAGCAAAGGCCGCAGGTCAGAGTCGAACCTGTGGCCACTGCCTCGAGGACCTTCAGCCTCTTTACATAGGGCAACTGCTTTAATCACTGAGGCACCAGCCGCCCCCAAAACATTTTTTTAATAAACTCTGGGTTCACTAACTAAGTTGTTGGTGCTTTGTTTTGTGTGTAGGGACTCTTCTCATGCTGCTGCAGAGGTTTGCTGTTAGAATTAGTGGTTTAAAGACGTTTGAATGCCTTCACCGTACTGCCCCGAGCTAATCACTGTTAGCCACGTCCGCCTGTTCTCCGGGATATCTTTGTTAATAGTTGTTACACAAAAACTGTCTCGATGGCTTATTTGATGTGGCAAGTGGCGAAAAAGACCATGGGATGATTTTACGCTGGAATTTCACTTTAAAGCTGAAGTTGGTAACTTTCTGTAAAAAAATTTCTCCTGAAATTTTCACCATATCCTCACAGAACAATGAGACAGACGGTCTGTGAAGTCATGTAGCTCTACCTCTTTTTTCTGCTCCTAATGTCGTCTGCTATATCCACTGCACCTGACCAACAACCAATCAGAGCAGAGGAGTCTCTAACCCAGTGTCACGGACTGCTCATGAACTAAAAAAATGAATTCTGATAGTGTATTGCATACTTCTCCCATAAAGTGTTTTCAGAGACATTTTTAGTGCACTGTTGTGTAGTGTACATTGACAGACATGAGGCTGTGTCAGAGACTCTGCTGCTCTGAGAGGTTGTTTTTCTTGTGGTGTGGTGGAAACCAGCAGATGCCATTAGGAGTACACAGAGAACAGGAACAGAAGATAGGGGTAGAGATACATGACTTTTTCACAGATCCTCGGGCTCGTTGTGTCTGTGCATACAGAAGCTTTTGTGTTAACATGATGCTTTGTCTGTGCATGTGTGACAGAGGTCTGCTGATAGCCCTGGCTGTTAGTCTGGTCTTCATTCTGCTGCTGAGGTTCACAGCTGGGCTGCTGTTGTGGACTACCATCATCACTATCATACTGCTGCTGGCATACGGTGTGTATTGAGGGCTGGACATCTAAATATAAAGCAAGGAATCTCTGTCCGTCTTTCTGTCTGTCCTTTGCATATCTGGAGAACCGTTCTTCCAATTTACTTCACACATGACGTGTGTTGCTGAGGACCCAAGGGAGTGCAGTGTGAAGTCTATTGGGTGATCGGTTTTCCAGAACAGGCATGCATTTGGAATGGCCACGCCCCTGACACCGCTGCAAGCAGCCTTGCAATCCGCCCATTCAGAGCAGACACCGCACTAGTTGTTTTAAAAGCTGAATTTTATGTGTATGTGTATGTGTGTGTGTGTGTGTGTGTGTGTGTATGTGTATGCGTTTGTGTGTGTATGCGTTTGTGTGTGTGTGTGTGTGTGTGTGCGTGTGTGTTTTTAGGTATGTTGTACTGCTCTACGGTGCTGACCCAGCTGAGACACACACCAGGCTCTGATGTTGCCATCTTGGAAGTGGGCCTGCACACTGACCTGCAGGTCTATCTCCAACTCACACAGACATGGATCATATTATGTAAGTCTGTGGGCTTGGTGACATTACACAGGAAGTCATTAGAATACAGATTTAATGTTCTTAAATGAAGTCGTTTATAACATCTGAGAGGACAAAGATGACTGCATGTACTCTATTTCACTTCGTGAGGAATAGTTTCTATCAGTCTAACAACCTCATACTACTTCTTACCTAGCCCTCTAGACCTTTCCATTACAAATCAGATGTTGAATAGGACTTACTTCACACTGCTCAGAGGAACCAAAAAACACAGAAATTGCTGTAATAACTCTAGAATGTTCGGGCATAATGTTTTCTATGTGACATTGGGTTAATGAAGTTTTAATTTCAGTGGGACTAGATCTATTAAACATAAATTATAATAATAATCAATGATAAGATAAGGGATAGTTTCACATTTTTTGTATTTTAAAAATAAGTTTATAACCTGTAGTTTATGCAAACCTAAGAGATTTAAATGTTGAATATGTAGAATCTTTATTAAAAGCTGTATGTTTAATAAAGCAGACTGACTTGATAACTTCATAATCAAACTTAAAGCAGACTGACTTGATAACTTCAGAATCAAACTTAAAGCAGACTGACTTGATAACTTCAGAATCACACTTAAAGCAGACTGACTTGAATTAAACTTAAAGCAGACTGACTTGATAACTTCAGAATCAAACTTAAAGCAGACTGACTTGAGTACTTCAGAATCAAACTTAAAGCAGACTGACTTGATAACTTCAGAATCACACTTAAAGCAGACTGACTTGATAACTTCAGAATCAAACTTAAAGCAGACTGACTTGATAACTTCAGAATCAAACTTAAAGCAGACTGACTTGATAACTTCAGAATCAAACTTAAAGCAGACTGACTTGATAATTTCAAAATCGAACTTAAAGCAGACTGACTTGATAACTTCAGAATCAAACTTAAAGCAGACTGACTTGATAACTTCAGAATCAAACTTAAAGCAGACTGACAAGTTATAACTTCAGAATCAAACTTAAAGCAGACTGACTTGATAACTTCAGAATCAAACTTAAAGCAGACTGACTTGATAACTTCAGAATCAAACTTAAATCAGACTGACTTGATAACTTCAGAATCACACTTAAAGCAGACTGACTTGAATCAAACTTAAAGCAGACTGACTTGATAACTTCAGAATCAAACTTAAAGCAGACTGACTTGATAACTTCAGAATCAAACTTAAAGCAGACTGACTTGATAACTTCAGAATCAAACTTAAATCAGACTGACTTGATAACTTCAGAATTACACTTAAAGCAGACTGACTTGAATCAAACTTAAAGCAGACTGACTTGATAACTTCAGAATCAAACTTAAAGCAGACTGACTTGATAACTTCAGAATCACACTTAAAGCAGACTGACTTGATAACTTCAGAATCAAACTTAAAGCAGACTGACTTGATAACTTCAGAATCACACTTAAAGCAGACTGACTTGAATCAAACTTAAAGCAGACTGACTTGATAACTTCAGAATCAAACTTAAAGCAGACTGACTTGATAACTTCAGAATTACACTTGAAGCAGACTGACTTGATAACTTCAGAATCAAACTTAAAGCAGACTGACTTGATAATTTCAGAATCAAACTTAAAGCAGACTGACAAGTTATAACTTCAGAATCAAACTTAAAGCAGACTGACTTGATGACTTCAGAATCAAACTAAAGCAGACTGACTTGATAACTTCAGAATAAAACTTAAAGCAGACTTACTTGATAACTTCAGAATCAAACTTAAAGCAGACTGACAAGTTATAACTTCAGAATCAAACTTAAAGCAGACTGACTTGATAACTTCAGAATCCAACTTAAAGCAGACTGACTTGAGTACTTCAGAATCAAACTTAAAGCAGACTGACTTGATAACTTCAGAATCACACTTAAAGCAGACTGACTTGATAACTTCAGAATCAAACTTAAAGCAGACTGACTTGATAACTTCAGAATCAAACTTAAAGCAGACTGACTTGATAACTTCAGAATCAAACTTAAAGCAGACTGACTTGATAATTTCAAAATCAAACTTAAAGCAGACTGACTTGATAACTTCAGAATCAAACTTAAAGCAGACTGACTTGATAACTTCAGAATCACACTTAAAGCAGACTGACTTGATAACTTCAGAATCAAACTTAAAGCAGACTGACAAGTTATAACTTCAGAATCAAACTTAAAGCAGACTGACTTGATAACTTCAGAATCAAACTTAAAGCAGACTGACTTGATAACTTCAGAATCACACTTAAAGCAGACTGACTTGATAACTTCAGAATCACACTTAAAGCAGACTGACTTGAATCAAACTTAAAGCAGACTGACTTGATAACTTCAGAATCAAACTTAATGCAGACTGACTTGATAACTTCAGAATCAAACTTAAAGCAGACTGACTTGATAACTTCAGAATCAAACTTAAATCAGACTGACTTGATAACTTCAGAATCACACTTAAAGCAGACTGACTTGAATCAAACTTAAAGCAGACTGACTTGATAACTTCAGAATCAAACTTAAAGCAGACTGACTTGATAACTTCAGAATCAAACTTAAAGCAGACTGACTTGATAACTTCAGAATCAAACTTAAAGCAGACTGACAAGTTATAACTTCAGAATCAAACTTAAAGCAGACTGACTTGATAACTTCAGAATCACACTTAAAGCAGACTGACTTGAATCAAACTTAAAGCAGACTGACTTGATAACTTCAGAATCAAACTTAAAGCAGACTGACTTGATAACTTCAGAATTACACTTAAAGCAGACTGACTTGATAACTTCAGAATCAAACTTAAAGCAGACTGACTTGATAATTTCAGAATCAAACTTAAAGCAGACTGACAAGTTATAACTTCAGAATCAAACTTAAAGCAGACTGACTTGATGACTTCAGAATCAAACCAAAGCAGACTGACTTGATAACTTCAGAATCAAACTTAAAGCAGACTGACTTGATAACTTCAGAATCAAACTTAAAGCAGACTGACTTGATAACTTCAGAATCAAACTTAAATCAGACTGACTTGATAACTTCAGACTCACACTTAAAGCAGACTGACTTGAATCAAACTTAAAGCAGACTGACTTGATAACTTCAGAATCAAACTTAAAGCAGACTGACTTGATAACTTCAGAATCAAACTCAAAGCAGACTGACTTGATAACTTCAGAATCAAACTTAAATCAGACTGAATGGATAACTTCAGAATCACACTTAAAGCAGACTGACTTGAATCAAACTTAAAGCAGACTGATTTGATAACTTCAGAATCAAACTTAAAGCAGACTGACTTGATAACTTCAGAATCACACTTAAAGCAGACTGACTTGATAACTTCAGAATCAAACGTAAAGCAGACTGACTTGATAACTTCAGAATCACACTTAAAGCAGACTGACTTGAATCAAACTTAAAGCAGACTGACTTGATAACTTCAGAATCAATCTTAAAGCAGACTGACTTGATAACTTCAGAATTACACTTAAAGCAGACTGACTTGATAACTTCAGAATCAAACTTAAAGCAGACTGACTTGATAATTTCAGAATCAAACTTAAAGCAGACTGACAAGTTATAACTTCAGAATCAAACTTAAAGCAGACTGACTTGATGACTTCAGAATCAAACTAAAGCAGACTGACTTGATAACTTCAGAATAAAACTTAAAGCAGACTGACTTGATAACTTCAGAATCAAACTTAAAGCAGACTGACTTGAGTACTTCAGAATCAAACTTAAAGCAGACTGACTTGATAACTTCAGAATCCAACTTAAAGCAGACTGACTTGAGTACTTCAGAATCAAACTTAAAGCAGACTGACTTGATAACTTCAGAATCACACTTAAAGCAGACTAACTTGATAACTTCAGAATCAAACTTAAAGCAGACTGACTTGATAACTTCAGAATCAAACTTAAAGCAGACTGACTTGATAACTTCAGAATCAAACTTAAAGCAGACTGACTTGATAATTTCAAAATCAAACTTAAAGCAGACTGACTTGATAACTTCAGAATCAAACTTAAAGCAGACTGACTTGATAACTTCAGAATCAAACTTAAAGCAGACTGACAAGTTATAACTTCAGAATCAAACTTAAAGCAGACTGACTTGATAACTTCAGAATCAAACTTAAAGCAGACTGACTTGATAACTTCAGAATCAAACTTAAATCAGACTGACTTGATAACTTCAGAATCACACTTAAAGCAGACTGACTTGAATCAAACTTAAAGCAGACTGACTTGATAACTTCAGAATCAAACTTAATGCAGACTGACTTGATAACTTCAGAATCAAACTTAAAGCAGACTGACTTGATAACTTCAGAATCAAACTTAAATCAGACTGACTTGATAACTTCAGAATCACACTTAAAGCAGACTGACTTGAATCAAACTTAAAGCAGACTGACTTAATAACTTCAGAATCAAACTTAAAGCAGACTGACTTGATAACTTCAGAATCAAACTTAAAGCAGACTGACTTGATAACTTCAGAATCAAACTTAAAGCAGACTGACTTGATAACTTCAGAATCAAACTTAAAGCAGACTGACTTGATAACTTCAGAATCAAACTTAAAGCAGACTGACAAGTCATAACTTCAGAATCAAACTTAAAGCAGACTGACTTGATAACTTCAGAATCAAACTTAAAGCAGACTGACTTGATAACTTCAGAATCAAACTTAAATCAGACTGACTTGATAACTTCAGAATCACACTTAAAGCAGACTGACTTGAATCAAACTTAAAGCAGACTGACTTGATAACTTCAGAATCAAACTTAAATCAGACTGACTTGATAACTTCAGAATCACACTTAAAGCAGACTGACTTGAATCAAACTTAAAGCAGACTGACTTGATAACTTCAGAATCAAACTTAAAGCAGACTGACTTGATAACTTCAGAATCACACTTAAAGCAGACTGACTTGATAACTTCAGAATCAAACTTAAAGCAGACTGACTTGATAACTTCAGAATCACACTTAAAGCAGACTGACTTGAATCAAACTTAAAGCAGACTGACTTGATAACTTCAGAATCAAACTTAAAGCAGACTGACTTGATAACTTCAGAATTACACTTAAAGCAGACTGACTTGATAACTTCAGAATCAAACTTAAAGCAGACTGACTTGACAATTTCAGAATCAAACTTAAAGCAGACTGACAAGTTATAACTTCAGAATCAAACTTAAAGCAGACTGACTTGATAACTTCAGAATAAAACTTAAAGCAGACTGACCTGATAACTTCAGAATCAAACTTAAAGCAGACTGACAAGTTATAACTTCAGAATCAAACTTAAAGCAGACTTACTTGATAACTTCAGAATCACACTTAAAGCAGACTGACTTGATAACTTCAGAATCAGACTTAAAGCAGACTGACTTGATAACTTCAGATTCAAACTTAAAGCAGACTGACTTGATAATTTCAAAATCAAACTTAAAGCAGACTGACTTGATAACTTCAGAATAAAACTTAAAGCAGACTGACCTGATAACTTCAGAATCAAACTTAAAGCAGACTGACAAGTTATAACTTCAGAATCAAACTTAAAGCAGACTTACTTGATAACTTCAGAATCAAACTTAAAGCAGACTGACTTGATAACTTCAGAATCAGACTTAAAGCAGACTGACTTGATAACTTCAGATTCAAACTTAAAGCAGACTGACTTGATAATTTCAAAATCAAACTTAAAGCAGACTGACTTGATAACTTCAGAATCAAACTAATGCAGACTGACTTGATAACTTCAGAATCAAACTTAAAGCAGACTGACTTGATAACTTCAGAATCAAACAAAAGCAGACTGACTTGATAACTTCAGAATCAAACTTAAAGCAGACTGACTTGATAACTTCAGAATCACACTTAAAGCAGACTGACTTGATAAGTTCAGAATCAAACTTAAAGCAGACTGACTTGATAACTTCAGAATCAAACTAATGCAGACTGACTTGATAACTTCCGAATCAGACTTAAAGCAGACTGACTTGATAAGTTCAGAATCAAACTTAAAGCAGACTGACAAGTTATAACTTCAGAATCAAACGTAAAGCAGATTGACTTGATAACTTCAGAATCAAACTAATGCAGACTGACTTGATAACTTCAGAATCAAACTTAAAGCAGACTGACAAGTTATAACTTCAGAATCAAACTTAAAGCAGACTGACTTGATAACTTCAGAATCAAACTTAAAGCAGACTGACTTGATAACTTCAGAATCAAACTTAAATCAGACTGACTTGATAACTTCAGAATCACACTTAAAGCAGACTGACTTGAATCAAACTTAAAGCAGACTGACTTGATAACTTCAGAATCAAACTTAATGCAGACTGACTTGATAACTTCAGAATCAAACTTAAAGCAGACTGACTTGATAACTTCAGAATCAAACTTAAATCAGACTGACTTGATAACTTCAGAATCACACTTAAAGCAGACTGACTTGAATCAAACTTAAAGCAGACTGACTTAATAACTTCAGAATCAAACTTAAAGCAGACTGACTTGATAACTTCAGAATCAAACTTAAAGCAGACTGACTTGATAACTTCAGAATCAAACTTAAAGCAGACTGACTTGATAACTTCAGAATCAAACTTAAAGCAGACTGACTTGATAACTTCAGAATCAAACTTAAAGCAGACTGACAAGTTATAACTTCAGAATCAAACTTAAAGCAGACTGACTTGATAACTTCAGAATCAAACTTAAAGCAGACTGACTTGATAACTTCAGAATCAAACTTAAATCAGACTGACTTGATAACTTCAGAATCACACTTAAAGCAGACTGACTTGAATCAAACTTAAAGCAGACTGACTTGATAACTTCAGAATCAAACTTAAATCAGACTGACTTGATAACTTCAGAATCACACTTAAAGCAGACTGACTTGAATCAAACTTAAAGCAGACTGACTTGATAACTTCAGAATCAAACTTAAAGCAGACTGACTTGATAACTTCAGAATCACACTTAAAGCAGACTGACTTGATAACTTCAGAATCAAACTTAAAGCAGACTGACTTGATAACTTCAGAATCACACTTAAAGCAGACTGACTTGAATCAAACTTAAAGCAGACTGACTTGATAACTTCAGAATCAAACTTAAAGCAGACTGACTTGATAACTTCAGAATTACACTTAAAGCAGACTGACTTGATAACTTCAGAATCAAACTTAAAGCAGACTGACTTGATAATTTCAGAATCAAACTTAAAGCAGACTGACAAGTTATAACTTCAGAATCAAACTTAAAGCAGACTGACTTGATAACTTCAGAATAAAACTTAAAGCAGACTGACCTGATAACTTCAGAATCAAACTTAAAGCAGACTGACAAGTTATAACTTCAGAATCAAACTTAAAGCAGACTTACTTGATAACTTCAGAATCAAACTTAAAGCAGACTGACTTGATAACTTCAGAATCAGACTTAAAGCAGACTGACTTGATAACTTCAGATTCAAACTTAAAGCAGACTGACTTGATAATTTCAAAATCAAACTTAAAGCAGACTGACTTGATAACTTCAGAATAAAACTTAAAGCAGACTGACCTGATAACTTCAGAATCAAACTTAAAGCAGACTGACAAGTTATAACTTCAGAATCAAACTTAAAGCAGACTTACTTGATAACTTCAGAATCAAACTTAAAGCAGACTGACTTGATAACTTCAGAATCAGACTTAAAGCAGACTGACTTGATAACTTCAGATTCAAACTTAAAGCAGACTGACTTGATAATTTCAAAATCAAACTTAAAGCAGACTGACTTGATAACTTCAGAATCAAACTAATGCAGACTGACTTGATAACTTCAGAATCAAACTTAAAGCAGACTGACTTGATAACTTCAGAATCAAACAAAAGCAGACTGACTTGATAACTTCAGAATCAAACTTAAAGCAGACTGACTTGATAACTTCAGAATCACACTTAAAGCAGACTGACTTGATAAGTTCAGAATCAAACTTAAAGCAGACTGACAAGTTATAACTTCAGAATCAAACTTAAAGCAGATTGACTTGATAACTTCAGAATCAAACTAATGCAGACTGACTTGATAACTTCCGAATCACACTTAAAGCAGACTGACTTGATAAGTTCAGAATCAAACTTAAAGCAGACTGACAAGTTATAACTTCAGAATCAAACGTAAAGCAGATTGACTTGATAACTTCAGAATCAAACTAATGCAGACTGACTTGATAACTTCAGAATCAAACTTAAAGCAGACTGACTTGATAACTTCAGAATCACACTTAAAGCAGACTGACTTGATAACTTCAGAATCAAACTTAAAGCAGACTGACAAGTTATAACTTCAGAATCAAACTTAAAGCAGACTGTCTTGATAACTTCAGAATCAAACTTAAAGCAGACTGACAAGTTATAACTTCAGAATCAAACTTAAAGCAGACTGACTTGATAACTTCAGAATCAAACTTAAATCAGACTGACTTGATAACTTCAGAATCAAACTTAAAGCAGACTGACTTGATAACTTAAGAATCAAACTTAAATCAGACTGACTTGATAACTTCAGAATCACACTTAAAGCAGACTGACTTGAATCAAACTTAAAGCAGACTGACTTGATAACTTCAGAATCAAACTTAAAGCAGACTGACAAGTTATAACTTCAGAATCAAACTTAAAGCAGACTGACTTGATAACTTCAGAATCAAACTTAAAGCAGACTGACAAGTTATAACTTCAGAATCAAACTTAAAGCCGACTGACTTGATAACTTCAGAATCAAACTTAAATCAGACTGACTTGATAACTTCAGAATCACACTTAAAGCAGACTGACTTGAATCAAACTTAAAGCAGACTGACTTGATAACTTCAGAATCAAACTTAAAGCAGACTGACCTGATAACTTCAGAATCAAACTTAAAGCAGACTGACAAGTTATAACTTCAGAATCAAACTTAAAGCAGACTTACTTGATAACTTCAGAATCACACTTAAAGCAGACTGACTTGATAACTTCAGAATCAGACTTAAAGCAGACTGACTTGATAACTTCAGATTCAAACTTAAAGCAGACTGACTTGATAATTTCAAAATCAAACTTAAAGCAGACTGACTTGATAACTTCAGAATAAAACTTAAAGCAGACTGACCTGATAACTTCAGAATCAAACTTAAAGCAGACTGACAAGTTATAACTTCAGAATCAAACTTAAAGCAGACTTACTTGATAACTTCAGAATCAAACTTAAAGCAGACTGACTTGATAACTTCAGAATCAGACTTAAAGCAGACTGACTTGATAACTTCAGATTCAAACTTAAAGCAGACTGACTTGATAATTTCAAAATCAAACTTAAAGCAGACTGACTTGATAACTTCAGAATCAAACTAATGCAGACTGACTTGATAACTTCAGAATCAAACTTAAAGCAGACTGACTTGATAACTTCAGAATCAAACAAAAGCAGACTGACTTGATAACTTCAGAATCAAACTTAAAGCAGACTGACTTGATAACTTCAGAATCACACTTAAAGCAGACTGACTTGATAAGTTCAGAATCAAACTTAAAGCAGACTGACTTGATAACTTCAGAATCAAACTAATGCAGACTGACTTGATAACTTCCGAATCAGACTTAAAGCAGACTGACTTGATAAGTTCAGAATCAAACTTAAAGCAGACTGACAAGTTATAACTTCAGAATCAAACGTAAAGCAGATTGACTTGATAACTTCAGAATCAAACTAATGCAGACTGACTTGATAACTTCAGAATCAAACTTAAAGCAGACTGACAAGTTATAACTTCAGAATCAAACTTAAAGCAGACTGACTTGATAACTTCAGAATCAAACTTAAAGCAGACTGACTTGATAACTTCAGAATCAAACTTAAATCAGACTGACTTGATAACTTCAGAATCACACTTAAAGCAGACTGACTTGAATCAAACTTAAAGCAGACTGACTTGATAACTTCAGAATCAAACTTAATGCAGACTGACTTGATAACTTCAGAATCAAACTTAAAGCAGACTGACTTGATAACTTCAGAATCAAACTTAAATCAGACTGACTTGATAACTTCAGAATCACACTTAAAGCAGACTGACTTGAATCAAACTTAAAGCAGACTGACTTAATAACTTCAGAATCAAACTTAAAGCAGACTGACTTGATAACTTCAGAATCAAACTTAAAGCAGACTGACTTGATAACTTCAGAATCAAACTTAAAGCAGACTGACTTGATAACTTCAGAATCAAACTTAAAGCAGACTGACTTGATAACTTCAGAATCAAACTTAAAGCAGACTGACAAGTTATAACTTCAGAATCAAACTTAAAGCAGACTGACTTGATAACTTCAGAATCAAACTTAAAGCAGACTGACTTGATAACTTCAGAATCAAACTTAAATCAGACTGACTTGATAACTTCAGAATCACACTTAAAGCAGACTGACTTGAATCAAACTTAAAGCAGACTGACTTGATAACTTCAGAATCAAACTTAAATCAGACTGACTTGATAACTTCAGAATCACACTTAAAGCAGACTGACTTGAATCAAACTTAAAGCAGACTGACTTGATAACTTCAGAATCAAACTTAAAGCAGACTGACTTGATAACTTCAGAATCACACTTAAAGCAGACTGACTTGATAACTTCAGAATCAAACTTAAAGCAGACTGACTTGATAACTTCAGAATCACACTTAAAGCAGACTGACTTGAATCAAACTTAAAGCAGACTGACTTGATAACTTCAGAATCAAACTTAAAGCAGACTGACTTGATAACTTCAGAATTACACTTAAAGCAGACTGACTTGATAACTTCAGAATCAAACTTAAAGCAGACTGACTTGATAATTTCAGAATCAAACTTAAAGCAGACTGACAAGTTATAACTTCAGAATCAAACTTAAAGCAGACTGACTTGATAACTTCAGAATAAAACTTAAAGCAGACTGACCTGATAACTTCAGAATCAAACTTAAAGCAGACTGACAAGTTATAACTTCAGAATCAAACTTAAAGCAGACTTACTTGATAACTTCAGAATCAAACTTAAAGCAGACTGACTTGATAACTTCAGAATCAGACTTAAAGCAGACTGACTTGATAACTTCAGATTCAAACTTAAAGCAGACTGACTTGATAATTTCAAAATCAAATTTAAAGCAGACTGACTTGATAACTTCAGAATAAAACTTAAAGCAGACTGACCTGATAACTTCAGAATCAAACTTAAAGCAGACTGACAAGTTATAACTTCAGAATCAAACTTAAAGCAGACTTACTTGATAACTTCAGAATCAAACTTAAAGCAGACTGACTTGATAACTTCAGAATCAGACTTAAAGCAGACTGACTTGATAACTTCAGATTCAAACTTAAAGCAGACTGACTTGATAACTTCAGAATCACACTTAAAGCAGACTGACTTGATAACTTCAGAATCAAACTTAAAGCAGACTGACTTGATAACTTCAGAATCACACTTAAAGCAGACTGACTTGAATCAAACTTAAAGCAGACTGACTTGATAACTTCAGAATCAAACTTAAAGCAGACTGACTTGATAACTTCAGAATTACACTTAAAGCAGACTGACTTGATAACTTCAGAATCAAACTTAAAGCAGACTGACTTGATAATTTCAGAATCAAACTTAAAGCAGACTGACAAGTTATAACTTCAGAATCAAACTTAAAGCAGACTGACTTGATAACTTCAGAATAAAACTTAAAGCAGACTGACCTGATAACTTCAGAATCAAACTTAAAGCAGACTGACAAGTTATAACTTCAGAATCAAACTTAAAGCAGACTTACTTGATAACTTCAGAATCAAACTTAAAGCAGACTGACTTGATAACTTCAGAATCAGACTTAAAGCAGACTGACTTGATAACTTCAGATTCAAACTTAAAGCAGACTGACTTGATAATTTCAAAATCAAACTTAAAGCAGACTGACTTGATAACTTCAGAATCAAACTTAAAGCAGACTGACCTGATAACTTCAGAATCAAACTTAAAGCAGACTGACAAGTTATAACTTCAGAATCAAACTTAAAGCAGACTTACTTGATAACTTCAGAATCAAACTTAAAGCAGACTGACTTGATAACTTCAGAATCAGACTTAAAGCAGACTGACTTGATAACTTCAGATTCAAACTTAAAGCAGACTGACTTGATAATTTCAAAATCAAACTTAAAGCAGACTGACTTGATAACTTCAGAATCAAACTAATGCAGACTGACTTGATAACTTCAGAATCAAACTTAAAGCAGACTGACTTGATAACTTCAGAATCAAACAAAAGCAGACTGACTTGATAACTTCAGAATCAAACTTAAAGCAGACTGACTTGATAACTTCAGAATCACACTTAAAGCAGACTGACTTGATAAGTTCAGAATCAAACTTAAAGCAGACTGACAAGTTATAACTTCAGAATCAAACTTAAAGCAGATTGACTTGATAACTTCAGAATCAAACTAATGCAGACTGACTTGATAACTTCCGAATCACACTTAAAGCAGACTGACTTGATAAGTTCAGAATCAAACTTAAAGCAGACTGACAAGTTATAACTTCAGAATCAAACGTAAAGCAGATTGACTTGATAACTTCAGAATCAAACTAATGCAGACTGACTTGATAACTTCAGAATCAAACTTAAAGCAGACTGACTTGATAACTTCAGAATCACACTTAAAGCAGACTGACTTGATAACTTCAGAATCAAACTTAAAGCAGACTGACAAGTTATAACTTCAGAATCAAACTTAAAGCAGACTGTCTTGATAACTTCAGAATCAAACTTAAAGCAGACTGACAAGTTATAACTTCAGAATCAAACTTAAAGCAGACTGACTTGATAACTTCAGAATCAAACTTAAATCAGACTGACTTGATAACTTCAGAATCAAACTTAAAGCAGACTGACTTGATAACTTAAGAATCAAACTTAAATCAGACTGACTTGATAACTTCAGAATCACACTTAAAGCAGACTGACTTGAATCAAACTTAAAGCAGACTGACTTGATAACTTCAGAATCAAACTTAAAGCAGACTGACAAGTTATAACTTCAGAATCAAACTTAAAGCAGACTGACTTGATAACTTCAGAATCAAACTTAAAGCAGACTGACAAGTTATAACTTCAGAATCAAACTTAAAGCCGACTGACTTGATAACTTCAGAATCAAACTTAAATCAGACTGACTTGATAACTTCAGAATCACACTTAAAGCAGACTGACTTGAATCAAACTTAAAGCAGACTGACTTGATAACTTCAGAATCAAACTTAAAGCAGACTGACCTGATAACTTCAGAATCAAACTTAAAGCAGACTGACAAGTTATAACTTCAGAATCAAACTTAAAGCAGACTTACTTGATAACTTCAGAATCACACTTAAAGCAGACTGACTTGATAACTTCAGAATCAGACTTAAAGCAGACTGACTTGATAACTTCAGATTCAAACTTAAAGCAGACTGACTTGATAATTTCAAAATCAAACTTAAAGCAGACTGACTTGATAACTTCAGAATAAAACTTAAAGCAGACTGACCTGATAACTTCAGAATCAAACTTAAAGCAGACTGACAAGTTATAACTTCAGAATCAAACTTAAAGCAGACTTACTTGATAACTTCAGAATCAAACTTAAAGCAGACTGACTTGATAACTTCAGAATCAAACTTAAAGCAGACTGACTTGATAACTTCAGAATCAAACTTAAAGCAGACTGACTTGATAACTTCAGAATCAAACTTAAAGCAGACTGACAAGTTATAACTTCAGAATCAAACTTAAAGCAGACTGACTTGATAACTTCAGAATCAAACTTAAAGCAGACTGACTTGATAACTTCAGAATCAAACTTAAATCAGACTGACTTGATAACTTCAGAATCACACTTAAAGCAGACTGACTTGAATCAAACTTAAAGCAGACTGACTTGATAACTTCAGAATCAAACTTAAATCAGACTGACTTGATAACTTCAGAATCACACTTAAAGCAGACTGACTTGAATCAAACTTAAAGCAGACTGACTTGATAACTTCAGAATCAAACTTAAAGCAGACTGACTTGATAACTTCAGAATCACACTTAAAGCAGACTGACTTGATAACTTCAGAATCAAACTTAAATCAGACTGACTTGATAACTTCAGAATCACACTTAAAGCAGACTGACTTGAATCAAACTTAAAGCAGACTGACTTGATAACTTCAGAATCAAACTTAAAGCAGACTGACTTGATAACTTCAGAATCACACTTAAAGCAGACTGACTTGATAACTTCAGAATCACACTTAAAGCAGACTGACTTGAATCAAACTTAAAGCAGACTGACTTGATAACTTCAGAATCAAACTTAAAGCAGACTGACTTGATAACTTCAGAATTACACTTAAAGCAGACTGACTTGATAACTTCAGAATCAAACTTAAAGCAGACTGACTTGATAATTTCAGAATCAAACTTAAAGCAGACTGACAAGTTATAACTTCAGAATCAAACTTAAAGCAGACTGACTTGATAACTTCAGAATAAAACTTAAAACAGACTGACCTGATAACTTCAGAATCAAACTTAAAGCAGACTGACAAGTTATAACTTCAGAATCAAACTTAAAGCAGACTTACTTGATAACTTCAGAATCAAACTTAAAGCAGACTGACTTGATAACTTCAGAATCAGACTTAAAGCAGACTGACTTGATAACTTCAGATTCAAACTTAAAGCAGACTGACTTGATAATTTCAAAATCAAACTTAAAGCAGACTGACTTGATAACTTCAGAATCAAACTTAAAGCAGACTGACCTGATAACTTCAGAATCAAACTTAAAGCAGACTGACAAGTTATAACTTCAGAATCAAACTTAAAGCAGACTTACTTGATAACTTCAGAATCAAACTTAAAGCAGACTGACTTGATAACTTCAGAATCAGACTTAAAGCAGACTGACTTGATAACTTCAGATTCAAACTTAAAGCAGACTGACTTGATAATTTCAAAATCAAACTTAAAGCAGACTGACTTGATAACTTCAGAATCAAACTAATGCAGACTGACTTGATAACTTCAGAATCAAACTTAAAGCAGACTGACTTGATAACTTCAGAATCAAACAAAAGCAGACTGACTTGATAACTTCAGAATCAAACTTAAAGCAGACTGACTTGATAACTTCAGAATCACACTTAAAGCAGACTGACTTGATAAGTTCAGAATCAAACTTAAAGCAGACTGACAAGTTATAACTTCAGAATCAAACTTAAAGCAGATTGACTTGATAACTTCAGAATCAAACTAATGCAGACTGACTTGATAACTTCCGAATCACACTTAAAGCAGACTGACTTGATAAGTTCAGAATCAAACTTAAAGCAGACTGACAAGTTATAACTTCAGAATCAAACGTAAAGCAGATTGACTTGATAACTTCAGAATCAAACTAATGCAGACTGACTTGATAACTTCAGAATCAAACTTAAAGCAGACTGACTTGATAACTTCAGAATCACACTTAAAGCAGACTGACTTGATAACTTCAGAATCAAACTTAAAGCAGACTGACAAGTTATAACTTCAGAATCAAACTTAAAGCAGACTGACTTGATAACTTCAGAATCAAACTTAAAGCAGACTGACAAGTTATAACTTCAGAATCAAACTTAAAGCAGACTGACTTGATAACTTCAGAATCAAACTTAAATCAGACTGACTTGATAACTTCAGAATCAAACTTAAAGCAGACTGACTTGATAACTTAAGAATCAAACTTAAATCAGACTGACTTGATAACTTCAGAATCACACTTAAAGCAGACTGACTTGAATCAAACTTAAAGCAGACTGACTTGATAACTTCAGAATCAAACTTAAAGCAGACTGACAAGTTATAACTTCAGAATCAAACTTAAAGCAGACTGACTTGATAACTTCAGAATCAAACTTAAAGCAGACTGACAAGTTATAACTTCAGAATCAAACTTAAAGCCGACTGACTTGATAACTTCAGAATCAAACTTAAATCAGACTGACTTGATAACTTCAGAATCACACTTAAAGCAGACTGACTTGAATCAAACTTAAAGCAGACTGACTTGATAACTTCAGAATCAAACTTAAAGCAGACTGACTTGATAACTTCAGAATCAAACTTAAAGCAGACTGACAAGTTATAACTTCAGAATCAAACTTAAAGCAGACTGACTTGATAACTTCAGAATCAAACTTAAAGCAGACTGACTTGATAACTTCAGAATCAAACTTAAAGCAGACTGACTTGATAACTTCAGAATCAAACTTAAAGCAGACTGACAAGTTATAACTTCAGAATCAAACTTAAAGCAGACTGACTTGATAACTTCAGAATCAAACTTAAAGCAGACTGAATTGATAACTTCAGAATCAAACTTAAAGCAGACTGACTTTATAACTTCAGAATCAAACTTAAAGCAGACTGAATTGATAACTTCAGAATCAAACTAAAGCAGACTGACTTCTTAACTTCAGAATCAAACTTAAAGCAGACTGACTTGATAACTTCAGAATCAAACTTAAAGCAGACTGACTTGATAACTTTAGAATCAAACTTAAAGCAGACTGACTTGATAACTTCAGAATCAAACTTAAAGCAGACTGACTTGATAACTTCAGAATCACACTTAAAGCAGACTGACTTGATAACTTCAAAATCACACTTAAAGCAGACTGACTTGATAACTTCAGAATCACACTTAAAGCAGACTGACTTGATAACTTCAGAATCACACTTAAAGCAGACTGACTTGAATCAAACTTAAAGCAGACTGACTTGATAACTTCAGAATCAAACTTAAAGAAGACTTACTTGATAACTTCAGAATCACACTTAAAGCAGACTGACTTGATAACTTCAGAATCAAACTTAAAGCAGACTGACTTGATAACTTCAGAATCAAACTTAAAGCAGACTGACTTGAATCAAACTTAAAGCAGACTGACTTGATAACTTCAGAATCAAACTTAAAGCAGACTGACTTGAATCAAACTTAAAGCAGACTGACTTGATAACTTCAGAATCAAACTTAAAGTAGACTGACTTGATAATTTCAGAATCAAACTTAAAGCAGACTGACTTAATAACTTCAGAATCAAACTAAAGCAGACTGACTTGATAACTTCAGAATCAAACTTAAAGCAGACTGACTTGATAACTTCAGAATCACACTTAAAGCAGACTGACTTGATAAGTTCAGAATCAAACTTAAAGCAGACTGACAAGTTATAACTTCAGAATCAAACTTAAAGCAGATTGACTTGATAACTTCAGAATCAAACTAATGCAGACTGACTTGATAACTTCAGAATCAAACTTAAAGCAGACTGACCTGATAACTTCAGAATCAAACTTAAAGCAGACTGACAAGTTATAACTTCAGAATCAAACTTAAAGCAGACTTACTTGATAACTTCAGAATCAAACTTAAAGCAGACTGACTTGATAATTTCAAAATCAAACTTAAAGCAGACTGACTTGATAACTTCAGATTCAAACTTAAAGCAGACTGACTTGATAATTTCAAAATCAAACTTAAAGCAGACTGACTTGATAACTTCAGAATAAAACTTAAAGCAGACTGACCTGATAACTTCAGAATCAAACTTAAAGCAGACTGACAAGTTATAACTTCAGAATCAAACTTAAAGCAGACTTACTTGATAACTTCAGAATCAAACTTAAAGCAGACTGACTTGATAACTTCAGAATCAGACTTAAAGCAGACTGACTTGATAACTTCAGATTCAAACTTAAAGCAGACTGACTTGATAATTTCAAAATCAAACTTAAAGCAGACTGACTTGATAACTTCAGAATCAAACTAATGCAGACTGACTTGATAACTTCAGAATCAAACTTAAAGCAGACTGACTTGATAACTTCAGAATCAAACAAAAGCAGACTGACTTGATAACTTCAGAATCAAACTTAAAGCAGACTGACCTGATAACTTCAGAATCACACTTAAAGCAGACTGACTTGATAAGTTCAGAATCAAACTTAAAGCAGACTGACAAGTTATAACTTCAGAATCAAACTTAAAGCAGATTGACTTGATAACTTCAGAATCAAACTAATGCAGACTGACTTGATAACTTCCGAATCACACTTAAAGCAGACTGACTTGATAAGTTCAGAATCAAACTTAAAGCAGACTGACAAGTTATAACTTCAGAATCAAACGTAAAGCAGATTGACTTGATAACTTCAGAATCAAACTAATGCAGACTGACTTGATAACTTCAGAATCAAACTTAAAGCAGACTGACTTGATAACTTCAGAATCACACTTAAAGCAGACTGACTTGATAACTTCAGAATCAAACTTAAAGCAGACTGACAAGTTATAACTTCAGAATCAAACTTAAAGCAGACTGTCTTGATAACTTCAGAATCAAACTTAAAGCAGACTGACAAGTTATAACTTCAGAATCAAACTTAAAGCAGACTGACTTGATAACTTCAGAATCAAACTTAAATCAGACTGACTTGATAACTTCAGAATCAAACTTAAAGCAGACTGACTTGATAACTTAAGAATCAAACTTAAATCAGACTGACTTGATAACTTCAGAATCACACTTAAAGCAGACTGACTTGATAACTTCAGAATCAAACTTAAAGCAGACTGACAAGTTATAACTTCAGAATCAAACTTAAAGCAGACTGACTTGATAACTTCAGAATCAAACTTAAAGCAGACTGACAAGTTATAACTTCAGAATCAAACTTAAAGCCGACTGACTTGATAACTTCAGAATCAAACTTAAATCAGACTGACTTGATAACTTCAGAATCACACTTAAAGCAGACTGACTTGAATCAAACTTAAAGCAGACTGACTTGATAACTTCAGAATCAAACTTAAAGCAGACTGACTTGATAACTTCAGAATCAAACTTAAAGCAGACTGACAAGTTATAACTTCAGAATCAAACTTAAAGCAGACTGACTTGATAACTTCAGAATCAAACTTAAAGCAGACTGACTTGATAACTTCAGAATCAAACTTAAAGCAGACTGACTTGATAACTTCAGAATCAAACTTAAAGCAGACTGACAAGTTATAACTTCAGAATCAAACTTAAAGCAGACTGACTTGATAACTTCAGAATCAAACTTAAAGCAGACTGACTTGATAACTTCAGAATCAAACTTAAAGCAGACTGAATTGATAACTTCAGAATCAAACTTAAAGCAGACTGACTTGATAACTTCAGAATCAAACTTAAAGCAGACTGAATTGATAACTTCAGAATCAAACTAAAGCAGACTGACTTCTTAACTTCAGAATCAAACTTAAAGCAGACTGACTTGATAACTTCAGAATCAAACTTAAAGCAGACTGACTTGATAACTTCAAAATCACACTTAAAGCAGACTGACTTGATAACTTCAGAATCACACTTAAAGCAGACTGACTTGATAACTTCAGAATCACACTTAAAGCAGACTGACTTGAATCAAACTTAAAGCAGACTGACTTGATAACTTCAGAATCAAACTTAAAGAAGACTTACTTGATAACTTCAGAATCACACTTAAAGCAGACTGACTTGATAACTTCAGAATCAAACTTAAAGCAGACTGACTTGATAACTTCAGAATCAAACTTAAAGCAGACTGACTTGAATCAAACTTAAAGCAGACTGACTTGATAACTTCAGAATCAAACTTAAAGCAGACTGACTTGAATCAAACTTAAAGCAGACTGACTTGATAACTTCAGAATCAAACTTAAAGTAGACTGACTTGATAATTTCAGAATCAAACTTAAAGCAGACTGACTTAATAACTTCAGAATCAAACTAAAGCAGACTGACTTGATAACTTCAGAATCAAACTTAAAGCAGACTGACTTGATAACTTCAGAATCACACTTAAAGCAGACTGACTTGATAAGTTCAGAATCAAACTTAAAGCAGACTGACAAGTTATAACTTCAGAATCAAACTTAAAGCAGATTGACTTGATAACTTCAGAATCAAACTAATGCAGACTGACTTGATAACTTCAGAATCAAACTTAAAGCAGACTGACTTGATAACTTCAGAATCACACTTAAAGCAGGCTGACTTGATAACTTCAGAATCAAACTTAAAGCAGACTGACAAGTTATAACTTCAGAATCAAACTTAAATCAGACTGACTTGATAACTTCAGAATCAAACTTAAAGCAGACTGACTTGATAACTTCAGAATCAAACTTAAAGCAGACTGACTTGATAACTTAAGAATCAAACTTAAATCAGACTGACTTGATAACTTCAGAATCACACTTAAAGCAGACTGACTTGAATCAAACTTAAAGCAGACTGACTTGATAACTTCAGAATCAAACTTAAAGCAGACTGACAAGTTATAACTTCAGAATCAAACTTAAAGCAGACTGACTTGATAACTTCAGAATCAAACTTAAATCAGACTGACTTGATAACTTCAGAATCACACTTAAAGCAGACTGACTTGAATCAAACTTAAAGCAGACTGACTTGATAACTTCAGAATCAAACTTAAAGCAGACTGACTTGATAACTTCAGAATCAAACTTAAAGCAGACTGACAAGTTATAACTTCAGAATCAAACTTAAAGCAGACTGACTTGATAACTTCAGAATCAAACTTAAAGCAGACTGACTTGATAACTTCAGAATCAAACTTAAAGCAGACTGACTTGATAACTTCAGAATCAAACTTAAAGCAGACTGACAAGTTATAACTTCAGAATCAAACTTAAAGCAGACTGACTTGATAACTTCAGAATCAAACTTAAAGCAGACTGACTTGATAACTTCAGAATCACACTTAAAGCAGACTGAATTGATAACTTCAGAATCAAACTTAAAGCAGACTGACTTGATAACTTCAGAATCAAACTTAAAGCAGACTGAATTGATAACTTCAGAATCAAACTAAAGCAGACTGACTTCTTAACTTCAGAATCAAACTTAAAGCAGACTGACTTGATAACTTCAGAATCAAACTTAAAGCAGACTGACTTGATAACTTCAGAATCAAACTTAAAGCAGACTGACTTGATAACTTCAGAATCAAACTTAAAGCAGACTGACTTGATAACTTCAAAAACAAACTTAAAGCAGACTGACTTCATAACTTCAGAATCAAACTTAAAGCAGACTGACTTGATAACTTCAGAATCAAACTTAAAGCAGACTGACTTGATAACTTCAGAATCAAACTTAAAGCAGACTGACTTGATAACTTCAGAATCAAACTTAAAGCAGACTGACTGGATGGTGGTTTGGTTTAACAGTGACCCTGTTAACCGGAGACTTTCAGCTGAGTGCCTCTGCGGTTACCGTAGTGACTGCAGATGATGAAAACAGGATTCTGTTTTTCAGAGAGATTCTCATAGATGTGTATGAAAAGGAGATACTCTGAGATCTCTTTTACTAACGTTACACCAGGGAGACAGGTTCATGGCTGGTGGAACACCCATTTAATCTCTCTGACTTTCATTTATTTTACCAAAACGGCATGACTACGAAGGAGTAAAAGGGTTTTGTTTCTTAGTGTTAATAAAGTTCCACGCACACGTGTTTACACAAGCAGGTTTCAAAGACAAATAGATTTATTTAGAAAATTAATTAGAGAAAGATATTATCAGGAAGAACTCGCTCTCTTCCTGTTTACTGTAACAACAAGTAACGAACAAGACTCCACTGACACATTTACTCAGACAAAACTATAAAGACTGATCAGGAAGTGACCTAATGTTTAACATTTTAATGAAAAACATTCACAAGGACAGCTACCATTCTCTTCTGTTATTAACCAACATCTGTCATCACTATGGCAACCACAGACTCTTTCTGCTTTTGGGTTAAACCCAAACACCGGTCAGGAGAGAAAACGTCCGTCGCAGCAGTGATGTTTTCTAGCGACGCGCCTGGGAGGCTCCATCCAAGAGGGCTAACTTACCTTACCTTTCACAATAAAAGACTTAGGCTGCGTAAATGTTTACCTGCCTGTGTGAATATTTGAAAGCGAGCATTTTGCATTTTTATGTTGTCTATTTCTCACACCCCCAGTGTGTAAAGACCTTAGGATGACACAATTAGAATCAGAACTAATTTGATACAGCTGAGTTTCAATAGTAATCCTGGGAGAATTAGAGCAAAAGCACAAATGTAAGAAATGAAACCATGCAACTACCTTGGCCCTGAAAATATAAAGTGTGTGTTGTGTGTGTGTTTGTCAGTGGTGTCTCTTGGAGTGACAGAAGCGTCCATCTTATTGATGCTGATCTTCTTAAGAAGAAGAGTGCGAGTGGCCATCGCCCTGCTCAGAGAGGCCAGCAAGTATGACCTGTAAAAAAACAAATGCTGTGTGATGATCGTTGTTCTCCTGGCCTCATGGTTTCTCTGTTGTTGCAGAGCCATCGGCCACATCATGTCCACGCTATTCTATCCCGTCGTCACCTTCCTCTTATTGACTGTGTGCATCTCCTACTGGGCGCTCACTGCTGTGTATCCTTCACAGCGGTCACAAGCAACAGCATGAAGATGTTTTGTTCACTTTCTATAGTTCAGAGCTGAGAGGAGCCATGGACTGTAAAATGTGTATTTGTGAATCTTTTCAGTATCCAAAGGAAAGAGAATGGATGTATCTTTCCAAGCAGTGTATTAGACGTGTCTTTAACCAGCACTTTGAAACCAGTTACTTGGCATCATCGGGTGAAGCTGTTTACAGAGTGATGTCCCCTGATGACAGCTGTCCTTATGCCAACAGCACCTGCAACCCTGAGGTACTCCGTTCTCTGCAGTGTTATTTATTTAGGTGTGTTTCCATCAGGGTAAAATGTGGGCACTCGGAAAGTTTCAGACCTCTCAAATGGCCGTTCGCTTGCCGTGTTTCCATTACAAAAAAAGGCCCCAGAGGGATTTAGGAGACGTATCACTCTGAACGGGTTTCTATTGCCGCTGATGACGCGCTGCTCTTTCTCAAAGTGAGAAATACAGAATAGTTGCAGTTTGATTTAAGGTGGCCGTATTATTCACAACATCAACTTATGTACAAGTAACATTAAAAGAAAACACTCCACCTTAAAAATTCTGGGCGCTTAAAATTGTGTGTGTGTGTGTGTGTGTGTGTGTGTGTGTGTGTGTGTGTGTGTGTGTGTGTGTGTGTGTGTGTGTGTGTGTGTGTGTGTGTGTGTGTGTGTGTGTGTGTGTGTGTGTGTGTGTGTGTGTGTGTGTGTGTGTGTGTGTGTGTGTGTGTAAATGGGAGAGAGAGAGAGAGGGAGCCGGCCGCTGCAGCACTCATTTAACAAGCTTGTGCAAAGATGCTCGTGCACGGATCATTTTCTGTGCTGTGTTCTTCTTCACCACTGGATAAAATTATCAACTCTACTTCACCGTGTTGTTGTGGGGTCTGTACGACCACACATCACATCCTGGGACATTGGCATTATATCCAATCATCAACCAGGCTTCAGGGGCATTTCGGCGAGAAAGACCCGCCTCATTCTGGGTTTTTGACAATAGTGGAAACGCACCTTTTATCTGTTTGCTTTTTGAATTCATGACAGTCATACAGTAACAGTGTGTGTAGACTAAGCTTGTCTAAACAGTCAAACTGCATCTGCTCATATTTACTGAGGCCAGCAGTGGATTTACACACAAAATAGCAGCTTAATATTTTCTGTGTGCAGCTTTTTTCTGCTGATGGGCTTTTTCGCACGTTGTTTTCACTTGAAAAAAAAATAAATCCTCAGTATAAAAATAGTTCTACCTAAAATCTATATTTGACTATATTCTAAATGATACCATTGTACATTCTACTGTATAAATGCATGCTGTGAAGCCCTTCACATCAATATATCACATAGCCTCAGTCTAAACACACAATAAATTATATACACTGTTGCCAATAAAGTTGGAATCATTTATTTTAAGACAATTATCTCTCTTTATTGTATTTATTTGTGGTTTAATTTGCACTGCGATATGTTTGGAAGAGATTGATCAATAAAGTTTTGAGAAGATATACACTTTATGTATCAAGAATAACGCACATTGTCACAATCATTTCTTGAGAAGAAGAAAAAAATATCATTCCAACTTTATGGGCAACAGTGTGTTAATAAATGGAATTAATTTTGCAAAGGCTACTTAAAAATAGTAAATAACATTTCTCTGTTTCCCTCTCACTTCTCTGTCAGACCTTCAACAGAAGCAATATCTCTAAATCAGCGCCATGTCTGGCTTCTCAGTGTCTGTTCGCCTTCTATGGTGGGGAGACCACCTATCACCGCTACCTCTTCCTGCTGCAGCTGTCCAACCTACTGCTCTTCCTCTGGCTGCTCAACTTCAGCTTGGCCCTGGAGCAGTGCACCCTGGCTGGGACGTTTGCTAGCTACTACTGGGCCAGGAGGAAGCCTCAGGATATCCCACCATGCCCACTCTTTTCATCATTCAGCAGGACTATCAGGTCAGGAATCACTCTTTTTAAAAATCTAGATTGGGGGCAGCCACTGGAAAAGCTCTGTTCTTGTGAGTAGTTTTGGGAACATTCTGTTTAATTGGTACATTTTCTGACCCCAGGACATGGGGACATAATATGCATGAAAAAGTATTGGTATAATACATCATATTATCAAAAAAATTGCCCTGCAATTTGTCCTGAATGTAATTTGGAGATACATTATGTAAAACACTGGAAAAATATGATTTTAGCTTCGTTCCCAACCTCTAACACCACAATTTACCATTAAATATAATGATCCGATTTTTTATAACTGTAACTCTGCTTCCAATTTATCCAAAATTTACAATATGTTAGTAAAAATGCACATTTTAGTTGTATCCCCAGGTTTTCACTCAGTCCTGTTACCCTGACACATTTCCTACACGTTTGGACACAAAAGACACATTTGTCACATGATCAAAAGGAAAAGCAGCTTCATCTGGCAGTCCTAAAGGTCATGGGAATACCACTGTGTTTTCTATATTTGTGGATATATTGAAGCATTACTGAGATGGTTAATATCAACTTTCAGTCCCGTTACCTAAATTATTTGTAGATGTAGATTTAAAATGCAGTACTTGGCATTAAAGAAATAAATTGCCCGACCTCTGATAAGCGGTTGAAGATGAGATGAGAGATTGCTGCAATGATTATATTGTTAAAATAATTTAACAAAATATAATAAAGAATGGTTGAAATAGTTAGCTTAAAGTAATGGATAAGTTATTGAAACAGTTAGCTACAAGCAACGTTAATGGATAAATGGTTGAAACATTCAGCTTCACTCAACGTAGCAGCCGAATTCGACTGCTGACCAAACCAACCTTAATGTTGACAGTTCAATTGTATGAAAAAAGCATCCACTTTTATGAATAATGGTATACATTCAGAGCATACATGGAATTGATGAAGGGGTATGTGAGTTCATCTCATGTGGGGGTAACCTCAGACCAAAAAGGTTGAGAACCACAAAAAATGAATATCATAATAACTCTCAGGATCTTTGGGGAAGAGATAGGCCTAAAGTCTTAACTGGAAAAAGTTAGTTTTGACAACTGAACTGATTTGTCTGCAAATTACACCAAGACTCTTAACCAAAAATTAATTGTGATAAACTAGCTACAGTAGAAGCCAAGAATACAAATAGTCATCCAATAGGTTGGCAGGCCGTCCAAACATAACAATCTCAGTCTTTTTTCATTAAGAGTGAGTACGTTTTGGGAAGACCAAGCATGCATGGGAACCATCCTTTGTCAAATAGTCCTTCTTTTATCCAAGTTAGTATGACACAACAGACAGTCTTGAGTTGAGCTCTTCCTCTGTCCGTCTCCAGGTATCACACGGGCTCTTTGGCATTTGGTGCTCTAATTCTTTCAGTTGCCCAACTGGTCCGGATCATACTGGAGTACTTGGAGCAGAAACTAAAAGGTTCTCACACATACACACACGCGCACACGCACACACACACACACACACACACACACACAAACTCACACACACACACACACACACACACACACACACACACACACACACACACACAAACTCACACACACACACACACACACACACACACACACACACACACACACACACACACACACACACACATACACACACACACACACACACACACACACGCACACACTTACTGCCACGATAGCTACTGTTATTGTTTTGCTGATATTGTACATGTCTGTCCATGTAGGTGTGGACAATGGCCTGTCCAGGTTTATAATGCACTGCCTGAAATGCTGCTTCTGGTGTCTGGAGAAATTCATACGCCACATGAACCGTAATGCTTATATCATGGTAAGTTGGTTAAAGTAGAGCTTTAGACAGCCATTTGTGCACCTGTGGAGTACCCCAGGGATTAGTTATTGGTCCAATACTCTTTATACTTTATACAAGTGAGATTTACAATGACACTATATTGTAAAAATGTGTCATTTCTGCAGAAGATCCAATTTAATTTTGCTGTGGGAAAAATAAAATACCTTATGGTTACTATGGAAGGGGAGCTAGAAGTCAAGAAAACTTTTGATGATTTTTGTTTTCAATGTTCACAAATCGTGTTTGGATTTTGGTTTTTGAAATTCTGTGATGATAAAATAGAGTTTTTGAGATAAAATTCAAATTCAAAACATGGAAACAGCATATGGACTATTAAGCAAATAATGTTCTGAGCTTAAACAAAGCCACTGCCAGACTGTGTACAAAGGTTCTTTTTTAATACGTAAGTGCAAATATGATTTAGGAGATGTATGTTAGTTTACCGTACAAAAGCTCAAAGGGATTCAAAGTATTTGTAACCTAGTATATGTATTATTTTTGTTTCGGTTTACGTATGGAGCAATGCTAACATACATAGATTTAACAATGTGTAACTCACTTTTGATTTTCAAAAGAATGGTTTGAGTCAAACAGACTAGACAGTATAAACTATCTAGTCTGTTTGACATTGTAGAGTATATGCTGTTTATACCTATTGTATTGTGTATGATTGAATAGAAATACTGCTACTACTTTTCAGCAGCAGAATACCAGCTGCCCACTGTTCATTGTGTTGTCGTGATAGCTGTGTTTTGTCTCTTGTCCACCAGGTGGCGATCTATGGTAAGAACTTTTGTACATCGGCCAGAGAAGCTTTCTTCCTGCTCATGAGGAACGTGGTAAGGTAAGGAGGCTGGTTCACTCATCCTCTCTGGGCCTTTAAAGTTCTCTTTCACAGGTTGTTGTGTGGATACATTTTTATAAAGTCACTATAGTCTTTTTAGTCAGTCTTTCAGGCACAGTGGTCTTTTTCTCTGGCTCTCACTCTAAGCCCACTGGTACTGTGTTGTGTCAGCTGAGGTGGAAGTGAGTGACTCTGTCTCCACAGGGTTGCAGTTCTGGACAGAGTCACAGACTTTCTGTTGTTTCTGGGCAAAGTGCTGATAGCAGGAGGAGTTGGTAAGTGGCAGTGCAAGGATCAGCTCTTACAAGTCGCTCATGTTCCACACAAGGGACAATGACCGAGTATAATTATACAGTTATGTCTAAAAATATAGTGCAGAATATAGAGGTCACTGTGTGTGTGTGTGTGTGTGTGTGTGTGTGTGTGTGTGTGTGTGTGTGTGTGTGTGTGTGTGTGTGTGTGTGTTCCAGGTGTGGTGGCATTCTTCTTCTTCACTAAGAAGATTCCTGTTTTCCAGGAGGAAGTGCCCCATCTCAACTACTACTGGGTCCCTCTGCTGGTCAGAGTCACTCTCACAGACGCGCGCACACACACACACACACACACACACATACATACATACATACATACATACATACATACATACATAAACACACTTGCATGTTGAAAGAAAATCGTTTGGCCATAGAATAATAATACTTGTAGCAATTCTAGCATGTTGTCCATCCTATAGGGTCTGATCAAACTAACCTGGATCAATTTCATATTTTAGCACAGAAAGGTAAAACAGAAGACAAATACATAACATTGAAAATATACCCACATTCAAGGTCCACGGGTGATCAGTAAATCCAAAGGACAAAGTATCATACCCAGTACGTGCATACAGTCACTCATTGGCCAGATAGGCTTGCCATTTCTGCCATCGTTTTTCACCTAGCTCTTTTTGGAGTAATTTGCTCTAGTAAATGTAGTTGTTTGACAATATTAACAAAATTATCTGTAGTGGGGGCATTTTTCTGGAGCCAGCATTTTGTGATGGCTTTTTTATTTGCAGCCAGCAAGAGCCTAAGTAGTCCACACTGGATCTAATTCTTGAAGACACGGAGGTCTCCAATAACCTCTGCGTCAGCTCAGCTAAATGTATGCAAATGCAAACTCTTACATATATTAATGATGTCCAAAAAGACTCAATAAATGGTAACTCAGTGTGTTCTCAGCCCTTCTGTTGAACAGAGAGCTCCATCTAGAGGACTCTAGAGGAAAATAAAGAAAATGCTTCACGAAGCTTCATTTGGACATCACTAACCTAATCTATTTTACAAATATTAGTTGTGCTTCTTGTGGTTGATGTTGGACGGTGATGGCATGAGTCACTCATGGATATAGAAAGTCACCAGTCCCCTGCTGACGCTGTTGGTTGCTCATGGTTTTCAAAAGTAAAAATCAGGGTAAATATGGAGGAAAAGGTGAATAAGATCAGCTAGCTATAAGCTACAATCTATGGCTGCGTTCCCAACTGCGCAGAGGAATGAAACTCCAGCTGTCCTCATGGATCTTCTCTGCTGGGCGTCCTGCAGATTTTCATCTAGTTTATTGTCTGCTAAATTCCTATCTATCAAAGAGTGAGTTAACACAATTGTGATTGATCATGTGACCCACCAATGAAAGCACTTGTTGCCTTTTTGCTGAGTATTCCCATCTGTGGAGACATTCCCTCTCTAGATGTAAATAAGCCTCCATGTTAGTGACTCCGCTGACAGAGGTTGGTCTGTCGACCCAGATCGTCAGTTATGCTGCGTTCACTTGTAATCGGAAATCAGGAACTTCCAACTTCTGAGTTAGGCTTGTAGTCAGGGCAGAAGAGTAATAGGAACGTGTGTGTGTGTGTGTGTGTGTGTGTGTGTGTATGTCAGTGTGTGTGTGTGTGTGTGTGTGTGTGTGTGTGTGTGTGTGTGTGTGTGTGTGTGTGTGTGTGTGTGTGTGTGTGTGTGTGTGTGTGTGTGTGTGTGTGTGTGTGTGTGTGTGTGTGTGGTGTGTGTGTGTGTGTGTGTGTGTGTGTGGATTTAACAGGGGGACATATAGGGGACGGACTGGAAGTAGAGAGGTGAATGTGTTTCAATTAAGTTTACAAAAGAGCAAAAGAGCAAAAAAAGAAGTAAACACACATAGTGACCATGAACGTGACAAGATGGAGGCTCTGAAAGAACAGGCTCACCTGCAGTTACATCTTACTGACAAAGAGGCCGCTAGAAACAACATATCTCAAATCTTATGGAGTACGACTTTAATGATGACACACGCAAAGCTGGAGGGGTTACATTTCACTGGAATTTTAACCTTTACGATGTCATGTACCAAATATAATGGATGGATTGATAATAAAGATGGAATTAGGGACAACATACTCGGTACAACTTCAACCTCAATCTGGACACCATCTGCCTTTGGCCAGTAATCCCTACCAACAAACAATGAACTGGGCATGGCATACAAAGAAAGACAAATATAAGTGTATATAAACTAACAATAATTCAGAGTGATTATGTCTTCTGTTTGCTAACCTGTGTGTTCCTCACATCAGACTGTGGTGATCGGGGCCTACCTCATTGCTCACGGGTTCTTCAGCGTCTATGCCATGTGTGTTGACACACTCTTCCTCTGCTTCTGTAAGTGTCAACACTGTGGTCAGCATAGACACACATAAATACATGTTTTAAATAATGCATATGTTATAGAACCAGTGCAGCGTACTCTTCAAGGACAGTGGTGTCACCATCCAGCTTTAGACCAACTTCCACAAAATTACAGAGTAACTCTCCTTCATTTCCCCCACTAATTTCCCCGTGTTTTACAGTATAACTAGGCTGTGTCTTAGAGCGTAACTCCCATACAATTACATGCTAAGGCGCAGACTAGTTACACTGTAAATGCACTTGAGTGAAATAAGGGGCAACCTACGCGGAAAGTGAGCGGTAGGTATGCTCTAAGTCATGGGCCGTATTATGCAGTGTTACCTTGTTTGTCAGATACTTTTATACAAAAAATGTTCTCACGCCAATGAAATGGCTCCTATGAGAACTAACATGAACACAACTGGACTCACTGAATCCACAAGAGTCTCAGCTTTACAGTCAGACCCAATATATGTAATTCTACACTGTTGATGGACCCCAGTATGAGGAAATATTCAGATAATCCATTTTAGAACAGGAGAAAATAACACATTTGTGCTGCAGGAGAAAAACTGTCTGGATGATCATAAAGCATGTCTGTAAAGAGGAGACTCAGAACACATTTACATTCACATATCTGAGCTCAGAGGTCAAGGGACCCCTTTGTAAGTGGACATGCTGGATTTTTCCCTCATCAAAATGTAGCCTAACTTTGGAGTGTTATTTAGCTCCTTCCTGATGAGCTGGCATGACACAGTACTAATGGATTCTTTAGATTGTCTAGTTTAATTTGATAACAATATGGCATTGATACTGCTGCAATCTCTGAAAGACAAAAAGTAGAGCAGGGGTGCCCAATCCTGCTCCTGGAGGGCCACTGCCCTGCATGTTTTAGGTTTCTCTCTGCTCTAACACACTTGAGTCTAACGATTTTCAAACCTATCACAAGCTTCAGCTGCTTGATAAGGAGCACATCATTAGATTCAGGTGTGTTGGAGCAGAGAGAAACCTAAAACATGCAGGACAGTAGCCCTCCAGGAGCAGGGTTGGGCAGCCCTGAAGTAGAGGAGAGGAGTCTGGAATGGAAGGTTAAATAGTTTAACTTAGATTCATTCAATTCAACTCAATCATTTGGATATGTCCATTAATCTAATTGCATGTATTAATAGGAGCAAATATTACTGCTATACACTTTCTTCTTATACCTGGTTGGATGTTTTAACCGTGTGAAAAGAATTGTACCAACTGCACTGGTCTCTTTAAACACATGCTTTTTAACACACTAACTAACCTCTTTTTCTGTTTTTGTCTCCTCTTCTCTTTATAAATCACCTGCTTTTCTGCTTTCATCCATACATCCTGCTTTGACCCATCTATCATTATCCATCTACCCATCATGTCTCCGTACCTGCCTTTTCTCCCATCCATCCATTTATTGGGCCAACCAGGTGATGACTTGGAGAGGCATGATGGTAGTTCAGAAAAACCCTTCCTCATGTCCCCAGAGCTGCACAGAATTCTGGGGAAATCCAGTCAGTCACGTTGAGTGGGGTTCGTCTTTATCGATCAGTCCTGCTCAGACATCACCTGGACAAGTCCCCACACTGAACCAATGTGAGGCTACAGGAGGACAGTGATCTCCCTGGCCCTGGAGAACCCTGGCCTGCTTGGGTTCTGATCCTGGGCTAGTTCTCCCCTATTGAACAATTGTGGAGACACAGGAGGAGGATTCCTTGAGAAATCTAAATGTGAAAGACTTGACTAGAAATGTAAAAATGATAGTTACCTTAAGATGCAGCAGTTGCTGGAGCAGTGGCCCCCTGCACTGCACTGACTGAGGCTACATCCACATTACTCTGGTTTCCTTTAAGGACTCGTATCTTTTGTTGTGTAAGTGTAATTCTGGTGTAAAATCATCCCAGGCTCTTTTTAGGCAAATACAGTAAACTCATCAAATAAGACTTTGTGACAATTTTTTTCATGTACGAACTACTAATGGAGAAATCTTGAACAGATGCTAACAGCCAAATACGGCTATCACAAATTAGCTTGGGGTGGCAGGCTGAATGCATTAAAAGAGCTTTTTTAACCACTAATACTGCATGAGAAGAGTCCTGACACATAAAACGACAATGAGTTAGAGAACCCAGAGTTTATGAGTGTTTTGAAAGATTTACCTACTCGACCGGTACCAGCTCCTGGTAAAGTCCATTCAAAGTCAATTACCAAATACAATCCAGAAGGAAGGAGCCCATTGATTTATTCCAGTAAAACACGTAAACGCTGTGGTTTGTGGCAGTTTGGTGAAATATCTTTACCTCAGTTTTTCCGGAGCCAGTTGCTGCACTCGCGGAATGGCATTCATCTTCAAGCACGCCTTCTTTGGGTCAGAAGCTCTCCTTGGAATTATGAAGTCGTCCTTTTCCAAATGTTTGCTGCAGACACAGTAATCCCTCGATCTGCGTCTCAATGTCAACATTCAAAACAATAATCCACTGCCGGAAAAGATACAAACACAAACAATTCCGTCTCTCTTCACCTCAAGTTGCAGGTCGTCTTAACCTGTGCCTGCACTCACATAATGCTCTGCGTCTTCCGGAAACACACCCCCCTGACCTCTGACCTCTGGTGTGAAGTTTCAGTGCTGCAGAAAAGATGCTGTGGGACTTTTCCAAACCTTTTAACATCTATTATTAACTAATATTTCATAAAACTGCCACAAACAACAACCTTTACCTGTTTTGCTTGAATAAAGCACCAATGGGCTCCTTCCTTTTGGATTGACTTTGGTAATCCACTTGAATGGACTTTACTATGAGAGGAGCTGGTACAGGGGCCAGTAGGTAAGTCTTTAAAACACTCTTAATAAACTCTGGCTTCACTAACTGCGTTGTTGCTTTGTTTTGTGTGTAGGGACTCTTCTCATGCTAGTGCAGAGGTTTGGTGATATTTTGAGCATAATTAGTGGTTAAAAGATATGTTTTAATGCTTTCAACTTGCCGCCCAAAGCTAATCCATGTTAGCCGCATTTGGCTGTTAGCGTCTGCCCCCGATTTCTCCGTTAGCAGTTTGTGCACAAAACGACCACCTTCTACGAATGTGTTATTTTCAGAAACACTTCCACCTCGTCATCGCTCCAAGATAATAAATCTCTGCTCTCACTTTTCACCTCTGTTTCTCTTCCTCAGAAGTATTTCCATCTTCTACATCCATGATTGAGTGATGTTAGACTTTGTGCTTCCTGTTCACACATGTCCTGTGGACTTGAATGGTCGTGTGATATGGGTTTTCAGGGGTGTTCATATTGACGCAGATTGTTTCTAATACGAAGCTAAAGCGAACGTGTGGACGTGGCCCTTTTTGTTTGGAAACGACCTTTAAGAAGGAAAACATAGTAACGTGTATGGAGCCTTACTGCCTGTGTTTTAACGCTGTGCCATTGTTGGTCTGAAGTCAGATTTGAGTCCATAAATGAGCATGTAAGAAGAACATTGTTCTGTATATACATTAGATTCAGTTTGTGTTTGAAAAGCCTCCCTTGAACTTTTATTTGTACTTTTTTATGTGAATGTGTTTTGCTAATTTTGATCATTGGATCAATATAATCTATACTTTTGTGGAAACCAAGGATTAGCGTTCCAGTCGACATATCTCTGTTTGAGGATGCGACAGAAAACGTTTGGCATGATACCGTAGAGATGGCTAGAAAGAGACAACACATACAGTATCTGCCATATTATGCAGCTCAACAGTATGATACACATACACACAATGATGTAAGAATGATTGTTTTTTGCTCTAAAGACACGTTTTCAAATCATTTATACACTTTGATTTTGTATTTTCTAATGTGTGTGTTTTTTTTTAAGTTGATTCAAGTATGATACAGTGTTCACAAGATGATTAAAAAACAAGAAAAATGTTATTGTCTTCAGCACTTACATCAAACTAAAAGGTAAAGTAAAAATAATAATAAGTGAGGATAAAAAATGATTTGTAGTTTGTGGCATTGTTCCAGTCTGGTTCAAAAACCTCATCAGGAGCAGTTTGGTGTGAAGAAACAACAGGTGAGTCGGCTGATGGTGTCACAGGCCCACACAGCTTGGACAATAGATATCACATCATGTTTGATGGGTGTTATCTGTCACAATTCTCTGAAGATGACCTAGACCAAGTCTTTCTGAGAGCCTGTGTCTCAATGACTATATCCGTATAAATAAGGTTAAATAAAATGAAAAACAGGAGACAAGATCCTCCTTTATTTGTACCACAGCGGGTACAAGCTACAGTGTTACATCAGCAAAGAGGACAGAGCAATATCAAAAGCTTCAGAAAAATAAAAAGATATCATTTTAAATACGTAAACCAAAAAATAAACGCAGGAAAACATTTTTTAAAGGTTTTTTACATAGTAAAAGAAAATTTTAAATTGCAATAAAACATTTTTTACAACAGTAAAACTGAAAATAGCAGTTGAGCAGTGGAAAAAAGGCTAGGTAGTAAAAAAAAATGGTTCAAAACTAAACTAATGGTTAAAAATGCAGTAAAAAATGGTTCAAAACTAAACTAATGGTTAAAATGCAGTAAAAAAAATGGTTCAAAACTAAACTAATGGTTAAAAATGCAGTAAAAAATGGTTCAAAACAAAACTAATGGTTAAAATGCAGTAAAAAATGGTTAAAAACTAAACTAATGGTTCAAATGCAGTAAAAAATGGTTCAAAACTAAACTAATGGTTAAAATGCAGTAAAAAAAATGGTTCAAAACTAAACTAATGGTTAAAAATGCAGTAAAAAATGGTTCAAAACTAGGCTAGTGGTTAAAAATTCAGTAAAAAAACAAGTGAGGGCCCTGACTCCTAAAATGTTGCTGAAAAAATTAAATAGCTAAAGACATTGTTACTCTGGATGATGTAGTGTTGTCCTCCAGCACCACAGTAAGGAATCTGGGTGTTATTTTTGATCAGGATATGTCCTTCGATTCTCACATAAAACTAACAACAAGGACTGCATATTTTCACCTGCGTAATATTGCAAAAAATTAGGAACATTGTGTCTCAGAAAGATGCAGAGAAACTTGTTCATGCACTTGTTACTTCTAGGCTGGACTATTGCAATTCCTTATTATCAGGCTGCTCCAATAAGTCTGTTAAGAGTCTCCAGTTGGTCCAAAATGCTGCAGCTCGTGTACTATTTAAAACAAATAGAAGAGAACATATTTCTCCTGTATTAGCTTCTCTGCACTGGCTACCTGTAAAATCTAGAATAGAATTTAAAATCCTTCTCCTTACGTACAAAGCTCTTATTGGTCAGGCTCCATCGTATCTTAAAGAGCTCATAGTACCGTATCACCCAACTAGATCTCTGCGCTCTGAGAATGCAGGGCTACTCGTCGTTCCTAGAGTCTCCAAAAGTAGAATGGGAGGCAGAGCCTTCAGCTACCAAGCTCCTCTCCTGTGGAACAAACTCCCAAATGTTATTCGGGAGGCAGACACTGTCCCCTTATTTAAAAGTAAACTTAAAACTTTCCTTTTTGATAAAGCTTACAGCTAGGGCTTACGATAAGACTTTATTCTGCTTAATGATGCTGCTATAGGCCTAGTCTGCCGGGGGATAATACTTTTCCTGATACTCTGAGCTTCTCTCCTCTCTGTCTGAATCATTCATGTCCCATCAATGCATGTTACTGATTCAGCTTCTTCCCCGGAGCTGTTTGTGCTTTGTCGTCTCGCAGGTCTCTGCTGATCGTGGTGGTGCTTGCTGCCGTGGTCCTACATGACGCTTCCTGCTGCTATTGTCACTGTTACTCATATATACTATCACTAGTTTAATAAACTATAAAATTTGTAGCTGTATCGTAGCTGCTATTGCCACTACTCATCATTGATCATGTTTGCCACCATAATTATTATCATTTTCATATTCTGTCACCTTAGCTGTGCTTGTTTCTACTATTCTGTTGTATGAACTGCCTTAACATATACGTCATATTCACATTACTATAAATATTATAGTTACTGTTAGGCTTTGCTTGCATCTCTGGAAGTGTGTCTGTCTGTCTCTCTCTGTCCATCTGTGTGTCTTTTCTCTCTTTCTCTCTCCTTTTCTTCCTCCCCAACCGGTCAAGACAGATGGCCGTCCTCCACAGAGCTGGGTCTGTCTGACGTTCCTACCTGTTATAGGGAAGGTTTTCGTTGCCACCGTACTCTACAGAGGAATTGTTGGGACTATGTAAATCATAAATAAGTCATTGAGTGTGGTCTTTACCTACTCTGTAAAGTGTCCTGAGATAACTTTTGTTATGATTTGACACTATAAATAAAATTGAATTGAATTGAATTGAATTGAATTGAAAAAAAACACAAAATGACCACAAAGAGACAAAAAATGACTATAGGGATTTCATTTGCACTTTATCTTAACCCAAACTAAACCAACTAATTACTTTATACCATATTTATCTACTTGTGTTGATGTTCATTGTTATCATGTTTCTTTATATATATTTCTATTCAAGAACAGAGCAATTGTAACTAACAAAAGTCTTTCTCTTTGACTGTAGTTACAGCAGCCAGACTGTCATCACAACAGTCACCCAGCAGGGGTCACTTTGTGTCTAAAGTAATGCGCTGCCCTACATCAGGACCATGCAGCTGCTTCTAATCACACTGCTGAGAGAACCACTGTGCGTCTACTGGTGATGTGACAGTACCACTTCTACAATACTGTCAAACTGACACACATAACTACGGAAGCCCTGAAAGGCACGGTGAAAAAATGTCTTTCTTTGGCATTGTTGGCCAGAGAGTACAGATGTTTTACGTCTGTAAATCATAATGGGACTGTGCATTGGTGCAGACTTGGGTCAAACAGTGATATATGGTCGGATGGAATCATATAATGAAGAGAGTGTGTGTTCCACATATTCATGTCAATGGATGAAGTGATCATGATGCCTGCAGGCAGTGTAGGCCTTCCTAATGCGTATATGATGCACCTGGATGCAAGAAATGTAAGATATAAAAAGAGTGTAACAACAAAAAGCAAGTTAAGTTCACACCTGGACATTATTCGGACCAACGCTGCCTTCACGTGCTATTTTAAAGATGGTCCTTTCCATTTGTGGGCTGGAAATTACCAGTGGCAGTTATCCTGACCTGCTAGCTAGCAACAAGTAGGTAAACCAATGGAGGACATGTAAAAAAGACACACAATAACGGTATTTTAAGTGTTAACACATGCTATTGAAATTGTCTATGCTACAACATTGTGTAGGCTACAAAACTATTCGCTAACAGCAGCAGAAAACGTTTAATAGCGTGCAATGCTTACCATTCACGACTCCTGCGTTGCGCTTGTAGACTGTATGGTTGTGCTCCGCCATGTTGTAAAAGGTTGAATGTTATCTTATCTCGGCAACTTGTGTATCAAAACTGGAAATGACCTTGGTGGTATGGTGGTTAGCACTGTCGCCTCACAGCAATTATCCATAGGACGCTGAGGCTTTTTATTACAGTCTATGGTCTGGACATGGCTGTTTCACAGGAGGTCTGTGTGTTTTACTGTAGCATATTGCTGTCCTGTTCAGGTGATTTAAGAAGATAAACACAAGAACAAAGTGTCGTTCCAATAATATATTGTTTTATTTCAAAGTATAAGTAAATTGAAGTGTAAGTGTTTTTCAAGTGTATTTCTGTAAAAGTCGGGGACAGAAAAGGTCTGCTCCCACAGCACCACCCTCCTGGTAGAGGCAGTATCAGGAGCCAAAGCACCAGAGACAACCGTGACGCTTCATAGTCCCAGTTTCATCCGCAGAACATTCTACATAACCTACCTGTTGCCCGGACCAATCAGAGGCGAGGATCGAGATTGTGGGCGGGCCTGTGCGGTCCTGATGGAGAAAGCCCGAGAGAAGGAGAGATGGGAGGCTTTGGACAAGTGTGAGCGGAGCCACCGGAAAGCACACACACACACACACACACACACACACAGTCAGATGAGAGAGCAGCGTGTTTGACACATCCGAACACATCGGGTCTCGGCCAATCAGAGCCGAAGGAGGTTCCGTCCGCGGGTCCGGACCATGCCGGTGAGACGGGGCCATGTGGCGCCTCAGAACACTTTCGTGGACACCATCATCCGCAAGTTCGAGGGCCAGAGTAAGTACAAGGGTCGACTTCATTTAAAGCCAGGGAATATGAGTGGAGATTCCACTGAGGCCATGAGCAGAAACACCTGTCTGTTTCTTTGTTTTTCTAACCAAATACAATATGCTTACATACTTTTTTTATTATTTTTATTTAGTTAACAGTGTGGGGTTTGTTTGTTTGGCATTTTGCCAGTTATATGAACTTCATGCAGGACTCTTCACTGTAAATAGTCCTACATTCTATTATCACTAGTGAGCTTGTGTTGGGTGTGGAGCAGTCTGAGTATAGTCATTGCTACGAGCTACAGCAGGTTTATGACAGGGTCCCCATGGGTGCACATCGCGGGGGACATGTCCCCACCCCCACCCCCCCTCCAAAAAAAATGATGAACACATGTATTTTCAGACTTCACATATTACATGCCTGAAACCCTAAAAATGCTGATTTATTAATATAACAGTTCAGTGAAATGATGATTTACTAATATAACAGTTAAAATGCTGATTTACTAATATAACAGTTCAGTTAAATGCTGATTTACTAATATAACAGTTCAGTAAAATGATGATTTACTAATATAACAGTTCAGTAAATGATGATTTACTAGTATAACAGTTAAAATGATGATTTACTAATATAACAGTTAAAATGATGATTTACTAATATAACAGTTCAGTAAATGATGATTTACTAATATAACAGTTAAAATGATGATTTACTAATATAACAGTTCAGTAAAATGATGATTTACTAATATAACAGTTCAGTGAAATGATGATTTACTAATATAACAGTTAAAATGCTGATTTACTAATATAACAGTTCAGTAAAATGATGATTTACTAATATAACAGTTCAGTAAATGATGATTTACTAATATAACAGTTAAAATGATGATTTACTAATATAACAGTTAAAATGATCATTTACTAATATAACAGTTAAAATTATGATTTACTAATATAACAGTTCAGTAAGCAGTGATACTCTTTTGGCCGTTTAGGACAAATAAACAAGAACGGTAAGAGCAGTCAATGATTCCATGTTCAGTACTTTTTAAATGATATGGCAAGCTTCTCTGAAATTGTGATTTATGGTGGCATGCTGTGAGTTGCATACCAGAAAAAAAAGGGGGGGGGGGGATCACCTTTGTGAACTCCCCAATCCTGACATCAGATCTGCATCCCTGGTCAAGGTGCATCCATTTATTCATTTGAACCAATCTGGAAAACAAAAAAAATGGAAAAGGTTCAGGCTTCAAAAGTCAAAAGTGACTTGGTCTTAAAATCAGTAAAGAAATAAACAAGAACAAAAGTACATTTTGGTAACTGGTTTATACGAAGGCATATTAGAGTCAAGTATGAACATTGATTAACATATTACATGCCAGGGGAAGGGGGGTAATATTTTGAGAAAAAAGTGGCAAATTTGCTGGAAAAAAAAGTAGGAAAAATAGTATTTTGTTTTTCAAGGAACTACAGTGGTTCAGTATCACCACTGACGGTGCAGCATGCAACTGTTCCATGTAGGCGTGGGGGAGATGGCAAAAACATGTCAAGATTATATTTCCAGTAAAATCACGATTTTATCACATTTATGTACATTGACTTTGAATTATTTTGCAAGATGCTGAACCAAAGTATTCCTATATGTAAAAATAGGCTGTAGCCCTAAAAGAGAAAATATATAACAGAGCATTTAGGACAAAGAACCTTTCTGAACAGATTTGATTTAGTGTGTCAAATACAGTGGACATTTGACAAAGAGCTTCCTCTGCTGGCTGTGGTGTGGATGGTCTCCTCACTGTTTCACTCTCAGCACACTACCTGGTTTCTATTGTATTCCTGTTGCACGCATTGAAAGTGTTGCGATGTACAGAGAACAGCTGATCATGAAGTTGACATGATAATTTATTCATTAATTTATTATCTCAGCAAGTCCTCCTAATTTTTTTTACTACAAAACCTAAATAAATGTTTAGTTGATTCTCACTGCAGTGGGATAATGGATTGGTTGATTGGCGTGTCTTTAGGGCGGTGCATGCGGCGGACTAGCCAATAGTGGGATTTGGCTAAGGAAAAAAAACCCTGATGTGTCTGTGCAGATCATAGAACAGCAGTCGATAGAATGTGCCCTAAAGACGATGCTACGATCTCTCTGCTTTGGCAGATCATCAACACGTTCTAATCCTTTACCATCTAGTATCGTCATATCGCCCACCCTTAGTTCTATGTAAGGCCTAGATGTTTATTTACAAGTGCACATCACACACTGAGCAAGACACATGTTAATTACAGTCAGCATTCCATCGGCAATGACACAACTCAATGAGTATTTATTAATTTAGGCTGCTGGTAATGAAAATACCCTGCCCTCAATCAATCAATCAATCAATCAATCAATCAATCAATCAATCAATCAATCAATCAATCAATCAATCAATCAATCAATCAATCAATCAATCAATAATGGAAAAACAGGATCAGGAACCAGGAATCTCTGTCCCGATGAGTGATGACTGTGTCGAACAACCAACAAAGGAAAAATATAACATTTTGTTGATTTTCAAAACAATATAATGATATCTTATTGACTTGTAACACCAACACAATAACTTTAAATTAGCTTTCAATCTTCACAACAAAATGTGTATGAGGGGCCGCAGGCGCTGATTAGCAACCATGCTTCAGTCTTCCCCAGGGCAGCTAGTTTACTACTATCTTAGTTTACCACCATCATGTATGTCTGTGTGAATGAATGGAACCTGGACTCTGTAAAGCGTCTTGAGTACCGAGAAAGGCACTATATAAATCCAATCTATTATTATTATATGTAATTATAGGACTTCCATTCCCTCCCGGTCGTGGAAAAAAATCTCAACATTGACTCCCACTCCAGTTTATCTAGCAGTGTGTTGTGTTAGTTTAGCTCCCTGGTGCTAATGTTGCTAATTCAGTGCACATCAGTTATCCGTCAGCCAGACGGACGTATCTCCCTACCTCCAACGTCACATCAATGCCCTTTTTTGGAAAGATGAAATGAGGAGGAGTCACAGTCTGACAAGATGGCAGCTCCCAGAGGAGAATATGATTGGATCAAGTTGAGAAAACGAGAAAACATAGTACCGTTACACGCTCGCTATGGCGTAGATCAAACGTACGGTGTGGGATGAGGTCAAAAGAGAGTAGAGGAGCACACACTATACTTGACATGTTCCAATGGAACAGCATGGGCCAGACGTTTGGCTCTCACAAGCCAGACCCGGTTGGGGATTTAGAACAAGGATCTTTTTGTAAGCTCAGCATGAGTTGTGTGTGAGGTACTTTGTCCTCCTAATCTCTCTTTTCTTCTCTTTGCTCCTCCTCCACAGATCGAAAATTTATCATTGCCAATGCACAGGTGGAGAACTGTGCCATCATCTTCTGTAATGACGCCTTCTGTGGGATGTGTGGGTACACTCGGGCTGAGGTCATGCAGAAGCCCTGCACCTGTAGCTTCATGTATGGACCTCACACAATGAGACCAGCGATGGCCCAGATGGCTAAAGCTCTGCTGGGAGCAGAGGAGAGGAAGGTGGAGATTTCCCTCTACACTAAAGATGGTATGTTCTGTCAATCCTCATTTTCATAGATAGGTCATCATTTGTAGATTTGTTTTATCAAAGTTGTAGTCTTGCAATGCGGACTCAAGTGACAACACTTACCTTCCTCTGGAGACATTTAAGGCTTTGTGCTACTTTTTTCACATATGCAGAAGTTCTCCACAACACTTGAGTTCTTTTCACACATGCATTGTAAACGTGAACGTATCTGGACATTACCCAGCGGAGCTGTTTATGAGAACCCAAATATGAGAATCAGTTGGACTGTACGATAAACACAGTTTTACTTACCAGCTAGTAGAAAGTTTTTGCATAAGTTACTGACTGAGCCCATGTGTGAATAGAGCAGATCATTGTACGGTGTATTCACGGCGAGCGGGTGGGCAAGTTGATGACGTTTCTGTCAGTGGGTGGCACTAAACCAAAAGAACTCAGATGAGATTTGGGAACTTCTGTTGGTAAGGGCCAACGTCAAAGTCATCAAACAAATTCAAGGGAGGGCAAGAAACTTTGTACCATTTGTCCATGACCAAAATACAAACTGGTTATATGAATGCAATGTAATCCATGTTATGTTCTGCATCCTGCATGCTATACCCAGACTCTACCCCTCGCCTAAACCAAACAGAGTATTTCCACTAAGTCAGAACGAGTCTGATACTGAGAATCCCCTGTTGTGCGGACACCGCATTCTCCTGACATTGTCCTGAGTTCCTATGAGAAAACAGACTTTTTATCAATCACTTTTATCAATACTATACATACATTTATCTGAAAGTATGATGTCATCCAGTTTTACATCATGAGAATACAAAATATGGTATACAAGCCAATCGCCTCCCCCCAACATGAAAAACATGTTCATATAAACAAAGAAAATAATTATACATACAAATAAGAAGAATCCATTGAGGAAGACTATCACCTTGTATCCTTGCATTATGATAATCCAGTCTTAATTGCATATAGAAATAGCTGTTTGCTCTGTAAAATTAATAACTGAATAAATCCATATAATCTTCCAAAGAAGGAATGGAATTAACAAAAGAGAGAATAGGATCCCAAGTTTTGTTGAAATAATCAGAGCAGCCCCTAACATTTGACTTATTTCCTCTAAGTAGAGGGATGACATTCAGTCTTTCAGCCAGGAATTAGGAAATGGAGGCTTCTGATCCTTGATCCAATATCTCTGAAGGCTACAAGAGAAACAAAAGAAATAATATTGCTCTCCTTGGTAGTGAAACAGGTAAGTTATTCAGGGGCACCAAAAATACAGTATGTTAAAGGAATAATAGAAAGCCCATGTTCAAGAGTGCATCATAGAAAGAGGACCAAAATGAACCTGGCCTTGATGAAAAACGTATGTGATTGCCAGCTGATATACTGCAGATCATCTGTAACACACATCACTAGGGTCAAACAGTTTGTTAACAAATGATCAAGTTTGTTTATAATTAGTATCAACTCAGTTATCAAAATATTAAATAAGATGTAGAGGGTGCATGCAAAGACTTAAGAAGGTGGCCCGCTTCTTGGTAAGTGTGGTGCTGAAATCTTAAAAATATCCTGATGGTATGCCCCTGTTAGGAGATGTCCCTGTATTATTCGCCCACAGCCAGACATGCTCCTTATGTGCATATTTGTCGAGGCAGACAATAAAGGCTCAGGATCCTTGAGTGCACGCGGTGAGCACGGTCTAGTTCTAAATCGAGATCTAGGAGAGAAACTCCAACCATCTCCTTGAACAATGTAGTCATAAAGAGCCGATCATCATTGCCCTCCATTCCCTCTCTGATGCCAATCACACAGAGGAACACTAAACCATGTCTTTGACAACCGAAATTTTAAATTTGTCTGGTGAATGGTCTATCCAGTAGCTCTAGCTAGTTTTTTGCTGAAGAGCTGGGGCTAAAGTTAAGGCGAGTGTCCTGGCGAAGCGGTGGAAGTATAAATCGTCTATCCCTTTGTGTGTGAGGGGTAACGTTAATTCATTCACCAACAATATGGACGAGCTGGAATGTTTGGTGATGAAACGTAAAACTGTACAGGGAATGCAGCTTGATGATTCTCACTGAGACGTGGTTGAACAATAACACACCAGATGTTAACATTGAGCTGGTTTCTCATGTGCGAGCGAACGGAGACCCCAGTTTGAGTGGAAAAAGCAAAGGAGAAGGTGAAGGACATTATCTGCTGTCCGGATGTTGAATTGCTAGGTGTGAGTTTACATCCAATTGTTTTCCATGAGAGTTCACGAACAGCATCATCGTCTGTGTGGAAATACAGCCTCAGGCTACGGCCGAAACCGTGACGTTATCCACTCAACTATTGCGAGACTCCAAGCTCAGTACCCCCATGCCTACCTTGCCATATCAGGGGACTTTCATGTCACATTGGACTCAACACAGCCCACCTTTCACCAGTTGTCAACTGCCCCACATGATAGAGCACAACAATTGATCTTCTGTATGCCAATATTAAGGAGGCTTTTACCGCCACTGGGGAAATGAGATCACAATCTGGTCTCCCTACTACCACTGTACACTCCATGTGTCCAGAGAAAACCAATCACAACATGCACCTTCGGGAAGAACTCTCCCGAGGCGGATGAGGCCATGAGGGACTGCTTGGAAACAACAGATTGGAATATTTTACAACAATCCTTACAACATCATTCGGTTGAGGACGATGATGCGCTCAGACACTACTATTCTGACTACCTGAACTTCTGTGAGGACATTGTTTTTCCCACCAGAACTGTTCGCTGTTGTCCTGACAACAAGCCTTGGATAACCAGCAATGTCAAGGCCCTACTCAATAGGGAAAAGGGGGCATTTAAGGAGGGGGACCTGGCAAAGCTGAAGCAGGTACAGGGGGAACTCAAAGTCAAGCTGGAAGAGGCAAGGGAGGAATACAGAAGGAAGGTAGAGAGGAAGTTGCAGCAGAACAATGTGCAAGAGGTGTGGGATGGGATGAAGATGATGACTGGCATGAGGAAGAGCAGCCGCCGTTTTGAGGGTGGTCAGGACAGCGCCGATATACTGAATAAGTTCTACAACCGGTTTGACTGCCCAGCTGCGGTGGCCTACCCCACCTCCTTTCCAGGAGATGTTTGCCCTGTTCAGCACTGAACTGGCGAGCAACTCCAAATGTGATGTTGAACTGATTCCCCATTGAGATTCTTCTCATAACCCTGTCCTCTCATGCACTTGTTTTACGTGGACGACCGGCCTTTTTGAGGGACTTAAATTAATCTGTGTCCTTGTAAAGTTTCAGTATTCTTGAAATCACAGACTGTGAACGCCCAACCTCTCTCTGATGGCTGAGAGTGTCATCCCTGTGGCCTTCATCTGGACAACCTGCTGTCTCAGGGTTTGTGTCACCTTAGAGCAGCTTGCCATATTGCAAAGTAACCAGGAGAGCTGCCAGATAAATAGGGTGTGTCCAACAATGAAGTCAATTCTTACCTTTTTGGCACTTTTACACTTTTCTTTTGTAATCTTAAAATGCTCCTAATAAAAATATTGCACCCGAGATGTAAAAAAAATCCACCAGGTGTTGAAAATCATCAATATTCAATTCTCATATATTTCTGATAAAAGTCTGAACGACGACTAATACTGCTCAAAATAACACCAAATCTCTGCAGCAGCATGAGATGAGTCCCTACACAGAAAACAAAGCACCAATGGGCTCCTTCCTTTTGGATTGACTTTGGTAATCCACTTGAATGGACTTTGCTATGAGAGGAGCTGGTACAGGGGCCAAACTCTGGGTTCATTAACTATGTTGTTGGTGCTTTGTTTTTATGTGTGATGACTCATCTCATGCTACTGCAGAGGTTTAGTGTTATTTTGAGCAGTTTTAGTGGTTAAAAAAGACGCTTTAATGCCTTCACCATACTGCCCCGGGCTAATCAGTGTTAGCCACATCTGGCTATTAGCGACTCTCCGGGATTTAGTTGTTACACAAAAAATCGCCATGGTTTATTTGATGTATATAATTGCCGAAAAAATTTATGGGATGATTTTGTGCCGGAATTACACTTTAAGTGCATTTTGATGTTAATACTTGTCTACTTTTACTTCAGTTACATTTTGAATGTAGGACTTTAACTTGTAATAGAGTATTTCTACTCTGTGGTATTACTACTGTTACTTAGGAACATCTCTGGTTACTTCTTCCACCACTGACAAATAGTAGTCTAATTGTTTGAAATGATAATTTTCTGCACTCTCATTGGAAAAAGAGAGATGCACCAGTGCAAATCTTGAGACATACATATATGGGCAGTTATTATCAAATTACTGGTTTAATTTGAGACACATTTTAAATTTAGACCTCAAACCAGTAAAAGTGGGCCAAGGTTTAATGTGGGAGCAGCCACACTGCAGATGAAATCCACAGTGCACTGAACATGAGTCCGGTCCTCACACTTTATACAGCTAGCGGGATGTGTGTGTGTGTGTGTGTGTGTGTGTGTGTGTGTGTGTGATTCTTATTTACGTATGGGTTGTCACAGTATGTCCCTTGTTTAAGCATGGTCTATTCATTGTTTGTGGCATAAGTGTTGAAGGGCTAGAGCGACTTTGGAAATCCACAAAGCTTTATAATCTCTGTCTATCACAAATACATTTTTTACTGAGTTCAACAACATGGTTAAGGATGCAAGGGCTTCTTACTTTACCAACCTAAATTCCTCCAGCAACCCTCAACTGGCAAAGTGGCAATGGTTTGGTCTGAGCGCATCTATTCGCAACTGGGTCCTGGTCTTTTTATCCAACAGGCCACAGACTGTCAGAATCCACAACATCTCATCCTCCCCTGTCATCCTCCACACCGGCTCCCCCCAGGGGTGCGTTCTGAGCCCCCTTCCCTGCTGGCTTACGACTTCTCAGCCAACTACCCGGGCAGCCACATCATTAAGTTTGCATATTAAACAGCAGTTGTGGGACTAATCTTCCACAATGATTGTACAGACAGGAGCAAGCAACCTCTGCATAAATGTGAAAAAAAGATGATTGTGGACTTCAGGAGGGGTGTACACCTTCCCTCCACTTCACATCGGAGAAGCAGCTGTCAAAGTGGTCTAAAGTTTCAAGTATCTGGGAGTGCACTTCACAGATAACCTCAACCAGAGCAAAATCACAGCCAGCATCATCAGGAAGGCTAACCAGCGCCTCTACTTTCTGAGGAAGCTGAAGCAGGCTGGACCCCCCTTTGCACCCCACCCTAAAAATCCTTTTCCAGATGTACGGTGGAGAGTGTTCTTACCTCCTGCATCACAGTGTGATACGGCAACTGTTCTGCTGCAGACAGGAAGGCTCTGCAGCGTGTGGTGAAGTCTGCCCAGAGGATCATGGACAGTAGCCTACTCATCCTTTCAGACATTTATGCCACCAGGTGCAGGTAAACTGAACCCGCGTTGCTCTCAACTGTTCGCCCGCAGCGCTCTAAGATTACATAGTATAAGAGTCACAACAGCATGTAGGGAGTTGGGTGTAAGACTGAAAATTTGGTGTAAGGAGGATGGTTGAGCTGATGGATGTGTCAAACTAACACAGGAGTTCACATCCCATGTGAAACCAAAAGGCAACAATGGCATTTTAAGTCAGCTGTCTTATAAAACATTCTTTAGTATTTCAATCCAAACCACAATCTTTTCCTAGACCTAACCACGTGGATTTGATGTCTAACCCTAAGCAAGTAACCCTCATTTTGATTAAACTCACAACAGGACTTTCAGAAACCAATGGAACAGGTGACTTGATAGAGATAGAATGTGAATAGATGATAACAGCCTCCTAAACCTACACTATGTGTAGCAGGCCATAGCTATGAGGCTGATGACCACTAATTACAGCTATTCAATGGAGTGATAATGTCCAAAGCAGGTGAGTCCTGTAGATATTTTACCAACTTCCATGCTTAAAATGTAATTTGGCCTATTCGTCAATGCCTGGTCTCTATTAAAAGCTCCCTGAAATCTGTAGTGTCCCAGTCTATTTTCATCATCCCCAAAAGCAGTAACCTGGATCCATCCCATCCCCCTTTTTGCAGACAGCCTTAGAGTCTCAAATGTGAGATCACTTCAAATGATGAGCTTAGAAATCTTACAACTAAGACCTACTAAGCGCTTAAGTGTCGAGATCATGTGTCCAAATTCAGGCTAATAATTGCTGCGCAGGCAAAAGACATGCATCTTTTTGTACTCTGAACAGTAACTTTGTATCTACCGCCTGAAAGTGGGAGCTCAAACTCTGCAAAGCGTGGTGATGGCAGTCCAATATAGCCTGGGCCTGTTGTAAGACCTGCATATAATAGAGGTCAGAGAGCCGCAGCTGACTCACCACAATCATTTTAGTGGTCACTTTAAAATGCCAGCCAAGCCTATTGTTATTGGACAGATTCAGGTTTTTCAAATCATGTCATAATATAGGCCAAACCAGACTCAAACAAACTTCTATAGAATAGAGTCATCATTGTAGTGCACACATTAAAGGAGTTCATCTTTCTCAAGATGTACAGGTGTTGGTGTGAATCTGAATACAATATAGACAAGTGTTCAGTAACAAAACTATATATATATATATATATATATATATATGTATATATATATATAGTTTTGTTACATAAACACTTAAGATAACAAATGTAGCTTTGGTACTAGCTTCCTGTTACAGCCAATTAACCAATTACATTACACAGTAGGGCTGTACTGATCCGATACTCTATGGCAGTGGTTCCCAACCTGGGGGTCCCGACCCCCCAAGGGGGGCATCAAAGATCCAGGGGGGGTCGCGAAGCCCTCTTGATTTTAAGGGGTTTAATAATTTGAATGTAATTAAAATGTTAAATAAATGAGTAGGCAAAGCGTTTAATTCATATATGTTACAAAATCAACTAAATCCAAGGGCCATATTAAACATTTATTCGTGTATTTCAAATTTTAGATAAATTAATAAGTTATAGGGCGATATCACGAGGAACAGAGCGTGTGTGACTTGAACGCCTCACGTGCAGCAGTCGTTGCTAGGCGGCGCTAAGGGAGAGATGGCGAAGCGTCAGGTAGAGGAGACTGCGGAAAATGTCAAAAACAGAAAGAGGGGCTACCAAGAAAGTTTGATGTTTGGCTTCATAGAAGCAATAGATAAAATTAGAGCAGAATGTATATTTTTAATTTTATAATAATTAATTTGTTTTATTATATTTCAATATGTTACCTGTTTTTCAAATTCATTTAAGCAGGTAACATATTTCAATATGTTAAAGAAAAAGGTTTTTTTTAAAGTACAAGTTCTGAAGAAACATGTTGTAATCATACACAGGTTCTCCTCATTGTCCCATGCTGAATTATAAAGTATTTCATGTAAAAGAAGTTATGATGTTCCTTATTTTATTTTTATGTTCCTTGGGGGGGGGGTCACCAAAGTTTACTATGGTAAAAATATGGGTCCCTTAAGAAAAAGGTTGGGAACCACTGCTCTATGGTATTGGTGTCATTAATAACAGCTGTGAATCAACCACTGGCCAGTGGACTACGGACTGGACCGTACATCTAAAAGCGGATACGCTCTGAAGCTGCTTTGTGATATTAAATACATTATAATGTTATATAAATAAGTTAGAAGTCATAACTTTGAGCTCCACTGTAAGGTCTTAGGTCCTGAGTAATAAAACTAGGGGATAAATAGAAAGGATATAGATACTGTGATTACATTAAACCTCACTCAGTTTGGGCTGAAAAAAGATTTTCAGATCTGTGTCTTTGTCTTTGTGTTCTTGCGTGCTAGCTGTAACGTTTGAGATTTGATGGTTCACTGTTATGGCCACTTTGTTCTTCCTCACAAGCAACCGCAGCAATGCTCACTGCTACTCTGACATTATACTCTCATCAATACCAGTCTAGCACTCACCTTTTACCTTTTAGCCAACTAGCTGATATGTTCATAACTTCATCATTGGGCCATCAACCAGTTAATGGTACATTTTGACCGGACCACGGGTCTGCAAATTAATATTGCACCTTTAACATTAAAATTGGTTTCAGATTTATATTGGTGAATCTTTACACCCCTATTATTTGCATTTTGGACAGTAAATGAAGCAACATTGAATTGGGGGGAAAAAATACATTAACAAACAGCAGAATCTGAGTTTGCAGCTCTTTCAGTGTCTCTGCCTGTTGCAGCAGCATATTAACATTTAATGTTTCATCATAGCAGCTCCTGACATGTTATTGTGTTTTTATTATATTTCAACAATTGCTAGGTTTATTGCTTTTGCCTGAAGACAAGCAGACCAAAATTGTAAATGGCTTTAACAGATTGAGGATATGGCTGTGCAGAATGATTACTGATTCAGAAGCTGACACAGCACTTTGAGTTTCACTGCAAATCATTGGCTTCTTCGGTGCCTGAGACTCAGCTGTTTGTGACAATGTTTCTTATTACAAGAATGAGAATAGAATGAGGCTGGTTATTAACATGGGGAGAATGTGGTTATGAATGGAGTTGAGGATTTTGCTGACATTTGATAGAACTCAGTGATAGTTATTTCAACCAAAATTGAAGGGAATCTGAGAGATGAATGAGCCCCATCTACACAGGTATTCATATCACCTGACAACTCTCATTTTTCTACTACTTACTCATAGGCACTACGAACTATAGCTTGGCTGATGCAGAATTTTTGTAACCTGACTCCTCCAGATGGATTGGTTTTCATTTGCTCTGCATATCCATCTGGGAACTCTGGTTTGGAGATATTTTGGGAAGGGGCGAAAATACTGGATGCTGATTGGATAAACCATCTGTCTATCACCAACATACGGGCCAAATCAACCAATCAGATCACTGAAGCGTATGACGTACTAACAGCGTGGAGGCAAAGCTCAGAAAGTAAACATCATGTGGGTAAAGGATATTTGTCGTTTGTGTAATGTGAATTTACAGAGTGTCAGGGCTTTGGGTCCAGGGCACCCTGCTGGTCTGTTTGTGTACTGTTGGCCATGCCTTTGTTTGCAGACCATGTGGTTTTGTGTTTGTGGCTGTGACGCCACTCCCCCTGTTTTCCCACCAGTTATTGTCCAAACCTGTCCTGCCAATTAATTTGCTTGTTACCTTGTTTTCTCCTGCCCAATGATTGGTCTCTGTCTCCCTATTTTAGTTCAGCCTTCTCAGTATCCTTTGTCAGATTGTGCTTGCAAGAGAAGTAGGCTGGTGAGCCCGGCACATGCCGTTCCTTTTTATCTCAGTGTTCATTGATTTTCCAACTGCAACCTACCACCTTCCCCACCGATCGGGCCAAAGTGGCTTATGTTATTACCCTACTCTTGGGGGCGCCTTTACTCCCTCTCCCGGCCGGAGACTGAAGCCATGGACAAGTATATCTAGGAGTCCTTGGCAGCGGGCATCATCCGTCCTTCCTCCTCTCCTGCTGTTGCCGATTTTTTCTTTGTGGGCAAGAAAGACCTCTCCTTACAACCTTGTATCGACTACAGAGGCCTCAATGACATCACCATCAAGAACCGCTACCCGCTCCCTTTGATATCTTCAGCGTTTGAGTTACTTCAAGAGGCCAGAGTGTTTACCAAACTTGACCTCCGGAATGCCTACCATCTAGTTCGTATCCGTGAGGGGGATGAGTGGAAGACGGCCTTTAACACCACCTCCGGTCACTATGAGTACCTTGTCCTCCCATTTGGACATACCAACGCCCCAGCTGTTTTTCAGTGTCTGGTAAACAATGTACTCAGAGATATGATTAATAAGTTTGTTTTTGTTTATTTGTATGATATCCTAATTTTCTCCAAGTCCCTAGCCAAGTGAAGCCTGATGCCCTCTCCCGACAGTTTAGCTCCTGTGACGAGATCCAAGAACCAGATCCCATCCTGCCTGCCCACTGCTTTGTCCAGGCAGCACATTTTGAGATTGAATCTGTTGTGGCTGCAGCCCAAGCTAGGGAAGCAGGGCCCAGCCAGTGCCCCACTAACCGCCTCTTTGTCCCAAGTTCTGTTCGTTCTCAGGTTCTGCAGTGGGGTCATTCGTCTAGGCTGTCCTGTCATCCAGGGTCTAGAAGAACTCAAGCCTTCATCAGTCGGCGCTTCTGGTGGCCTACGATTAGTAAGGATGTCCGCGACTTTGTCGCTGCCTGCCCTGTCTGTGCCCGGAACAAGACCTCCACACAGCCCCCTGCTGGCTTCCTGCAACCCCTGCCAGTCCCAAGAAGACCCTGGTCTCACATCTCCCTTGACTTTGTCACTGGTCTACCTCCCTCTGATGACAACACCACTGTTCTCACAGTCATTGACCGCTTCTCCAAGTCAGTACACTTTATTCCCTTACCCAGCCTTCCGTCTGCCAGTGAAACGGCCAATATAATGGTTCAGCATGTGTTCAAACTGCAGAGGTTGCCCCTGGAGGTGGTATCGGACAGAGGTCAGTAGTTTACGTCCAGTTTCTGGAAAGCCTTTTGTAAGCTCCTCGGAGCATCTGTTTGCTTATCTTCTGGGTTTCATCCAGAAACTAACGGCCAGACGGAGAGGGCTAACCAGCAACTGGAGAGGGTTCTTCGCTGCGTGGCCTCCCAAAACCTGACATCCTGGAGCCGGCAGTTACCTTGGGTGGAGTACGCCATCAACTACCATATTTCCTCCTCCACTGGCCGGTCCCCTTTCGAGTGCTCCTTGGGCTACCAACCACCTCTCTTCCTAGACCAGGAGTTGGAGGTGGGGTCTCCCTCTGCCGAATCCTTCATCCGCCGCTGCCGTCGAACGTGGAGGCGCACCCGGGCAACCCTCCTTCGTACCTCAATCAAGATGAAGGCCCAGGCTGACAAGCACCGCACCCAAGCTCCATGCTACCGCCAGGGCCAGCGGGGATGGCTTTCAACCCGGGGCTTCCCCTGAAAACGGAGTCCCGCAAACTGACCTCCCATTTCATCGGGCCCTTCCCCGTTGCTAAAGTCCTTAGCCCCACTGCTGTCCACCTCGAGCTCCCCGCTCCCCTTCGCCATATTCACTCCACCTTCCACGTCTCCAAACTCAAGCCGTTCATCACCAGTCCCTTGCACCCTAAGCCTAACCCTCCCCCGCCCCCACGGCTTGTTGACGGTTCTGAAGCGTACACGGTACGCTTTGTGGCTGTGACGCCATTCCCCCTATTTTCCCACCACTTATTGTCCACACCTGTCCTGCCAATTAATTTGCTTGTTACCTTGTTTTCTCCTGCCCAATGATTGGTCTCTGTCTCCCTATTTAAGTTCAGCCTTCTCAGTATCCTTTGTCAGATTGTGCTTGCAAGATTGTGTGCTACACTGCCTGTATTGGATTTACTCTGCCGTTGTTTGGATTACTCTGCCCGTGTAGGAATTACTCTGCCTGTATTGGATTCACTCTGTTAGTTTTGATTTTTTGTTTCTGTCCACTGCCGGAAAGAGGTTTGCCCTTTGTTACCCGATTGCTCTGTGGATTGCTCTGCCTCTGTTCCCTGGACACTTGATGGACTTTGTTTATTTAAAACCTTAGTTGGATTTTGTGTCTTCGGAGCTTTGACTCTTCTAAGAACTGGACTAACTGAAAATAAAACCTGTTCATTAAATCTGCTTCTCACCTGGTCTGCTTTTGGGTCAAAACCAGCTAGCCTAACATAAAGGCCCAATTTCAGGAGCCCGGTCCATATTCAACAGAAGGATCCAGAGAAAAAAAGAGTTAGTGAGCGGCTTGCTCCATAGCTGCTCATCTCATCCGTTAAAGCATGTTGTTTACACTGAACAATCGCTTCTCGTTTCATCAAACTTAAATCCGCCTCAAAACCAACGCTGATTGGTTTGGTTGCTTGGCAAACTTATCCAAATTTTCTTCACCACGCGGATTTTTTGAGGATAACAGATGGTAATTGGTCTCCCCCAGCAGTTCCAACTCTCTACTTTCTCATCATCTTGATGTGATTGTTTGATGTACGCATGATGCAACAGTTTATAAAAGTAAATATGTGACGTGCCCAATTACAATGCGTTGGGACTTGCTATGCCTGCCCCATTAACTTCCAGGGAGGAAACTCCTGCGTCCTGTACATACAATTCAACAGTGCTGAGTAACTGGATATACTCTCATCTTATTCATCTAAAATGCATATTTGATGCTTTCATTGTCATGAACGGTTCAGAGATAACACAGAAATGGTGGACCCCATGCAGACAGGGACACAAAGTAATATTACAAATAAAACGTTTAATAATAACAACAGACAAACGCAAAACACTACAGAGAAAAACAGGTAATATAACTAACAAGACGATCATGGGAAAAACAGGAACGAGGAGACGACGGAAGATCAGGGAGACGGACGGGAAACGGGAACACGGGAAGCTACGGAGAAACAAAGAACAAACACGATTAGTATACTAAATGACGGGGAGCGTGATAACCACAACGAGAAAGGGGATGCCAATCCGGGGGGAATAGTTTTACCAGTTAAGGGTCTACAACGGTCCGGCGCTGCATGCCTGTCAGCTCAAGGTATTTGTAGTGGTACAGGTGATCAGTGTAACAGGCTGCAGCTTTGGGGGAACGCCTGCCGGACCTAGACAAACATGAACACACATACACAAGCAGGGATAGACTGACAGAGGGAGACAAACTCAAACAAAAAGGAAGAGAGGAGGATACTGACAGAACTGGGTCTTGACAATACCCCCCCTCAACGAGCGCCTCCAGGCGCTTCACCGGGCCTCCCAGGATGAGCCCGGTAGAAATCCCGGATCAGGGACGGATCCAGGATAAGGGATCTGGAGACCCAACTCCTCTCCTCTGGACCATAGCCCTCCCAGTCCACCAGGTACTGGAAACCCCGACCACGACGTCGCACGTCTAAAATGGAACTGACCGTGAACGCCGGATGGCCGTCAACAGTACGGGGGGGTGGTGGGGCGACGGCAGGCGGGCACAACGTGCTGGTGGTAACAGGTTTTAACTGGGACACATGGAAGGTCGGGTGTATCCTGAGGGATGCCGGGAGCTTCAGACGGACAGCACTGGAATTAACAATGGCTTCAATCTCGAACGGACCAATAAAACGGGGGGCGAGCTTCTTAGAGGCGACACTCAGGGGAATATCACGAGAGTTAAGCCAAACCTTCTGTCCAGGTTTGTATCTTGGAGCAGGGATGCGATGGCGATCCGCCATCCTACGGTTTTGCTCCGCCATCCTGAGCAAGGCCCCTCGGGTCTCCCTCCAAATCTGACATACTCTCCGGAGATGGTGTTGGACGGATGGAACAGCTATCTCAGCTTCCTGGGACGGAAACAGAGGAGGTAAGTAGCCCAACGAAGCCTCGAAGGGGGACATACCTGTAGCGGTGCTGGTCAGGGAGTTGTGGGAATATTCGACCCAGGATAGCTGCGAAGACCACAACAAGAGATTCCGGGCACAGATGCAGCGAAGAGCGGTCTCCAAGTCCTGGTTTGCCCTCTCAGTTTGGCCATTAGACTGGGGATGAAATCCCGCCGATAGACTGACCTTTGCTCCTAAGGCCTGGCAGAAAGCCTTCCGACACGGGATGTGAACTGGGGACCACGGTCTGAGACGATGTCTGCGGGTATCCCGTGAAGGCGGAAAACATGGTCCACTAAAATTTGTGCCGTCTCCATGGCCGACGGCAGCTTAGGAAGTGGAACAAAATGTACCATCTTAAAGAACCGATCCACAATTGTAACAATGGTGTCTTTACTCCCAAGTTAGGGAAGTCCGGTAACGAAATCCAAAGCGATATGGGACCATGGTCGTCCGGGGACCGGGAGAGGGCGGAGAAGGCCTGCTGGGGGTTGATGAGAAGTCTTTCCTCGAGCGCAGATAGTGCAGGCCAGGACTAACTCCCTGGTATCAGGAGCCATGGTCTTCCACCAGAAGTGGCGACGAAGAAGGACTAGGGTTCTGGTGATTCCTGGATGACCGGAAAGGCGAGAAGAGTGTCCCCACTGGAGTACCTGGGAGCGAACGCCGGCAGGAACAAACAGACGTCCCGGTGGTCCACCACCAGGGTCGGGATGAGAGCGCTGAGCCTGCCTGACAGTGGACTCGATTTCCCAGGTTAATGCTGCCATCACACAAGACGAGGGGACGATGTTCTCCACACCGGACTCCTCCTCCTCGGCTGGTCCAAACTGCCACGAAAGTGCGTCAGGTTTAATGTTTTTGCTTCCTGGAATATAGGTCAGGGTAAAATTAAATCGACCAAAAAACAAAGCCCACCGGGCTTGACAGGAATTTAGTCTCTTGGCTGTCTGAATATAGGCCAAGTTCTTGTGGTCAGTCCAGACCACAAATGGAACTTCTGCCCCCTCCAGCCAATGACGCCACTCCTCCAACGCTAGCTTAACGGCTAGCAACTCATGGTTTCCGACATCGTAGTTCCTCTCCGCAGGCGATAGCTTCTTAGAGAAAAATGCACATGGATGAACCTTATTATCAGACAATGTTCATTGGGACAAAACCGCCCCTACTCCCAGATCCGAGGTGTCCACCTCGACGATGAACTGGAGACCAGTATCAGGTTGCGTCAGCACAGGAGCGGACGAGAAACGCTTCTTCAAAGTCATAAAGGCACTGTTGGCGGCAGGAGACCAGTCAAACGGAGTAGAGGGGGATGTCAACCTGGTCATTGGAGTAACTACCTGGCTGTATTTACAAATAAATCGGCGGTAGAAATTAGCAAAACCCAAAAATCTCTGAAGTTGCTTCCTGGAGGTGGGTTTAGGCCATTCGGTCACAGCAGTGACTTTAGCAGGGTCAGCCCTAACCTGTCCACTCTCCACAATATAGCCCAAAAATGCTACAGATGACACATGGAACTCGCATTTTTCGGCCTTAACAAATAGACGATTCTCCTGGAGACGCTGAAGAACCTGACGAACGTGCACCACATGTTCACTCAAGTCCTTAGAGAAGATCAGGATGCCGTCTAGATAAACAAAAACGGAGCGATTGAGCATATCACGAATCACATCATTGACTAGCGCCTGAAAACCGCTGGGGCATTAGTTCATCCGAAAGGCATAACCAGATACTCAAAATGTCCGAGTGGCGTGTTGAAGGCTGTCTTCCACTCATCCTCCTCCCTCACCCTCACGAGATGATATGCATTGCGGAGGTCGAGCTTAAAGAAGACGGTTGCGCCATGCAATGGCTCAAACGCTGAATTGATCAAAGGGAGGGGGTAATGTTTTTGATCGTGATATTATTTAGTCCCCTGTAATCAATGCAGGGACGCAGTGATTTATCTTTTTTGGCCACAAAGAAAAAACCAGCTCCCAGTGGGGAAGATGAGGGGCGAATGATCCCTGACTTGAGCGAGTCATTTATATATGTCTCCATAGACTCCCGTTCAGGGCCTGACAGTTTATAGAGACGACTAGTGGGAAACGTAGATCCGGGCAACAACTCAATGGGGCAATCGTAAGGACGGTGAGGAGGTAAGGATAGCGCCTTAGTCTTGCTAAATACCTCGGCGAGATCGTGATAGACGGGTTGCACAGATGACAGGTCAGGAGGATCAGGTACAGAGGAACTGGGAGAACTAGGATATCTAGGAGGAGCTGAGCGAAGACAGGAAGAATGGCAATAGCTACTCCAACTCACAACCCTACCTGTAAACCAGTCAATGACCGGGTTGTGAGTGATAAGCCAGGGAAGACCAAGAACTACTAGAGCATTGGGGGAAGGCATAACGTGAAAGGCAATTAACACAGAGTGATTACCAGCCAGAGACATGGTTAAATGTAAGGTCTCAGCAGAGATCTGAGCGAGTTCGCTCCCACTGAGACTGTTAACATTTAAGGGAGTCTCCAGCTGGTTCACGGCGATGGCATTAGCAGTAACAAACTCGAAATCTATAATATTCATGTCAGCCACTGAGTCAATTAGTGCCTGAAGGGAAAATTCCCTGCCCTTACAAGACAAAATAACCTCCAGATTAATGCGTTGACGGGACTATTTGGGACTACTGAACAACTCACCAGGACCCTGCCTGTGACTGGTGAGCCTGACAGTTTAACCGTTTCCGACAATTACCTATCTGATGATTAGGTGCTCCTCAATAAATACATAGCCGGTCTCGAAAGCGCTGCTCACGTTCAGCGGGAGTCAAGTGGCTACGACCTAGCTGCATGGGTTCCTCCTGGTCAGGAGCGGAGGACAGAGGAACCCGACTACTCACGGGTACACCAGGGATCTGCTCGGGGGGACTAATAGGGAGACCAGGAGTCAGGGGAAACACTGACCGTCTTTCGCAGCATCTCTCACGCAGACGGTTGTCAATCTTAATAGACCAATGAGCTCCTGGAGGTTAGCAGTCTCAGATCTACCCACTAAACTGTTTTTAACCTCCACATTAAGTCCCTTAAAGAAAATGCCCTAATTCTGCTGCTAACGTGCGAGTAATCCGCCGCACAAGCGGGACCCTGACGTAAATCCAGCAACCGATTGCTGGAATCACTATTAGAGACGGGATGATCGAACACAGACATAATTTCACTGGAGAACTGTTGAAACGTAGCCTGCCGAGTCATGGGATTGTTCCAAAATGCAGCTCCCCAGACTCGAGCCCTACCAGACAACAGATCCAACACATAGGCTATTTTGGTGCTATCGTTAGCATAAGTGCGGGGTTGCTGACCGAACACCAGAGAGCATTGGAACAGAAAAATCCTGCATTCACCCAATATTCCACAATAGCGCTCTGGTGCCAGAAAACATAGGGCTCACAAGGGAGGAGAGTACTCACGGTAGTAGCGGATGACTCAGCATTCACGGAAGCAGCAAGGAAAGGTCCAACCTGTCTTGACTCCTGACTGAGATTATCCAGAATTCCTTGCAGCGTCTGTGAATGTTTGCCCAGAAGTACTCCCTGGGAAGTGACCGCGTGACGAACGGAAAAACCCGGGGGGTTGGTTTCCATGTCCGCGGGGTCCATGTTATGGCCGGACCGTTCTTTCACATTTCAGAGATAACACAAAAATGGTGGACCCAATGCAGACACGGACACGAAGTAAAAGTACAAATAAAACGTTTAATAATAACAACAGACAAACGCAAAACACTACAGAGAAAAACAGGTAATATAACTAACAAGACAATCACGGGAAAAACAGGAGCGAGGAGACGACGGAAGATCAGGGAGACGGACGGGAAACGGGAACACGGGAAGCTACGGAGAAACAAAGAACAAACACGATTAGTATACTAAACAACGGTGAGCGGGAAAGGGGATGCCAATCTGTGGGGAATAGTTTTACCAGTTAAGGGTCTACAACGGTCCGGCGCTGCATGCCTGTCAGCTCAAGGTATTTGTAGTGGTACAGGTGATCAGCGTAACAGGCTGCAGCTTTGGGGGAACGCCTACCGGACCTAGACAAACATGAACACACATACACAAGCAGGGATAGACGGGCAGTGGGAGACAAACTCAAACAAAAAGGAAAAGAGGAGGATACTGACAGAGACAGGTCTTGACATTCATGTCTCATTAATAACAACACTTTCACTAATGTTAGGTTGAAGACCTCATTAACATTTTGGGCCACAGACTAAAGAAAATGACTCCACCCAGCACTAGTACTTAGTCCGCCATGAGATGTCGATGTTTGTAAACCTAGAAAAAATCAGATTCAGGTCATTTGGAACTGCAGGATGAACAGAGCCATAGAGACTGTTGCAACAGTCTACTGCATGTTTACACTGTTTACATCATATACACCCGCTCACATGTCTGCTTACATCTGATACACACATGTCTTTCTACATCTCACGCCGACGATGTTCTCTGTATCTAACCTGTACTAACACACTAACATCCTGACACTTATTCTACCTGTACTAACACACTAACATCCTGACACTAACTCTTCTTTTACACTTTATTCTTGTGTTAGGTTAAAATGTTTTTGTATAATTGCACTGTCGTTATTTGCTGCTCTGTGTGCCCTGAATTGCCCCCCAGGGACAAATAAAGTTTTTTGAATTGAATTTGAATTGAATTGAATTGATTTAGCTGATATTTGGCCAAAGTGGATGACGCTGTGATACGCCCACAGGCTGATGACATCTTTTTACATAAGAGCCTGAACTGTATTGTCTATTGACAGGATCTGTGGGTTTTCATTATTCAACACACACAGATGAAAACACCCTGGCTCTTTATTCTAATAATTATGTAACGTGTCTCCTTGGTTTATTTGACCATTTCGACTTTCTGTGAGCGCTCACACATACACACAAACACACACACACACACACACACACACACACACACACACACACACACACACACACACACACACACACACACAAAAGCACACACACACACACACACACACGAACACACACACACACACTAAAGTGTAAAAGCAGTGTGAGGAAAGTAATAGGCTTCATTTCCAGTACTCAGCTATGACATACACACATCAAATTACATGCAACACATAGTGGATACATGGGGATTATAGGGAGGTTAAAGGGGACCTTCAGAGCTATCTTCCCCTGCATTAATGTAATTAGACTGCCAAGGTCACCATGAGAGGATGACAAGATCTGTTTCTCCTCACAAACAAGTCAAAGATGAGTAATTAAGCAACAAGAGATTTTCTACAGTATGTATAGTATATTGATTTTTGTTCTCCCAGTTGATCCCCCTTATTTGTTTGTCTTTTCTGTCTTCATCTGTGTCTTCATCTGAGGAAATGGAAACATGACCTGCCATAACTTGTATGCAGTTTAGACAGTTTTCGGAAGTATTGCTCCAAGGTTCCTTTTTTTAGTTATTCGTTTTTTAAACCCAAAAAGCGTAGTGTGTTTACATGCAGTTACATAACCTGGTAACAGTTGGCTTACCTCATTAAGTGAACTTCTTAAACGTCATGTAAATCAGACACCGTGTTTCTGTAATCAGGGTATGTAAGGAGATTTATTTATAGTAAACAGGTTACTACAGTACATGTAAGTGCAATGCCTATGTTGAGGCTCTCAGGGGGCATCCAGAGTCCTCTTTAACTGATGAAGAGCCAACGTGGGTGTTATGAGTCTTTATGAAACAGATTTGTACAACAGTGTGCTTGTCTGAAATGTGCTTGACTTCAAAAAAGCGGCAACCTCCAGGTTAAGTGGCTTTAACCTGCGGTCTGTCTAATGTCCAGCACGGGCTGACTGCAAATCAAGCTAGCTAACAAAGCTAACTAGCGCTTTGGCTCCACTTGCACCATCATCAAGTTTACATATCATGAAGTAAGCTACACTTCATGTCACAGTACTCAAGTGATTTATGACCACTGTTAGAGTTGTAATGCTTCTGTTTTGCTATTATACAAAGTAAGTAAGCTGGGTAATACTGCAGGTAAAGGCTGAATCTTGACAATAACTTTATATATACAATACAAAAAATGAAAATGCATAGAAGGTTATTGCTTTTGCTGAACCCGTTGGTTGAAGTTGGTTGACAGTGAACATCCGTCCTAGTTTTCGGCCCTCGTCTGCTGTTTTTTTTCTGACGTCAACATGCTGGATCATACTGAATAAGACTGACTGAAAACCCATCCAAGTTACAGTGACTACTTTGTAGTAACTAAGTAAGTACAGAGGTATCTCTAATCTAATACATGACATATGCTCTATACGCCATGGTAGAAAGACCAGGAAAGAAGTGCATGGTGTGAAACAGAGAGAACGAGAATGTGTGTGTGTGTGTGTGTGTGTGTGTGTACTTGTGAGGACTGGATAATCTTTTGGCTCTTTCCATTAATCTCTAATCCGTTGTTTATCATTTCTTTTGGCTGATATGGTACTTATGCTCTAATGAAAACTATGATCCTATTCCTCTCATTGTCCCTAAAGACTGGCACCGACCTTCGCTCCGACCTCAACACACACACACACACACACACACACACACACACACACACACACACACACACACACACACACACACACACACACACACACACACACACACACACACACACACACACACACACACACACACACACACACACACACACACATTCTAGTTCTCTCTGTCTAACACCATACTCTCCCTTCCTTTAATTCTCCCTCAAACTCCCCTCCAATTTCTGTCCTCCGCAGATAATGCCAGGATACATGAAATATGAAAATGAAGTATATGTAAAAAAAAAAGAAAAAAGAAAAACAAAGTTAATCGCATTGTTAAAAAGACCTTCTCAGGTTCATAAATGTATTTTGTGTTTCTACTAGAAAATGTTTACATGCTCTAATGTTTAAAAATAACACTTTATTTGTCTCATACTGCTCATGGCTGCAGCACCTGTATTCAGCCTTAAACGGCCTTGGCCCATTGTGTTGAGGGTGTAAGACTTCAGCCGTTTTAAACAGGAGAAGCTCCTCTCTACACCGATGTAGCTCCAACTGTTGCTACTAATGACAACAGTTTGTACAGCTGAAGCATTACACTGTCCAACTCCATGTCTTTTAGAAACAGCAAGAAATCACACAGCTTTTCCCTGTTGCCCTGCAAGTCCTGGTTTAAATAAAGGACCTGAAGTTCAGACCTCAGAAGCGCATGCTTTCACATTAGCAAAACGCTGAGGTATCTGCTCTGAAAGATTGTCTAGGATGGCCATGTACAGATTTCTATAGCGCTCCTTGGGATCCTGCAGTTGTGACAGACCACACTTTCTCAGGGGCTCAGTTTGTGGGTCCAATGTGAGATCTGCTGCTTTGGCATAGACAGACTGGAAAGCCCCTCTGATCTCTTCTCTTTGACATGAGCAAGAAGAGACTCAATTATTTTCTTGCAGTATAGAACATCCATAGATCTCTACTGGACAATGTCAAACACCACATCAGTCTCAGAGAAGATTTGTGTACAACATGAACACAAACTCAAAATCCTCCAGTTTCATCAGAAAGCCTTTGGCACAATCTAATGTGTCATCATCCATGGTCTTATCTGCAATGATCTTCTCAAAAGTCCCCAAGAGGGCATCATATTTGCCTGGTAATCAGTAGTATTGAGAACTGTGCCTCTGTGGTCTTTGCTCAGTACTGCTTTTCTCTCTTCAATGGTGAGGTTGGATGGGGGGACCTTAGCTTGGGACAACGCTGCTGACACTTTTAACCTTAGCTGTTCAGCCTCAGTTCCAGTAAGGTTGTTTTTCTTTATAGCCGATTCTGTAGCTGTAATCAACTCCACAATGGGTACCTCTTTTGGTGTCATGGCAAAGTTCAAGCCCTCGGCTAAGATCTCCTTCTCTGGGTGGGTAAGGTCTCTGTCCGACACATTCTTAACTCATCTTTTATGTGTTTCTTTCTGTACTGTCAGTTTTTTTTGCCTCCAAGTGAGTATTTCTGTGTTTTTACCAATATCCCGGGATTGTAAATTGTGAAATTTCTTTGATCGTCTTTCTTTGCTCTTGTTGTGTTGAGATAGTTGGGCTCTCTGGGTGAAATCCACAACTTTTTCCATGATACAAACAGGTAAGATTGAGGTCAATTTCTGTAGTGAGAGGTCCGCTTTCTCTTTAAGCCCCTCAATAGTGAAATTGACCTGTCTTATTTGCTCACTGAGGAGTTGGTTTTGAGCCTTTTCTATGATTTTCTCCACTCTATGCCCTCTCATAGTGGAATTTGAGCATAGGCTAGTTGGTGTAAGCCTTTGTTGTTTGCACCTCAGACTGAAACGTAGGTGGTTTCTGTAATCTGCAATTTTCCGAGCCAACCTTTCATGTTCCTGTACCATTTTAAGGGTTGCCCACCCAAAATGGTGTGAAATAAGCCTGTGAATGTTCTCATTTGTCCAATTCATTGTTAACCCCAAATAAATGTCAGTCAAAAGCAACTGGACTTGGTTATTTGTCTTGGAAGACGTTTCACCTCTCATCCAAGAGGCTTCATCAGTTCATTTATACATAGACATGAAATGGGTGAAAATAATACATCATTAATGAGGAACATATTAATCACGTTCTCTAAAGTGTGGAATATCAATGAATGGGATTATCAAGGGATTATCAATGAATGGGACATAACAGAGAGCATAGCTCTCTGTTATGTCCCATTCATTGATAATCTTCATTGACAAAACACACCCATGATTAATTAAGAGACTAAATACAACCCCTTTGCCCCTTGCGCCTTAATATTCATGATCTAACTAGGAAAAGTGGACTTTGACACACTAAATACACTTGCGTCATGCACTTTAGACCATGCCCCATAGATTATCTAAAGAGGGCCCTGATTGTGTCTGTACTGGATCAGATCACTAACCTGTATATCCCATCAAATGTCCCTATACTTTGTTGCCTGTGTCATGGATGTGCTTAATCCAAAATGAACCCAACATGGAAGTATATATTATTTATAAGTAATGTTTCAAAATCATAAACCAGTCCCTCCAGATTTAAGTCACTTTATTATTTAAAAAGGTTGGTACAGCTCCGGATTTAGTCTCAATGGATTATCACGTTGGAAATATGCCTGACTATTAATTTTGTGCGCACGTTTGTGTGTGTGTGTGTGTGTTCTATAGCAGATGGCAGTGTCATTGTGATATCATCAAGGTAGAATAAGTTAGCATGTAGCTACGTTAATCCATCCTAGCTGTCAATTTAGCTCTAACACTACTCCCCGTCTCTGTCCTTCACATACTACACACACACACACACACACACACACACACACACACACACACACACACACACACACACACACACACACACACACACACACACACACACACACACACACACACACACACACACACACACACACACACACACACACACACACACACACACAGTGTGCACTGCGTTCTGCCTTTTCCATTCATTACATCCTGTTTCAATACAAATTACAACATACAACTGCATGACCTTTTCTGTTTTAGACTGAATTAAAGACGTATCACAAAAATAATGACACAAATGCATCCAGTGATTATGTTGTCAATAGTTTGTATGTAGCATATGATTAAAAAAAAGAACAACTATGTTTCCTTTAACTCCAGGAGTTTCTGCTCAAGTTTCATGAATAATACAAATCAAATCAGTTCGGCTCAGTCAGAATGAATAGAAACATATATCACTAGTGTCACTATCAGCACTTGTACCATACAAATTACTAGATCGTGATTGAGGCTGTTCATTATTTTCACATAACCTCAATGCTCTCACAAAGCGTCCTCGTCAGTCATCATTCATTACCACAGCAGCAAATGTGTTGAAATGGTAAAGGAGCATTTATATCAAGGTTGACAAAAATAGTGCCAAAACAGTGTTTTTACAGAGTGTAATACGTTTAAACATACTTAAGTTAGTAATTGCTGACCATGGTATCGGCAGAATAATCCATTCTGACACATTTGGTTGTGAAAAATATAGCACAATGCTGAAGCTATAACCAGTGAGATGGAGGAGGGCAGGATTTGACTTCACAGAGATAACTGCATGGCTCAGCACAGATGAGTCCTTATATAAGTACTGATAATGTAGGACTTTAAAAGTGATGTCAGGGTGTACTGCACATACCCCCACTACACTCCTCTCAGTGCAGCAGGCTGTCCTCATTCACTGTTGATACATAGAGCTAAGAAAAGTAACGGATAGCGCTGAAATTCAGATTTAAAAATGTTTATTACTGTAGTATGTATGTCTGTAGTAAAGAAGGAAATCAGGTGAAGTAGTATTAGAGTGCCAAAATCCATGTAAGCCAAACCAAGACCTTTTTAACCAAGTTGTTTTGGTGCCTAAACTTAACCGTACACAGTCGAATTTCACAGCATTAAATAGAGCGTCATATTTTGTAAGATATTATATCATGCAAACCTGTTGATGAGAATACATATGCTGAGTGCTGCAAGGTATGAACTTCTGGCCGGGCCACACAGAGTGAGTAAACACTATTGATGTCCAAATGAAGCTTCATGAAGCATTAGATGTATTTGTTGAGCCCACTAGATGGAGCACCTGGTTTAAAGAAACAGGCTCAATGATGGTGATTCAGTGTGTTTTTAACCCTTTGTTAAACAGAGAGCTCCATCTAGTTGAAAATAAAGAGAATGCTTCATGAAGCTTTATTTGGACATCACTAGTAAACAGCTTGATTTGGGCTCTGATTTGGGGGGGGGCTCAAGATCACAGTTGACTGAATTTCCCCACTCAGAGTCTGCATGGATCTGTAAGGTCTGTCCCAGCTTATAGGGAAAAAAATAATCACTGTATTCATTTTCTCCCAAACCTCAGAAGGTGAGTACGTTGGCCCCTCCTTTTCCATCTGAGCCTTGGGCAATGCTCCACAACAGTGGAACTGCTGCATTGCCCAGCAGTAAGACTCATTAAGTTTCAATATTATGAAATGAAAATACTTGAATTGACTTGAATTGAGTAGACTGACTAGACCAAAGGGCAGGAAGGCTGACATTGAGTTTTTAAGACATCAGCTCACTGAGGTGTGACATGTTTTCAAAGGATTTACACAGTGAGCGGCTCAGTAATAATTTTCTGTCTTGGAGCACCATCCAGAGGAATTACTGAGAATGACATGAATTTGCTGACTGATTTCCTGCTGATCACATCTCTGTCATTGTTCTCTTGTGTGTCTCCGTCACTGCAGGAGTGTGTTTCCACTGTGCGGTAGACGTGGTTCCAGTGAAGAATGAAGATGGCCTGGTCATCATGTTCATTCTCAACTTTGAGCTTCCAACTGACCCCAGACCAACCAACAGATCACCAGCTAGAGAGCTCAACAGATTGCTGCGTATCCCCTGGCTGACCCTGGGTATGTTTCATAATTTGTTCACACAGACTGAGGTACGATGACATACACACACATTGAGCGTACAGTACACACACTGAGTCCTAACCACTCGCGCCAACTTACTGTATCTAAATACTGTACGTTCTTGGTAGATTTTGAGCGATTTTTTATCCTTTATTGTTGTAAAGCCAAATATTACAAATGAGTTTTATGATCATGTTAACCAGGGCAGGATTAACCCCTGAATGGCCACTGATACTCGGGATACTCTCCTTCTCAAGGTTAACTGTGTGTCACTTTGTTGATGGTGGTTGATGATTTTAAAATGATTTCCATTTATATTGTGCCTCAGTGGTGTATATCTCTAAACCATATTTCTCCATTCAGCTCGCCGGCAGCGTCTGCGCCTCCTCCTCCGCTCCAGCACGGGTGTCCTATCACAGGACACAGAGCTGGGTGCCCCTCGTACCGACCTCATTCCCCTTGGACACGAGTCTGTGGCCCTGGACAAACTGCTGTCCCTCCCTGAGAGACAGCAGCTGGAGGAGGCGGGAGCTGGACTCCTGCTCTGGGACCAAGAAAGGGGAGAGGAGGAGGAGGAGGAGGTGGAACGAATGAGAGGAGGGGCGAGAGGAGGAAAGAGGGGCAGCTTGGTGGCACCCAGGCGAAGGAGTGAGGGAGACAGAAAGAGAAGAGAAGGAGGTGATGTTTGCAGGCTGCTGGAGGATACGGGTGCAGGAGGAGCAGGAGGGAGAAGTGGGAGGGAGCTCCACACAGGTCTGCCCCCAACTCCAGCCTCGGCACCTTCCACACTGGCCTGGCCCCTCACCTCCTCACAGGCTCCACCAAGGTAATTCAATCTGTTTATTTTCTATAACTTTTGATAAGATATGTATGTTACTGGTAACCCTTTATATACGTATATAACGTATTGTTGCGGCCACTTTCTTGCCACTCCTGGATTATGGGAATGTTGTATATATTAATGCCTCTGCTCACTCCCTGCAACTGCTGGATGCCGCATATCACAGGGCCTTGAGATTCATAACTGGCTGTAAACCCCTCAAACATCACTGTACATTATACTCGCTCACAAACTGGTCTTCATTTTCCATGCACAGAACCACTCACTGGTATCTATTTATCTATAAATCCATTATTGGACCGCTCCCCTCTTATTTGTCAATGTATCTGGCACGGAATCAGTCCGATCGCCTCCGGTCCCTGGACTTCATCTCGTTTACCATCCCGTCAGTCCGTACTGAACTTGGCAAGAAAGCATTTTCCTACGCTGTGCCTGCGACCTGGAACAAGCTCCAGCAGAGGCTGAAGCTGTCCAGCTTTATTTCTTTAGGGGACTTCAAACTGCTTGTAGGAAGGCTGTTGAGACAGTCTGTGGGGGTCTGCACTTGTACATAACTTAACTTGTACTTAACTTGTTCTTTGCTCTTTGCAGTTTTTACTGTATTATTTTACTGTTTTACTGTTTGTGTTGTGTGTTGTGTCTCCTGTATGTTCAGTTAGTCTGTAACTTTGTGCTTTGCTGCTGCCTACCTGAACAGGTCTCTCTTGCAAATGAGACCCTGGGTCTCAATGAGATTTTACCTGTATAAATAAAGGTTAATAAAAAAATATATATATATATATATGCACACACATAATAAAATAAAGCTCTTGATGATCTCTATCCAGAGTTATTAACCACAAGCTAAAAGACCGGACCCTGAACACACTGAACTAACTGGGGCCAAAAGGGCGTAGGTGCACAACATTGAAAAACAGATTTTTACATTAAAGTGTAATTCCTGCACAAAATCATTCCATGGTCTCTCCTGGCACTTACATACATCGAATAAGCTGACAGTTTTTTTTCCTGTATGAACTATTAACAGAGAACTCAGAAAAAACCTAGTCGCCAACAGTCGCTAACAGCTGATGTGACTAACAGTGGTTAGCTCGGGGCATGATGAAGGCATTCAAACGTCTTTTTTAACCACTAATACTGCTGAAAATAACAGCAAACCTAAGAGTCCTAACACAGAAAACAAAGCACCAACACCGTAGTTAGTCAACCCAGAGTTTATTAAAAGACTGTTTTAAAGACTTACCTACTGGCCCCTGTACCAGCTCCTCTCATAGTAAAGTCCATTCAAGTGGATCACCCCAACCTCCTACCTGTGCAGTCAAGCTCTTGTCTTAGTACTCTGAGGATGCAGAGGAACATGATTTAACCACAGATTATTTGTTCCAGGATATAGTGACAGTTTGAGCAAATATGACAAAAAAATACCGACTGAACTTTTAACTCAATATGTATCATATATACAACTGACAAACAACTACCCTGTTGCTATTATGTCACTAACAGACGGTCTTTGAGGACACTCAAAAAGTCCTGAGGTCTGATGCTCAGTTTACATGTGCATTCTGTCCTTTTTACAGCAAGCATCCTTCCAGCAGCTGTGTGACATTAAAACATTCCTCCTCAGTGGATGCTCTCAAGAGTGGACAGAGTTACTGGGAAAAGAGGCTGCAGCTCAGACACAGTACTGGTGAGAACACTGCATTTAATGCAGTTTAACCCCCCTCCTGTATGCGGCACTCTCAATATTGAGATGTTCGCTCTCACCAGTTTTTCAACACAGCTATAGTATTACATTTTAATACATGTATGTATCCCACAATCATTTCCACCTTTATCTTTTGTATCATCCAGTTCAAACATTGAATCTACATGTGCACTGCTGCTTACTTGTGACATGCAGTTTGTATTTTGTAATGCAGTGATGTCCGAATAAAACTTCATGAGGCATTTTCTTTCTTTCCTGAGTCCACTGGATGGAGCTCTATGGTCAACGAAGGGCTGACAACACACAGGGACCCAATTCCAATCCAGTCCCTAAAGCAGGGCTGCCCAACCCTGCTCCTGTGGAGCCACTGCCCTGCATGTTTTAGGTTTCTCTCTGCTCCAACACACCTGAGTCTAATGATGTGCTCGTTATAAAGCAGCTGAAGCTCGTCACAGGTTTGAAAATCGTTAGACTCAAGTGTGTTAGAGCAGGGAGAAACCTAAAACATGCAGGATGGTGGCCCTCCAGGAGCATGATTGGGCAGCCCTGCCCTAAACACTCCTCCTACCCACTCTCACTCCATTTGCACGTTTGCATGGAGGGCAGTGTCATTACAGACCAGTTAAGGCTCATTTATTTTCCAGTTTCGTGTGTAAATAGAGACGTACGCTATGCTATGCTGTAATCGTCTTTGCCTTTGTGCTTTTATTCGTCCTTTATGTTGGAATGGACGTTGAGCAAAACATCCTCTAGAGGGCGTCGTTCAGATTAAAAAGTTACTCCAATAAAGTTGGAAAAAATAAAGTTTATGACAACAAACATGGCGACGAAGGAGGAGATAACGATGCTGTGTCTGTTGAGAATGAGGCAAAATGGCGGCAGCGTTGTAGACGGCAGTGGTCTGTGAGACCCTTAAACATCCCAGATTACACACAGAGTCACACTTTAATTCAATTCAATTTTATTTAAAGTGCCAAATCATAACAAAAGTGATCTCAGGACACTTTACAGAGTAGGTAAAGACCACACTCTATGAGTTATTTATGATTTACATAGACCCAACAATTCCCCCGTAGAGTACGGTGGCGTTGAAAGCCTTCCCTGTAACAGACAGGAACGTCAGACAGACCCAGCTCTGTGGAGGACGGACATCTGTCTGCACCGGTTGGGGAGGAAGAAAAGGAGAGAGAAAGAGAGAAATGACAGACAGATGGACAGAGAGAGAGATAAAGACAGACACAAAGACAGAGACAGACACACTTACAGTAACTATAATAATATCTATAGTAATGTGAATATGACTTATATGTCTTGCATGGAGTGGAAGGGTATGGGGCATTGGAGTTGGACCTGAATCGCCGTTCCTTGAGCCTTTTTCTTTAAACCAAGAGTGCCATCTAATGGAGTCAACAATCATCACATCATAGTATCAATATCTTTTATATAATATTAAAAGATTTTTAAGTTTAGTTCTGGTTTAACCACTGTTCTAAAATCAGGGCAGGAGGTAGTCTTAAACTGAATTTAAGTATGGATATAATTCACTTCACTAGTGAAACTGAACAAGTGAGTTCAAATGACAAAGATAGATAATTAAAAAATAAAGCATAAGTGAGTTTGAATTTCCATTTTATTTTGTGTTGATATATGGTCACAACGCTCTCCTCTCCTTCAGCTGGTATGGTCACCGTCAGGAAGAGCAGTGTGCCAGCTGGGACATCAGACACTGACTCGCGCTGCCGGACCAACAGCCAGGTAACACATTCAGAAACACACACACACACATATACTGCACCACCCTGCAATTTAACAACATCTCCCAACATGTGAGGGAACTGAAACTGACAATAAACTGGATTACTGATGCAGCTAATTACCACGCAATTAATATCTGAACTTCTGTTTCTTACAGTGGACTCCCCTATGCTCAGTTACATTATTATTATCATTATCCTTCCTAAACATTGTATAAGATGTGGGTTGATGGACAGTTAAAATATGGTCATCCGTTGCATACATTAAGAGTGGCCGCTTGATTTGGTGGTTTGTAGTTCTTGAGTTATATCCTCTTTAGTCTGTGAAATCTCACTATCCATATATATATATATATATATATATATATATATATATGAGAGGAGGCCCTTTGTATGTGTATGTATATCAATGAGAGCCTGCTGCTGTAGAGCCACTGTCCTGCATGATTTAGGTTTCTCTCTGCTCTATCACACCTGATTCTAATCATCCGCTCGTTATCAAGTAGCTGATGCTTGTCACAGGTTTGATTATTGTCAGACTCAGGTGTGTTAGAGCAAAGAGAAACCTAAAACATGCAGGCCAGTGGCCCTCCAGGAGCAGAGTTGGACTCCTCGATGTTCCCGCTGCGCACGCACGCACACACACGTTCTTTTGTGCAGATATTGTGGATAAGTGTTTGCAGTTTGTCTGGTAAACTTCCAGGGTTACATTAAATTCCACTGCTCACTTTTAAGGGTAACATTTTCACCTGTTCATTTACTAAAATGACGTGTCACAAATAACAGGTGTATATATTTTTACCATTTACGCCTCCAGTCGGTAATATATTACCCATCAACCCTTTTCTCGTCGTTTAATTTCCTTTTTTTACAAACTACATGCTTCACTTCCTCATCAGTTTCCATTAGTTCTTGGTGTTCGGACACAGAGAAGAATGCTATATGTGTATTTTCCATGTCAGCATCAGTGAATCTGTGGTCGACCTCGCTGTCTCCCTTACTTACACCTGGCTTGACATAGCTGCTGCTTCTCATCCTGATTTGGCGTACGTGCAACTAATTAAGTCAGCATTATCAAACCGGACTAGTTCAAGGCTGGCTTTGTCATTCATCCCAGATTTCTAAATGTTGCCTATGTGCAACAGCCCTCAGGTGTTGGTCTAATCATGCTGTGATCTAAAATGTTACTGTCTGTGACTCTTACATGTATTATGTCTGAAACTTTGTTTAATGTGCTGCTGCTCTCTTGGCCCAGAACACTAGGGGAGATTTTTTTATTTCAGTTAGGCTTCTCCTGGTTAAATCATTTAAAAATAAAATCAGTAAAATTAATAATTTTTCTGTTTTTGCTTTGTGTGTGTGTGTGTGTGCGTGTGCGTGTGTGTGTGTGTGTGGTTTATGCATATGCAGCAGATGAGCCAGAGCCTACTGGACAGTAAGACAGATGTCTTTGTGGCATTACCTCCTGGTGAAATCAGACCTCCCTGCAAACTGATGGACAGAACACACCATGTCACTGAGAAAGTCACCCAGGTCAGTAGAGATGACTCTTTACTCTAATGTTTCTGTTCTAAACTGAGCTGTTCTAATCAGATGCCTCAACCACCTCGGTTGGCAGTTGCAGCTAGAAACTGCAGGATCACACCAGCCACGATGCCAAATCAGGCTAGATTCTTCAATGGCCCATTCCCTACTTCTTAAGAGCGGTGTCCAAATGAAGCTTCATGAAGCAGGAGTTGTATTCGTTGAGCCCACTAGATGGAGCTCTTGACTTCAAGAAACAGGCTCATTGAATGGTGACTCAGGGCGCACTCACACTGTCCTTCCGTACCGCGACCTGGGCTTTAGGGTACTTGCCCCCCCTCCCTCTCCCCCCGCGCCCCAGCCCCGTTTGTACTCACACTGCCAGGGCCGGCCAATGCTTCTTGCTGTCCATACGGCATCACGCCGTAACACGTCACATGCATTGATCGCGTGTGTGTGGCTTTGTTTACAAATCTTTCCACAGACCTCGGAGTTTTTGTGCGTCTTGTCGACTGTTTTTGAATATTTTCATCCGACCAAATCTGCAGTAAACACTCCACCTCCGCATCACACCAATGTGAACCTTTCACCTCCATTGTTGTTGTTGTTAAATGTCCGCGCATGGTCCGTCCTTCTATTTACTATGTCCGAATAGGCGGACATAACGCTACTGCCGTAGGGCTCGTGCTCGTGCTCGTACACGTGCGCACGCTCGTGTTCGTACATGTGCAAATGGCTCCGCTAAAGCCCACCTCTTTCAAGCGGGCCGTGGACGGCTGGCCGCAGTTATGCGCGGAACGGGTGCACTCACACTGCTTAAAGGTACTAGACTTTAGCTGAAAAAACGGTTTTGGCCCCGGCCAGAAGGACAGTGTGAGTACGCCCTCAGTGTGTATTCAACCCTTTGTTGAACAGATGCCTATAAATAGTCAATGAAACAACCAAAATAAATAATCATATGCAATGAGGACAACAAAAAAAAATAAAAATCAATGTGAAGCTGACGTTCTTGTTGGAGAAGCCTTCACTCAGCCCATCAGAGTACAGGAAGATCCAAGCAGCATGAGGTACTGATGGATCAGAGGCAGGTTAGTACAATATTAACACGAGCAGAGGGCGCACAGGACACCTGGCATCTGATTGACCAGCTCTGCTCCCATTCCATCATTCATTCATCTCTTCATGGCTCTACCCTTTTCAGTGTTCCCCTGCTCATCCCTCCCTCCTATTATTTAGATGTGTTTGTTTTATGACTCTGTGGTTGACGTTATTAATCAATCAATGTGTGTGTGTGTGTGTGTGTGTGTGTGTGTGTGTGCGTGCGTGCGTGTGCGTGTGTGTGTGTGTGGAGAAATCGGTAGCTATGTTCATCTTAATGGCGAACAACCATATTTAGAACTTTGTGTTTAACACACACATGCTTGGGTTGTAAATAAGAGCTTCCTCATTGCAGGAAATAGGTCATAAACATTTGGAGTCATAAATATAATGAGGGGAGCATTGTAAATAAATGCACTGTGGTAAAATACAAAGCATGTATGGAAGCAATAATATTAATAATAATAATAATACATTTATCATGCTTCAAAGCTTCTCTGTATTACTTCCAGAAAACCCTTGTTAGTAGTGACACCTGTGGCCATCAATGAACTGCAGTTGCTGGTGCATGCATGCTCACACACTCCATATCTGCGAGTGAGTGGGCTACTGACCAAAACAGTAAGACTGAACCGAATTGACCAGCATCATACTGCTATACTTCTGTAAAATGACTTACAATCATATTAACAATAACGCTAGCTTGCTATTTGCAAATCACTCCATCAACCAGCCAATGTTGCACAGCCAAGCCTCAGCCAGCTTAGCTAATATTAGCCAGCTGTAGTTTGCTATGTTGTATGGATCTGGTGTTGGTTCCTTTGTAACGTTGGCTGATAATTTGCAAACGGTGAGCTAGCCAGATGAGTCCTGGGAGTCTGAATTAATTAGCTGATGTTATCTACTAGGGACTACATTTTGTAACGTCAGCTAGCTAACAATTAGTCTGCATTAGCAAGCAAGCTAACTTAAGCTAACATTAGCTAGGTAAAATATGCAAAATAAATAAGCTAGTGGGAAAGGCTGGATCTGTGGTTGGGTCAGAGCTGGACAATCTTGAGGTGGTGATGGAGGGGAAGATGAGGAGGAAGCTGGACACTATCCTTAAGAACCCCTCCAACCCCCACCCCCACTATAGAAGACAGTAGACCTACGTCACGTAAATGCCCCCCCCCCCTCGCCTGTGAAAGCAAAGGAGAAGACCTTCTACAAGCGCTATAGCGAAAAACAGGAGTGAGCACTCACTTTATAAAAAAAAATTTGATCACATTTGAGGAAATACAAGTAATATTTCCATATTTATTGATAGAATGATGTCAGAAAGATGCAGTGTGAGTGTGTGTGTCAGAGACAGAAAGATCATTTAACCTCAGGTGGACAAAGCCTTGGCTGTTTTCTTTCACAGAGCTAAACTAAAACCACAGAATGTTAAGGACAGAGAAAGGGATCGTTGTCATAGTTCTGCAATACCTGCTGATTCAGTGAGGTAGAATAAATGTGTGGGGATGTCACTTCTGGACACTGAGTGGCTCCTTTACCCACTTCTCCTTGGGTGAACTGGACAAACAACTCTTTCTGATTTTTTTCTCCATATAATAATCATCGCTCAGCAACGATGTAATATAGCTGTCTGTCTATAAAGACTCCCTCGTGATGAATGCAAATTTACAAGATGAGCGTTTGTTGACACTGGAGGCCTCCTGTGCCACGCTAGCAGAGAGCAACGCTAAACTGCTGGCTAAAGTAAGCGACCTGGAGTCCAGGGGCCAGCGGAATAATATCTGAGTCATCAGCCTCCGAAAGCCTTCTTTGCGGAGCTTCTTAAGGAGGTTTTCAGCGAAGGCTTCTTGGAATCGATGCCAGAATGTGACAGGGCTCACAGCATGCTCTCCGAGAAGCCGAAGCCAGGGCAGAGAGCACGGCCAGTCATTATCTGGCTGCACAGGTACCAGATGAAGGAGAAAATCATACGTGAAGCAGTACAGAGGCTCCTCCATTGCCATCTACAAGGACTATGTGCCAGAGGTGGTGAAATAGCGCCAGAAATACCCAACCGGGTGATGTTGGAGCTTTATAACCTGGTCTTCAGACCCGCGCTGCTGTTTCCTGCCAGGCTGGTCATCTCGATAAAGGACGGAGGGAGGAAGAGGCTCTCTTCGGTCACCGAGGCAAAACCCTTCATAACATCCATCCACATTGAGGAGACCTGATGACCGCAGGAGGCTGTTGATTTCACCGCGGACGATCCACTGTCATGTTATCTGGATAACCGTGAGTCGATGCGATGCCAGCTGTATAGCTGTGCTTTAACAGCCCTGTACGGGCCAGAGTTTATTTTTGAACCGCAGCATTAGTAGTTACAGTCCTGACGGGTTGCTGATATTCTGTCTGTTAAAGAGTTTTGAACAGAAATCGCTAAATGGGCATTTTAACACACTGTGGACATGTTGATTCGAGATCAATTGTTTTCTGATATTTTTGAATTCCCGTTTTTGAATCCTTTCTCTTGTGCCTCTTTACACTACAATGTGAATGCAGATGATCTGTAATCGGCTCTTGTGCCAAGAACTGGAAGCTGTTCTACATGCGGATTTCATTTTGTTATTATATTTTTTCCTCACAGCTTTATTTTATTTCATTTTAGATTTTTATCACCCATCGTGACAGGGTTATCTGAAGTGTTCTTGCTTTCTGTTGCTCAGGGGGCTTTGCTGAGGCCTGACACTTGTCATGCACTGATGTGTAGTGGTGGCCTACATTAATGCAGCCTATGCGCTCTAATCCTAAGGTATCTTGGTGCCCTCTGCTGGCTAATTTCAGTGTTTGCTGTCTGTTCTGTGTTTTTATTTATTTATTTCTCTTTTCTTATGGTGACTTAGAAGGTCAAACACTGGTAGTTAAGGGAGGAGACCCCAGAAGCTCAGTTTAGCTGTTAGTTGCGAGCTGGAGAGCTCAGATGGCATTGTTTTCTTTGGGAGTAGCCCTCAGATTGGTCACAAATGTTATTGTTTTCTTCCCTTTTATGTTGTTTTGTTCTGTTCTTTTAATTTCTTTCCTTTTTTACCCTTTCTCCCCACTTTCTTTCTCCACTTCTACAGAATACTTCATATTAATACATAATATATAAACATACATTCTTAAATTATACACTAAACTGTTTCATATCCTCTATTTAAATACGTATTCTTACAGTTAGATTGTCATATTGATTTCCTGATATAGCCAGTGTTTGTTTCTTATCATAAAAAAAAACATGAGAAGAGGTTGTTGAAAGTGTTTAATAATTGGAGTATCACAGAACATTTCTTTTCCAGCTCCATGACTGGTGGTCATCCTCACTGTCCCCAAAACTCTCAGCTGTTTCAGTTGGAGGGCACTGAGGTACATAGGAGATATTTCTGTTGTGGGGCAGATTGTGGACTACGTGATTAATGAGCGGGCACAAGATGATAACCGTATAGTTAATTTGCCATGGCCAGGAGCATTTTGTTGACATCACTGATGTCCTCTGATCTGTGTAAGGACAATTGAATAATTCTCTTATGGTGGTGCTTAGACAGTCTGGGTATTTGTAGCATTTCATTGATGTATTTGTCTTTAGCCCTTGTAATATGGTGATATAAAAATGCAGTAGTAGGTAGCTTTTTTTAAAACAAATGTTTTTTTGTTTAATTTCTCAGTGATTATTTGTACGTTTTTTAGGATTAGTTACAGTCAGAACCGAGGTAAGGACAAAGGAGCCATGATGATTTTTAATTTTCAATTCAATTCAATTTTATTTTAATTTATTCACAGTGCCACATCATAACAAAAGTTAACTCAGGGCACCTTACAAAGTAGGTATAGACCACATTATGACGTATTTATAATTTACAGAGACCCAACAATTCCCCCATTAGCACACAGAGGTGTTGAGAACCTTCCCTATAACAGGCAGGAACGTCGGACAGACCCAGCTCTGTGGAGGACGGACATCGGGCGAGGAAGAAAAGGAGAGAGAAAGAGAGAAAAGACAGACAGATGGACAGAGAGAGATAAAGACAGACAGACACACAGACAGACACTTCCAGAGATGCAAGCAACCACAAAAGTAACAATAACTATAATAATATCTATAGTAATGTGAAAATGACTTAAATGTTATGACAGTTAATATAGCAGAATAGTAGAAACAAGCACAGCTAAGGGACAGAATATGAAAATGATAATAATTATGGTGGCAAACATGATCAGTGATGAGTAGTGGTAATAACAGCTACGATACAGCAAGACATACCACTGATGGTGTTTTTATAGCTACAAATGCTATAATTTATGAGACTAATGATAGTTTATATAAGTAATAGCAGCAGGAAGCGTCATGCAGGACCACGGCAGCAGGCACCACCACGATCAGCAGAGACCTGAGAGACGACAAAGCACAAACAACTCCGGGGAAGAAGTTGAATTAGTAACATGCATTGATGAGACATGAATGATACAAACAGAGAGGAGAGCAGCTCAGAGGATCAGGAACAGGGTTACAGACTCGGCCTATAGCAGCATAATTAAAATCAGCTTGGGCCCTGTGCATACGATACATGACTGTAACATTATGTTTTAAATTATATTTTCCTACATTATATTTGTAGCATCTCAATTTATATTTATATTTATATTATTTACTAGTATTCTCTTTTTTCTCTATTTCCTTCCATCCGTTGTTTTTCCATCTTCCTAATGACACAATAGACTTTAGAGTGAAGCAGGAGTTGTTCAAAGGAGTGCTAATGATGTGATCCTTCATCTTTGATATCATTTGTCTCTCTGTCTCCATTAGAGGGAGGAGGGACAAGGTCGAAGATAATGATGTCACTGTGAAAACAATGCAGGTGACTGCCCTCAACTGTTCCTGGGTCAGTGTGTGTTTGTGATGATTGGAAAGGCTATTGTTAGCTGTGATTAGGAGGGCACATATGGAAGCTTGAGGCTCTGCAGCGGACCTGTTAATGTACACCAGCAGAGTCCCTTCAGTTTACCATCAAAGTCAGTACTATGCAAAACTCAATGTGGCTGTGTAATCCTGGTTCTGTGAGTACAGCTGGAGCAGTCCAACAGCTCAAACTCAAAAGGCCCATGAACATTTGATTGTTTGAGACGGTCTTTGTAACACTTTTGGGTCAAATGCAAGTCATGTCTGAAATTACCAAACAAATCCAAGTTAAGTCTCAAATTCACTTCAAGTCAGAAACCCGCATAAAGAAATTGCAAGTCAAGATTCAACTCTTACAGGTCTCATCACATTTTCCATGAGACCAAGTCCATTTAGTTCACACCTTCAGACTTGAAGCCATCTGCTGAGTGTGTGGGGCACTGCTCCAGTTTACCAGGTCAAAACATGAGACTCAAGTAAAGTTCTGAGGACTAGAGGTCTCAAGTACTTCAAGACTAGGGCTGAAATGATTCCTCGAGAATCTCTCTGCATCGAAGCTTTGTTTAATGAATTGATTAAATGTAAATATATACAGCGCACTGTTTCTGCATGGATGATTATGCACATATCACAGTTACGCTGTGGACACCACATCCATGGTGACGTGGATTACAAGGTGGAGGAAGAGGGAGAAAATAGTGAGGGCTGAAAACAACAGAAAGTGTCCAAAGTTTGAGATAATTTCAAGCTGAAACTACAGGAAAGCTCTGTACAGTGTCTACTGTAAAACCCATCTAGCTTAGCACACTAACATGACAATGACAAACAGGACTTGGTCACAAATCTTCTCATCATACAGCTAAATGAAATGGTTCACTAAGATATGTGTCTGAAAAAATTTTAAGCAAAAAATAGGCATTAAAGTAACAGTGTCAAGGGACGGTGACAGGGAAAACATGGAGGATTGGACCCAAATGCAAACACAAACTCAAAACTGGTGACAAAACTGGTCACCGGGAATGAGCACAGGAGGGAGGTACGCTGGGAGACAGGCTGGCAGGTAGGCAGGCAACTGGAGCAACAAAACACCAGGAAAAGTCACAGGTCGACAGGGAAATGGGCAACTGGAACAACAAAACACTAGGAACAGCCACAGTTCGACAGGGAAACGGGCAACTGGAACAACAAAACACTAGGAACAGTCACAGGTCGACAGGGAAACGGGCAACTGGAACAACAAAACACTAGGAACAGTCACAGGGAGACAGGCAACAGAAACAACAAAACACTAGGAACAGTCACAGGTCAACAGGGAAACGGGCAATTGGAACAACAAAACACTAGGAACAGTCACAGGGAGACAGGAAAACGGGCAACAGGGGCAAAAACACAAGGAACAGTCACAGGTCGACAGGGAAACGGGCAACAGGGGCAAAAAACACAAGGAATAGTCACAAATAGGTCCACAGAGGAGTGAGAGGAGAAACATCGACACAAGGATGAAGCCAGCCCTGCTACACGCTACCGCTCCTGCTGCTGAGTGATCTGGAGTATCTTGAATAACGATCAGGCCCCAAATGAGACTCAGGACCGGCTTAATAAACAGAGAGGCAGGTGATTAGTGCCATTAAGAAAAAACACCTGGATCAACCTGCCGGGAAAACCAGCTCACAACAGGGAAACACAGAAAGGGGAGCACATACAGGAAAACACCGACAGAGGGAGACAAAAACACAGAGATGAAAAAGGAGAGGAGGGCTGCCCTGATGGAATCATGACAAACAGAGCATACAGTCCAGTACAATACAGTATTTAGAATATAGTTCCTTATAAAGGCCATTCCTGATTAATTGGTAGTAAGATGAGCAGCCAGGGATACTCTACAATTGCACTACCATGTATTTAAACTTGTCATCATCCCAGCTCTTCACATGCAGCTGTTTTGTCAGGACCATTTGCAGCACCTTAACACCAACACATACAGATGCCCGTAGAAAACAAACTAATGAAAGTTTCCCTGTTGCTCAGAGCTGTGGTGTGCATGCCTCACAGTTAATACAGTTAATTGGTGTGTGGTAATACAGAGATACAGTAAGGTATGCTTAAACCACTGTGGACTGTGTTTGTTTTAGCAACATACAGTTATACATAACAAATACAAACACACACAAAGGCAATAGTAGATAGATCTATTACCTGTTTGGCACCAACAGCCATTCTGCAGTCAAACCTGCTTCTTCAGGAGTCTATGCACTAGAATCTGGACTTTGTGTGGATGCACTTGATTGATGATGATGAAAAATATATATAATTTGTCTTCTGGTTGGAGAGGTGAGACCATCAGTTAAAAGGTCAACAGCATCGTGGGATATATATCTTCCATTAGTTTTATAGAATGTAAATGTTGCGTGATGGTGAAGAGAGGAGGGGGAAAGAGGGAAGAGAGAAGAATAAGAGAGAGAGAGAGAAAAAGGGGAGGGGAACAGAGTGATGGGATGGACCACTGTGGGACTGAAAGTGCTGAGTACAACTAAAGCTAGCAAAGAAATCACAGTCCGGAATGAAAGGAAGGAGAGCAGAGGTGGGAGAAAAGAGGAGATGACATAAGTGACTCAGTGACCCCACAGAAACAGATGAAGCTGTGAAGGAGGACGTTTATTGTCCCAAGCGAGGAGAACTGAACCGTCTTCACTGCTGCTGGAGGAGTTTACTCTGAGAACCTGCTGGAGACTAGCCTGGAAATCTAGACCCACATCTGGAAAGACAGAATCAGAACATTGATCTATCCAAACTGGAGCTAAACTAAATCTTTATCCAAGAATCATAAGTGAAGGCCAAGCTCTTTCCAACTCCAAGTTCATGGCTTACAAAAAACTAAGGATTCAGTGACATCCATAAGGCAAGAAGGAAATGGTTGGATAGGGTGAAGAAAGACAAACAAGCCACAAAACACAAAGAAGAAACCGGTTTATACATATCGAAGTGAACTGTAAAACACCAGAGACAAAAGGAGAGAAGAGGACAGGGCCATAGGTGGACGGACAGACTGCAGCAGGTGTTGACCATGTCTGCAGTGAGTGTTCTGGACAGCAGTGTGTCTCAGGACGGCCTGTTGGGTTTGGGCAGTGAACACAGAAACACCAGAGTGACCAGAGCTGTCCGCCTCTCCTCAATAGTAGGTGAGGGGGACTGTGTGTGTGTGTGTGTGTGTGTGTGTGTGTGTGTGTGTGTGTGTGTGTGTGTGTGTGTGTGTGTGTGTGTGTGTGTGTGTGTGTGTGTGTGTGTGTGTGTGTGTGTGTGTGTGTGTGTGTGTGTGTGTGTGTGTGTGTGTGTGTGTGTGTGTGTGTGTGTGTGTGTGTAATAGAAGTAATTTGTTCTGAACAATATAATCCTCCTGGTTGTCATATTGTAGAAGATTTGTAGTAGTTACAGATGTTGTCAGTGGTTAGTTATCACTATACTGTAGCTAAATGAATACAACAAAGACAATCAGAGGATTTATCATTTGCATTTTTAAAACAGCACGGATTATATACAATTGCAAAAGGATCTTTACATAGTTAAATGAAGGTGTGGACTCAAATGAAAAAGCACAAATGAACTGTGGGAAGAAATATGATAAGGGATTGTATATAATACACTGTATATAATGTAAAAAAATCATTGATTTATCATTTAAAAAGGAGAATAATATAATCATTCATAATTATTAATATAATAATTGTTATGAACCAAGTCTATTTATTCTGGTAGCAAAATCCATACTATTCAAAGGCAAACTGACACTTTTTGAAGGTGCAATATGTAATGAGTGTGAAAAACATTTCAGAATGTTTGTACAGACGTCAAGATACTTCCAGGTGGCAGAACGTGAGCAGCTTACACTGACCTGAAGCGTACCAGCAGACTACTGTAAACAGTGTTACACAGTTAAAAACTCTGTTGTTGATGTGGAATTAAAGCATGAATGGGAAGAGTAGGCTCAGCTGATGGATGACTAGTGTGCGTACCACATTGGTTTCATCATCACTGCAAATTTGGTTTGAGTGTATGCTTAGCTGAGTAGGGCTAGTCTACAGCATGCTACCCAAAAACTCAATGGTAGGCTGAGGCTTATTTATAAATGATGGTAGTTGACTAGCCTCTATGACCAAGGTAGCCATTTCATCTAATGCTGTCTCTTGAATTGGTTAATCAGTCCCTCAATGATCATGTTCATCTGTTTTTGAACCAATCTATCTGTTGAAATGTAGATTAGGCTAGGCCTACGGTTTGTTTACTAGAAAGCTTCAGCTTTTGCCACTTCGAAGAATGTATATTATGTAGGGCTGCCCCGACCAAGAATTATATATATATATATATATATATATATATATATATATATACTTGCTATAAGTCTGCCGCCTGTTAATGATACTGGCAAATTATTTCAGACAATAATAAAATGTATTTATCTCTGCTTTAAAACTTCGGGCCGCCATGGACAGGTAGCTAGGCTAACGTTACTTACATGTTTTAAGATGGTAGGTCATGTTCGTCTAACGTTACTTACATGTTTAAGGTGGTAGGTCATGTTTGTCTAACGTTACTTACATGTTTAAGGTGGTAGGTCATGTTCGTCTAACGTTACTTACATGTTTAAGGTGGTAGGTCATGTTTGTCTAAGGTTGCTTACATGTTTAAAGTGGTAGGTCATGTTCGTCTAACGTTACTTACATGTTTAAGGTGGTAGGTCATGTTCGTCTAACGTTACTTACATGATTAAGGTGGTAGGTCATGTTCGTCTAACGTAACTTACATGTTTAAGGTGGTAGGTCATGTTCGTCTAACGTTACTTACATGTTTAAGGTGGTAGGTCATGTTCGTCTAACGTTACTTACATGTTTAAAGTGGTAGGTCATGTTCGTCTAACGTTACTTACATGTTTAAAGTGGTAGGTCATGTTCGTCTAACGTTACTTACATGTTTAAGGTGGTAGGTCATGTTCGTCTAACGTTACTTACATGTTTAAGGTGGTAGGTCATGTTCGTCTAACGTAACTTACATGTTTAAGGTGGTAGGTCATGTTTGTCTAACGTTACTTACATGTTTAAGGTGGTAGGTCATGTTCGTCTAATGTTACTTACATGTTTAAGGTGGTAGGTCATGTTCGTCTAACGTTACTTACATGTTTAAGGTGGTAGGTCATGTTCGTCTAAGGTTGCTTACATGTTTAAGGTGGTAGGTCATGTTCGTCTAACGTTACTTACATGTTTAAGGTGGTAGGTCATGTTCGTCTAACGTTACTTACATGTTTAAGGTGGTAGGTCATGTTCGTCTAACGTAACTTACATGTTTAAGGTGGTAGGTCATGTTCGTCTAACGTTACTTACATGTTTAAGGTGGTAGGTCATGTTCGTCTAACGTTACTTACATGTTTAAGGTGGTAGGTCATGTTCGTCTAACGTTACTTACATGTTTAAAGTGGTAGGTCATGTTCGTCTAACGTTACTTACATGATTAAGGTGGTAGGTCATGTTCGTCTAACGTAACTTACATGTTTAAGGTGGTAGGTCATGTTCGTCTAACGTTACTTACATGTTTAAGGTGGTAGGTCATGTTCGTCTAACGTTACTTACATGTTTAAAGTGGTAGGTCATGTTCGTCTAACGTTACTTACATGTTTAAGGTGGTAGGTCATGTTCGTCTAAGGTTACTTACATGTTTAAGGTGGTAGGTCATGTTCGTCTAACGTTACTTACATGTTTAAGGTGGTAGGTCATGTTCGTCTAACGTTACTTACATGATTAAGGTGGTAGGTCATGTTCGTCTAACGTAACTTACATGTTTAAGGTGGTAGGTCATGTTCGTCTAACGTTACTTACATGTTTAAGGTGGTAGGTCATGTTCGTCTAACGTTACTTACATGTTTAAAGTGGTAGCTCATGTTCGTCGTGGACGAGCAAGTATTTCTTACAAAGTTTGCATGTGACCTTCTTGGGTTCATCTTTCTTTTCAAAGTGATCCCGTATTTTAGACATCTTTCCCGACATAATTGGCTATTAATTATTAACTGTCTAGCCGCGATGTACAGCCAAGGGAGCTGCCGTGTTAAAAAAAAAACACTGACAGTGAGTAAGTTTCACGACTTCCTGTATCTGGCCCTTCAAATTAAAAGCCTTCCAGCCTTTTACAACAGGTCACATTGTTAAATTAAGATTTTCCGCCAACATGAGAGGACAAAGAAGTAGAGCTGCCCCGGCTCACAGAAGCAGCTACACCAGAGATACTTTATATTAAACATTTCAGGCAGTGCCAATGGAACAACATGGTCTACACTTCCTGTCTCCTAAGTGGGCGTGGCCTTGTTTGAACGTCATGTGGATGGATGAAAAGTTATACGCATATTAAATATTTTTGTTTTCTTTTTCTAACATAAGAAATTTACACAGCTCATAATCAATCGTAATCCGTGTTTACATTCTCCTCTCCCATTGGAATCAATGCACTCAGGACCAGCTGCTAGTCTCCTAAAGAGGCGTTGACGTGATGAAACACATGTGGCACAGATACAGGGAATGAATGGAAAACAAAGGTGAACAATAAAATCATGAGTCAAACATGTACAGTTAAATGACCCACTCCCTGCTGTATCTACTGTATTCACTGTAGTTGACTGTACACCGTGTGGCTCTGCATTGAGGGATTATTAGCGACATTCCAGTTTGACCTCCAAATAAAGCGGTTTAGATCATCCCGATCACCTGTTGACTTTGCTGTAGCGATGTCACCGTGTTCCTACATCTCAGCAATTAACTTGATCAGCACAGTGTTATTATATCTGTTATGAATGATGACGTATGAAAACAAAACCCTGGTTGCAATGATCTGGAATTATCCTTTAAACCCTGTAATAGGTAGACTTGCTGTTTTCTAACATGAGTCTCAGCGGACATAACAAATAAAAAATAGGGCTTTGATACTTATTTTAAAGATGAATATTCGAATAAAAAGGGTAATCTCCATACCATAGTCCTCCATCCATCAAGATACTCCGGCTGTGACTGTCTGCCCTGGGTGCCGTTGGCTGGAGACTGTCATGCTCCGTCCCAGAGGAGTTCTGATGCTGCTGATTAATGACACTGTTCACAGGTCCTTCCCCAGGGTCTACATGTGTGTGTCCATATTTAGGTTGGTATACTACTACAGAGCACAGACCCACTTTCATGTTTCTGCACACACATTCATCTATTATGAATTTTCTGTTGTGTCAACAGTTCACACCACTAATTAGATTTCCAGTAACTCATCATCAGTTGTCCCATCGTAGCAGTTAATTGTACTGTTATTAACTCAAAACTCATCAAAAGATAACTTTTAGCTAACCATTTACTATGAGAAAATAATTTCAATTATTTGCCCATTATGAATAAATTACATTGCAATTATTATTTATTTATTTTTTAGGTTAAATAGTAACATTTAGTGATAATCTCTCACCTGTACCACTAGGGTAGCTAGAAAAAAACTGCGCCACACCTAATTATCTCCAACGTTTCAACCCCACATACACCGGTAGGTTGAGTTTTATTTTGCATCCGGCAATTACATCTCCAGAGAGACACTGTGTGCACCAACATAGAAGGAACAGCAGCGTATCTTCATGGATTATTTCAGAAACTGAACATTTGAACACAGCTCTGTTTCCTCTCAAGTTTATATCTACAGTTTTTAGGTTTGCTGCTTAAATGTCCCATATATGTATATGGGTATATGCTGCAGTGACTTTACTCTGCGCATGGAAACATTTAGCAGTCCCTCTGATCATTAAAGTAAATAAAGAAAAATACTTCTACAGCAACACAATGCATAAGTCATATAGCAACCTAGTCTACTGGGACCGGAAGGCAGAGTGAAATGTCCATGCGGCTGCAGGTCTCTAAATCAGAGGAAATAACTGTTTCACGTGGATGATTACAAATACAGTAACTGCGGATGCGGATGGTGTCGGAGCTGATCGGTGCATCACTCGTGTCTAGGAGCGGCACTGTCCATAGGACTGAAACAACAGCCCGACAGAACACATCATGATTTCTTTACATGGTTGTAAATAGAACTTTCTGCTTTAACTCCACTTCATCCATAGACAGAAGGGAAGTGACAGGTTCACAGATGGAGAGAGAGCAAACCGGTGTTAACCGGTGTAAGCTGTTTTTGAGTGATTGTTGTAAATGCTCCGATTGATAAATATGCGTAAATACACAATGGTTTGTTTGTGGTGACAGTTTAGGCGCGTCCAATGTTCTTCAGGCATTGAGAATTTCTGATTCACCCGCCGGAACAGCATTTGTAGGCAGGCTCTGCATGGCAGCAGATGTTATTTTTTGAAGAAAATCATTTTGAATCTATTTTATAATGAACAATTATTATAGTTAAACCATGATAGCCTAAGTTCTCATAGGGCTATAACTGAAAAATCAATTCTGCTGTTGATGTCTGAGTGTGCCAGCTGCCTCTTTGGGTGGCACAGGAACACCCTGGTACACCCGAGGCTACGCCACAGACGTGTACAGTGCCAGCAGATTTCCAGATGGAATGTTCCCTCTCAGGAACTAACTAACAGATGCCACTGTTCTTCTTTTTAAATGCGACTACAACCTGTGCTACAGCAGATATTAGTATACTTGTTTTAGTTTATTCTTGTTGTCACTGTATTCCTAAATAGTGCTGTAGCTCAGTGGAACTTCAACAGAATTTGGGGAAATGTCCTTCATGGTTTATCAAAGCATTCGACACAATCATCAGTCATTACACACAGTAGCAGAGGTACAAGGTCACTGTTCTGTACACAATCCATAGAAGTGTCCATTAGAGATCATGAGATAGCAGGTGTAAAAAAAAGATGTGGGCTGTATTTTAAATGTCACCTTGGCTAAAGTACCATCAAGTTGTCCTCATGTCATGTCTGGTAATAGGATTGATGTACTGAACAGCTGACTTTGGATGTCACTTCTATAGAAAGAAAACAGATATTTCACTCTGTCTCTCTCTCCTCAAGGTGCTGTCTCTTGGTGCTGATGTGTTACCGGAGTATAAACTGCAGACTCCCAGGATCCAGAAGTGGACCATCCTTCACTACAGCCCATTCAAAGCTGTGTGGGACTGGGTCATTTTGCTCTTGGTCATTTATACAGCTATATTCACTCCTTATTCTGCTACATTCCTACTGAGGTTGGTGGAAACTCACACATCACAGATGCTCACCTGACTTGCAAGAGTTAAAGTGTACTTTCAGCGTAAAATCATCCCATGCTCTTTTTTGACACTTGCACACTTCAAATAAGCCATTGAGGCAGTTTTTCTTGTGTATAAACTATTGTGGGTAAACAATTTTTGGATCAAAAGTGTGACTATCAAATTCAATATTTAATTGAAAAAAATTAATAAAGAAAAATTAATGAAAATTAATAACTTTATTTAAATTAAACATTTATTTAAACAAACTCACATTGGAAAACCAATTAAATGTAGGGCCTTGATTTACGTTCAGATTATGAGTATTCTCCATAAACTTATCGTTAATCAAGTAAATATTAGTTATCACCAATAATTATCAAAGATGATAATAAAAATGACTCTAGTTAAACCAAAGTTCCTCGGGGCACCACCTTCACAGACGGAGTGAACACTAATATAAAAGTCTCATTAAATATATTAAACTACTAATTGAGTGTTGAACACTGATAAATGTAATAGTTTAATCAGTTGAAGGATATAAAAGTTATTTTCTTAGTAGACGCTATTAGCGACTCTCCCGGATTTCTGCGTTAAAAGTTTATACACAAAAAAGATGTCTCAATGGCTTATTTGATGTGTACGAGTGCCGAAAAAGACCATGGGATGATTTTATGCCTGAATTTCACTTTAACTATATAGATGTAAGGTTTTCCCTGATGTCCAACTACTGCTAGAACTAACTAGGAAAGTTGATACTTTTAACCAGCAAGCATGGTGTCACTTCTGGGCATAGGCCTACCTTTTGTTTGGAGGTACATTGTTTGGGTGCATCTCAGCAAAGATACGAGTTACCATGACACTCTTTTCCTTATCCAAACTTTAGATATTTCATTATTTAAATTAACTTTACAAGCAGTACATTCAAATTTTAAATGGTTACTTTTCTGAGGTTCAGTATTTAATATTGTACAAGCTGAATGAAGTAATGAATCAATGATTGCCTTTAGTGACCAGGAGGAGGCAGCCATGCAGACCTGTGGTTACTCCTGTTCCCCCCTCAACGTGGTGGATCTTATAGTGGACATCATGTTCATTGTGGACATCATCATCAACTTCAGGACCACATATGTAAACTCCAATGATGAGGTGAACTAATCTAATACACTGACTAACTTATTGATCCATTAATTTACCTTCTCTGTGTGTTAGCTTATTGACCCACAGATTCACCAGCTCATTTATAGAGTATTCGTAGTTTCAAGGTCAAGCAAATGAGGGTTCATACTAGGTCACACCTGATGTCCACAAGGCCGTGCAGGTCATTGCTTTGGCAGACTTTTCAACGAATGGTGACTGACTGTAACAGAGTATAGCACCACATTATACTCAGACTAAAATCACGGATAAAGGCTTCTAAAACCAAAAACTACAGAACTGGACTTGTTCAAGCACGAATGTGATCTTAAATTGGGGAGAGATTAACATCATCAATAACCAAGAATAGGCCGTTTACCCTGACATTAGCACGTTTCTGCTGTAGCCTAGCAGAGGACTGACTGTGGAGTAACATTATAGCAGCATTTTCTATCTCACCAATAAAGGCTTCTAAACGACAAACTCCACAATCAAACAAGGTTCAGCAGGAATGTGAGCCGAATTTGTGGATAAATTAACCGCATTGACAACCAAACTTACAGCTTCTCAAACATTAGCATGTAGCTGCATGTAGCAATGTATGTTAACACTGTAGCAACGTGTAGCAATGTAATATTGCTTATTAATGTTGTTCATTTCCCTCCACATGCAGATCAAATTCCTGCTGGAAAATGTCCTGTTGTGTACTTTTGTTTGTTAGAAGCCTTTATTATCGATTTTTCATGGTACAATGTGCTGGTAACGACTCTGGGAAATAAGAAGAACACACCTGCATTTACCACTTATTGCCATAGGTGCCGCCAAAGCAAATAAACTAGAGATCTTCCAGATTGTAATTTTAAATTAACTCCGCAACTTATTCCACTCAAAATGTAATGCCATCTGAACCTTAACAGCTCGCGAGTGGTTGCTTGCTTCTTGAACAGACCCAAAACTAGTGATGTCATTTTCTATATTTTCACAAAGGTTTTTGTTGAAGTGCCTTGGTTATTTAAAAAAACATGCTAGTACAGCAGTGGTATAGACACAGTTTACTCTTTGTGACCTGTCTCCTCAGGTGGTGAGCCAGTCTTCTCGGATTGCAGTCCACTACTTCAAAGGATGGTTCCTCATCGACATGGTGGCAGCCATTCCCTTTGACCTCCTCATCTACCGCTCAGGAGAGGAGGTGGTTAGGGGAAGTGGAGAGGGAGAGATAGGGTGGAGGGAGGGAAAAAAGAAGATAAATGAAGGTGGGGCGATGGAGGTTTGGGTAAAAAATGGGATCTTAGCGAGGAAAGACTGGTGGAGCTGCAGGGAAACATCTCACATTTTCTGTTGTTCCAGTCACATAGCTGCTTTGTGTCTCTTCCTCCTCCTCACAGACCACAACATTGATTGGCTTACTGAAGACAGCTCGGTTGCTGCGGTTGGTTCGTGTAGCCAGGAAGTTGGACCGTTACTCAGAATATGGTGCAGCTGTCCTCTTCCTCCTCATGTGCACCTTCGCCCTCATCGCCCACTGGCTGGCTTGTATCTGGTACATTACTTTACCTTATCCTGCAGTATTTGTAATCCACACCAAAACTTGAAATGCATGGCGACATCCAGCCTGTGTAGACAGCTGTTTTGATTAAAATAGAGGCGTACTGTAGTACCAAAAGATCCATGGATAGTTCTGACCTTAAAGGGGAATTTTTAGTATTTTCAGCCTGGATCTTATTTCCCCATATGTTTGTGTCTCAGTGATTAATGGGTACAACTTTTTGAAATCGGTCCATTATTGAACGCGGGTGCTGCAGCTCAGCTCAGCTGCCACAAATCGTTCTACAAGAACGACCGTCAATGTATGTCTCTTAAAAGTGCTTGTTTCCAATTAAAAAATTGTGGTTCCCATTAGTCATATAGACGTAAATTCATGGAGAAATAGGCTTCAAAGTGGAAAAATACTGAAAATCCTCTTCAAAAGAAGAGTTTTGGCATGAATCTGACCTGATCTGTATCTAAATATTTATATTTATGACGGAGAACGACTCTTAGAGAGGAATTGGCCCCCACCATTCACTTAAAGGCACCAGCGTATAATTAATACAATCCTAAAAACGTAAAGTAAAATGTAATGTGAGCAAAGAGCGTTAGTGATAATTCAGCAGGAAGTTTTGTCAGTTTCTTACAGACCACATTACGTTTCTGGGTACTGCAGTCAAGAACATATATCACACAGAACATAACAACCAATACCCGAGATCCACTTCATCATCACTATAGTATATAAATGAAACGTACAGTGGTCAAGTATAAAAGAATGAAATTTACAATAGTTTGAGATGATGAAAACATGAAGTGTACATAAAGAAAAACCTAGTTCTAGAACAAAAGAAAATGAAAGGATAATAATAATATTAATAATATTAATAATATTAATAATATTAATAATAATACATGTAACACTATTGACAAAAATAGAGTTAAGCAGATAAACAAGGTTCCGGAGAATATACAAAAGAAAATCTCTTTAAATAACTCCTGAAGCAGAAAAATGTATGCAAGCATTTTATATTTTTGATATAATTTCCAAAGTCAGGAATAAATGTTTCAATAAACTGGCTTTTTGTATATAAAATTTACAGTCAGTTGTATGTTTTAGCTTTTGTTTTCATAACATAAATTAACATAATTATCTTCCAACTTAACTGTATGATTGGATTGGTTAGCAGACTTCTCTGGAAGCTGTTTAATTATGAATACTCATAAAATAAAAACGTTATTATGTTGTCTTTATCTTGAAAAAAATCCCATTGACAAATATACAAATCTTGAAATAGAGTTGTATATTATTTATACATTATTATTATTATTATCAGGCATAGTTTTGTAGCGTCCTGTACTACTCTTGATTTGTCATGAGTAGCAAATGTGTACGGAGGAAGCCATGTTGTTTGTTTCACACAAATGTTCCAGTAATGGAGTCATTTTTCTGTTACTGTAAAACTATTGCTTATATATTTATTATGGCTTTTCATACGTATTCCGTTTACAAAGAAATTAAGTTTTGAGGTTTTTGCTCATGTCATTCCATCATCTGTAGAATTCCACCTGGATTAGCATTTATAACAGCTCAGTATTCTAAATTTGATGTATTCACTTTGGTGCTCACACTGGTTACGTACTCTTTATTGCATATGATAGTTTTGTGGGGAAATAAAAACAGAATTTTGCTGTTGTAAGGACCTATTGATGACATCTTTGTGGCCGTTTTGTTCTATCATACATCACAATATAAATTGTAGGCCTCTTATCAAAAAACGCCTGTGATGTGATGTGTTTTATCTACTCAAAGGATTTGAGTAGCTTTCAAATACTCTTTTCTTCCATGCAATTTTTTCCTTTCTAAATGACATCATTAGAGATGTTGAAAATAGTCAAGTCAAGTCAAGTCAAATTTGTTTTTATAGCACATTTCATACGGCAGGCGTGAACTCAATGTGCTTCAAGAAATTAAAACAAAGATATATTGTATAACATAAAATAACATATAAAAATATATAAAAATAAGAAAAAATATTACATGCATAAAAAAAACATTTAGGACATTATACAATCATACAAGAATGCATTATTATCATCATTTAAAAAGGAGATAGTAATAATAATGATAATAAAAATTCTTAAAGCAAATAAACAGGACAGAAATAAAACACATTCTTGAAACATGACTAAAAGCTTGTGAAAAATGATACGTTTGTAGTTTACTTTTAAAAGAAGACACCGTTGCAGCAGACCGTAGTTCATGTGGAAGAGAATTCCAGAGAGTAGGACCATAGTGGCTGAAAGCGCCATGGGCTGATTTGGAGTTGATTCTGGGCATAGTGAGGAGCTCTTTAGCTGATGATCTAAGGGATCTCACTGGTGTGTAATCATTGGCTGTTTTTTTCAGATTGGTAGAAAATGCTGCATCCCATGTAGTGTGTCCAGGAGGATTTTAAGTGTCTTCTCACCCCAGGTATGCCATAGGTAATGTGGAGCGGTCCTCCTCGGCTGGGATCGGCTGGTTGGACAATCTGGGTGAGCAGCTGGGGAGGCCGTACAATGACTCCATCATCGGGTCGGGTCCTTCCATCAGAGATAAATATGTCACAGCTCTGTACTTCACCTTCAGTAGTCTGACCAGCGTAGGCTTCGGGAACGTCTCCCCGAACACCAACTCTGAGAAGATCTTCTCCATCTGCGTCATGCTTATTGGTGGTGAGTTCTGCTAAAAACCCTTTAGACCATGTCAGGAAAACCAGTGAAGCACTGTGTTTTTAAAATGTAGCACAGTACTAATGATTCTGACATGAAACTTACCGTAGCATAGCTTAGTCACAGACACTTATGTCAAGGAAATGACAATTTATACTGGGGGGCGTTTGTACAACCTAGGGGGGCCCTGGGATTGTGAGAGTTGTTTTTTTTTTTTTACATTTTAAACTTTAATAGTTTTCAAATCTTTTTGGTGCAAAAATAGGCTACCTGAAATAAATAGCTTATTTCCATTGATGGGTTTCTAACCCCTCTACTGTCTCAGCTCCATTTCCCTGTCTATCTCTGCTCAGTGTAACAGTGATCATACAGTGCAGCATGGTCCTGCACACCACACACACACTCACGCTACATCAGCTATCGGCATGATCTCTATAGTAGCGCTTGTAAACAGAACCCAAGTTTGCGGGTTGACAGTTCAATTACCAATACAAATGTAGGCTACACAATTCACTCTGACGTATTCAACTTTAATAAACACATCACAATCAAACATGGCAGAGCAAGAAAAAGTGCCGACAGTACAGTGCCATTTACATAAGTTATGAATTTATTCCTTCACCGTTAAACACTACCTTACCTGTGTGCCTGCTCTGTGATCATGTTTTCTCAAATGAGGCCTTGACATCCTCGCTGTTATAGGAATATTCAATCAAAAACATCCTGAACAGGCATCCAAAGATACGGCCTACTTCAAGTCTCTGAGGGATCAGCACCCTGTTTGCCCTTGATGTCAATCAAAGTGAAAGTGGGTTGGTGGCTTCTAACAATATTACTTTATTATTTGCAAAGTCTGGCTTAGCGTTCACTGTGAGCGATTCTCTGGTAATTCTGGCAATAAAAGAGGCTATCTCCAAAGTCATGGAGCAGGACGCTGCGCCAGTCATCAAGGCCATCCCACTCTGTAATGATACTGTTGGCCGGCACATACTGGCTGGAGATGTCTGTCTGTCTGTCTATCTATCTGTGTCTATCTATTGCCAGTGCATCAAGGTATTTGCTCAAAGAAGGTTGAGAACAACTGATTTATAACGAATTATTCGGATGAAAAAGCTCTCAAAGAATCCAAGTAGCAACAGGTTTCTGCTGGCAGGCGTAATATCAAAATCTGAGCAGGTGGTTGAGGAGGTGGAGGGAGTCGTAGCAGCGAACAGTGTTCACATCAGCTGGGAGAAGTTAAATGGCCAAATCATACAACTGCATGAATACAACTTGACGTGAGTCAGCTGATCACATGGCTGTTAGTTACATTACATTTCATTTAGCTGATGCTTTTGTCCTAAGCGACTTCCAGTAAGTGCATTCAACAATTAGGTTGCAAACCTAGTGCGGTAGCTTAAGCCGATCTATAGAGTGCTACATATAAGTGCCTTTTTTTTTTCTTCTTCTTAGCCAAGGTGCACTCTGCGGCAGAAGATGTGTAGATTTTCTGCTGTTGTTGGGGCGCTCGTTCCACCATTTGGGAACCAGGGCAGCAAACAGTCATGACTTAGTTTAGATTTGTCGATGCAGAGCGGAGAGGGAAGGCTGGGGATTACGGTTTAATCATGTCCTGCATGTAAGCTGGGCCTACTCTGTTACCAGCACGATAAGCAAGTGCTAGTGTCTAGAAACAGATGCGAGCAGCTACAGGAAGCCAGTGAAGGGAGCGGAGGAGCGGTGTAGTGTGAGAGAACTTCGGTAGGTTGAAGACCAGTCAGCCGCTACATTCTGGATTCAGTCAGCGCCTTGTCACACTGATCAACCTACACACCTTAGATAAAGAGCTGCAGGCAAGCTGTGCCACTGAGGGACCATATCCCCAACCCTGTGCCGCTGAGGGACAGCTTGCCTGCAATGTCTGATGCCCCAATGAATCGTCTATTAAACTTCTTGTTTGAATAAAAGGTCATTGATACAAGTATCTTTTTGGATCTTTTCTCCAGCTCTCATGTATGCCAGTATTTTTGGTAATGTGTCAGCCATTATCCAGAGGCTGTACTCTGGTACGGCACGCTACCATGCCCAGATGATGAGAGTTCGAGAGTTCATCCGCTTCCACCAGATCCCCAACCCTTTGAGACAGCGGCTGGAGGAGTACTTCCAACATGCATGGTCATACACTAACGGGATAGATATGAACGCTGTGAGTATGGGACACTTTAAGCTGATGGAACTCTTTCTCTGTCAGCCACATGGTTAGGTTTAAGTTGTCTATGATGAGAGCTGATTCTTTCTCCCATCAGAGTGTTTGCTAGTTAAACAGAGTATCTGTTCAAGATCCCAAAGTTTCCAAAGCTAAGAAAATTATTTTTAACAAACATCATTTGTGCTTTATGGCACTACTAATCACTATATCTACTGACATCAGGGCCTTAATGAGAGTCCGGCTAAATTAGCTCTTTAATCCCTCTTGAAAAGCCACTTTTGCAAAGAAGCTTTTTATTCGGTGTTCATTATATGTGTTTAATAATAATAATTAATATATTCTATATACCGAACATTTTTCAAGATACTAAACGATGCTTTACACATTGCATTACATTTATCTAGCTGATGCTTTCAGCCATGAAGATAGCACCCAAAAATGGCTAGAATCACCACCAACACCAAATATGTATATTTTCATTATTTTTTAAATATACTCTTATATTCTTTTACTTGTGCAACACCTAGTTAACTTAATATAGTATAAATAACGATGATGATGATTTTAGTTATTATTATTATTATTTTCATTTTTACTACTACTACTACTACCTTATCTTGAGGTCCTGTCTTAACAATACATTTGGCCAAATTATTTCAGCAGGGTTAATATTTACATTATGGCACATTAGGGCAATGTAATATACGAGCATAACAATACAATTCACAAAGTGAGAGGACAGGGGCTCTAATGACTGTAGTAGAAGTAGATAGAAGTGTACGGGTATACAGAATACAGAAGACACACATAAGATGGCTCATGTAAGTGTTTGTCGAACTTGCTTATAGGGGAATTTAAAATGGAAATATTGCAGGAACCGTACAGAAGTCTCAGTGAAAATTAGATGAAATAAATCTGTGTTGATTCTTGGAATCACAGGAGCTCAAAATCATATTAGCCACTACAGAACTAGTAGTTGCAGCCCATAGCAGTGACTGGCCTAACACCAGTAAAACCGATAGGGAACACTTCACCAGCTACCAGTTTGTCAGTGCAGATATATGACATCAACACAGCTGTAAAATGACTCTATAAATATTATCATGTTTGCATTAATGCTACTTATAACTAAGATATTAATCCAAGGGTGTCCCGTCTGTGTGACCCCTCTGTCTCGACTTCTCCACCAGGTTTTAAAAGGGTTCCCAGAGTGTCTCCAGGCAGATATTTGTCTCCATCTCAACAGGTCACTGCTGCAAAACTTTAAGGCTTTTAAAGGTAAAACTAGTTTACATTACACTACTTGTGTAAATACATATATGTATATACTTTCTATTTTTATGGTTAATAGTTTATTATGCACCGTCAAATCACGTCAGATTCTTTGTAATGCAAATTACTTGGCAATCAACCTGATTCTGATTCTGATCCTGATTCTGATACATGAAGTGGATCTTTCATGAACACATTTAGACATCACACATTTACAGTATAGTCGTACACAGTACAGAAAGTACATGTACTCAAGTACTGTAAGTACATGTCTTATGTTTATTTACTCATGTAATTCTATTTTGAGCAACATAACTTAGGGCTGCTCGATGCAGGAAGTATGACATTTACACATGGGCCGTTGTATTATTAGAACCGTTGGAGTTCAGTCAAATTCTGTGGTGAGCGGTGACGGAATTAGTGCATAAAAACTCACCATAATGCAGGAAAGGAAGTGTTTGATGCTCAAAATGTCTTTTTGGAGGACTCCCAGACCTGGCTTAAAGTGAAATTCCGGCGTAAAATCATCCCAGGTTCTTTTTCATCAAGTACACTCATCAAATAAGCCATTGAGACAATTTTAATAACTATTAACGGAGATATTCCGGAGAGTCGCTAACAGTGGCTAACAACTGAATCCTGCTAACAGTGATTAGCTTGGGGCAGCATGGTGAACGCATTAAAACGTCTTTTTTAACCACTAATACTGCTCCAAATAACCTCTTCAGTAGCATGAGAGGAGTCCTTACACAGAAAACAAAGCACCAACAATGTAGTCAGTGAACCCAGAGTTTATTAAATGAGTGTTTTAAAGACTTACCTACTGGCCCCTGTACCAGCTCCTCTCATAGTAAAGTCAATTCAAGTGGATTAGCAAAGTCAATCCCAAAGGAGGGGGCCCATTGATGCTTTGTTTTCTGTGTAGGGACTCTTCTCATGCTGCTGCAGAGGTTTGATGTTATTTTCAGCAGTATTAGTGGTTAAAAAAGACGTTTGAATGCCTTCACCGTACTGCCCCGAACTAATCAGTGTTAGCCTCGTCCGGCTGTTAGCGACTCTACCGGATTTCTCCGTTAATAGTTCACACACGAAAAGAATTGTCTTGATGGCTTATTTGAATTTCACATTGATATGTATCTACACCCTTGTGTAATATAATATGACTGGACAAAATGCCAGGGCTCTTTTTTGTCCATCAACACCAAACACACAACCAGTACACAGCCACATGCCCTCAGTATTTATACAAACGTATATGCTTGTAGAAACCTGTTAAAGACGAAGGAACATGGTTCTTAGAATAACACATTGTATTTGTTATGGTGTCTAGGATCCACTAAGGGCTGTCTGAGGGCCCTGGCCATGAGGTTTAAGACCACCCATGCTCCTCCTGGTGACACCCTAGTCCATGCTGGAGATCTGATATCAGCTCTGTACTTCATCTCCAGAGGATCCATAGAGATCCTCAAAGGAGACGTGGTGGTGGCTATACTGGGTAGGTGCATGCATGAAACCCACATATGTGCTAGTGACTCCATCAAGTGGCCTAAACAAGACTCAGTAATGAAATGTAATCATATCCTGATTACATCTTTGTCTCCTCCAGGGAAGAATGATATTTTTGGGGAGCCCATCAATGGGTACGCTCTGCCAGGAAAATCCAGCGCTGATGTCAGAGCTCTGACCTACTGTGATCTGCACAAGATACACAGGGAGGATATGCTGGAGGTATCACATGGTTTTATTGTTGGGACAGTGAATGGATGGCTGATAACTCAGCAGGTGTTATAAATAGTCAAATAAAAGTTCATCGAAACCATCAGTGTATTCACAGTCCTTTTCTCTAAACATGTATGGAGGTAACATTTTTTTATCTGTATTTTTTTAACACTCACATAAGGCAGTGCTCATTTCCTGTTCTTTGTGTTTGCAGGTTCTGAGCATGTATCCTGAATTCTGTGAATATTTCTGGTCCAATTTGGAGATTACCTTCAATCTCAGAGATGTATGTTGCTCATGTTTCAGCCCCTCTATCTACTGAACCCAGGTAGAAATGATGACTTGCCAAAACTGCAATGGAGACATCTTGAATTGGAGTTTTTGACTAGTATAAATTTCAGTGGCGATGTTGGGAATTCACATGTCAGGTATATTTTTAACATTAGGCTCAATACAATGTAAAGGCAAAAGAAACTTAAAAAAAAAAAATCACTGTTATTACATAACTTACGTTTTTGAGGTTAAACAATTAGTAAACATAACTTTTTTAAAAAGTCACCGACTTTTGGTTTCACACCAGACAAGAACACTGTTCTGCCGGATAAAAGTCCTGTGTTTGTTTGACCTATTCACCACCACAACCTACTGCACAGGGAGGACTTTTGCTCTTTAGAAGACTTCCTACCATATCGCTCTTCATACTATGCATCTTACAGAGCCACGAATAGCAGTTACATTTGGTCACTCTGATGCACCAATCACTCTGTAGTTAGTGTCCTCAACGAGCAGAGGCTGCTGCTGGGAGCCCCTTCCCCGTCCCAAAGCACTCACAGGCGCCACTTTCTCACTACATTTAGAGACTTTTCACACTTTCTTAGAACTTTATTTAGAGAAAGAGACTGGAGTGCAGTTTAGTTCCTTATTCAGAGCATCAGGGAAAAGGGAGAAATCTGTGTTCGGCCTAATTCATTCCCATGCATGTGGCTCAGAGTCCAGTTCAGTAAACAGTCTCTTGGTCCGTCTCTCTCCTCTCACGCAGAAGCACTGTTGTTATTATGTGACGACACGGGGGTTAGAGGTCAGAGGTGGTTATTGTTAGTATGTGGTTTTGCCGTCCAGACGACAACGCCACAGGGGGGCGTTTTCAAATCTTCCCACTCTGGGACCCAGTTTCAAAAGATCCCATTTTCAGGCTCCGATAATGGAGGCTGCTGTAGATGGACGGCCAAAACGATACTAAAGTTATGCAGTTATAGGAAAACGTGCCTGTGTGGACGGGCCCTCAGTGTCTACTAATGATGCTGATTGGTGATCTGGCTTACCAATGGATGATAACAGCCTGCTGTGCCAACAAGTAGGTAGAGCAGGGCCATACTGCCTCATAATTATAGTGGTGATAACGCCCATTCAGATAATGTTCAAAGTGTGTGCTGTATCTCTGCCTAGAAATGGAGAGCCATGCTAGAAAAGAGGGTTCTTTCAGACTTGTTGCTCAAAGGTGGAATTAAACACTGAGGGGGGAGCTGTAATTTATATATGGGCATAATTATACTAATAATATTCATTTAAGAGCTGAAAAAGTCACTGTGTGGAGAAGATGAAATTTGGATTGTCGGTTTTGTAAACTTAGAGCGTACTCACATTGTCCTCCCAGACCGCGACCCGGGCTTTAGGGTACTTGTCCCCCCTCCCTCTCCCCCCCGCGCCCCAGCCCCGTTTGTACTCACACTGCCAAGGCCGGCCAAAGCTTCCTGCTGTCCATACGCCATCACGCCGTAACACGTCACACGCATTGATCGCGTGTGTGTGGCTTTGTTTACAAATCTTTCCACAGACCTCAGAGTTTTTGTGCGTCTTGTCGACTATTTTTGAATATTTTCATCCGACCAAATCTACAGTAGATACTCCACCTCCGCATCACACCAACATGAACCTTTCACCGCCATTGTTGTTGTTGTTAAATGTCCGCGCATGGTCCGTCCTTCTATTTACATGTCCAAACAGGCGGACATAACGTAGGGCTCGTGCTCGTGCTAGCACACGTGCGCACGCTCGTGCTCGTACATGTGCAAACGGCTCCGCTAAAGCCCACCTCCTTTAAGCGGGCCGTGGACGGCCCGCTGGCCGCATTTGTGCGCGGAGCGGGTGCACTCACACTGCTTAAAAGTACTAGGCTTTAGCTGAAAAAATGGTTTTGGCCCCGGCCAGAAGGACAGTGTGAGTAGGCCCTTACAGAAAGGTGCGGGGACAGGAGGGTTCTCAGGCTATTAGATCATCTGACCAGCAATTCTGATTTGAGTACTGTGTACTGGTGCCTTGACTCTCTTTTTAGAAATATTTTGAATTAGAAATACTGCCATGCTGTACAGCCTTAGTGGAGCACTATCTGAGGATCATTTCACAGACAAAATGTATAGTGAGATGTTACCTAATGCACAGTACATGATTCTTCTTCTCTTAACCTTCACACACTCTTCTCTCTCCCTCCCTGTCTGCAGATGAATGCTGAAGCTGTAGGTTTGGTGAGTGGATTAGACTCACCATTAGACTGTGAGGGATTCAGCAGACTACAGAGGAAACACCAACTCTCCTCCACTCACACAGGTAGCACTTCTCCAATACAAACAAACAAACAGCCTGTAAGGGCAGATAGAAAGCGGTGGGTCAGATCCCCTGTACCTCTGAGCAGAGGTTTAAGACAGGTTGACACAGATTAGCAGGGATGGATTTAACAAAGGTGACCAGTGTAACAGACCTGAGTTCTGCTTTCAGTCTGGGACACACTCTTTTTTAAATACAATTGTGAATTCATAAGCCTGTAGCCTATATTTTTGTCTAACCCTTACTCTTATTCTAATCATTATTATTAACGCAGAGGCATTTATCTCTCTAAACCACGAGTCAGCAACGTTAGGCCACCATTGGTACGCGGTACCTTAAGCATTGGCACGCCATAGAAACAAGAGTGCAAGACATTTTGGGGGAAATTATGTAGCGCTTTCTCATCCTCTGGCCAAAATAGCTCTTCAACAGCCACTGGTTGGTGCACTGCCTGTTATTTACGGTAGTTCGACTGACTTTTTCCTCCATGAAGCATTTTCTGTATTTTATGAAGCACCAGATGGAGCTCTTGGTTTAAAGAAAAAAAGGCTCAATGAATGGTGATCTGTTTGAACAGTGAGTGCCATCTAGAGGGCTCAGAAAATGAAGACATTACTTCATATAGCTTCATGAAGCTTTCTTTGGACATCACCACTTTTCCCCCTTCAACATTCACAAGGACCCGCCCAACTCTGCCTCTGATTGGCTCGTATTAGTTGTCTTCTTCACAGCATGTGGAGCAGGTGGGGGAAAATAATGCTCCTGGAGCGGGCTTAGGTGACGTTGATTCGGCACACTGATTTACAAGAAACTGTAAAAATGACGCTCCATATCAAGAAGGTTGCTGACCCCTTATGCAGAAAAGGCCACCCCCACATCACACTGAGCATATTGAAATAATGAGTATGTGACAAATTAATCTTTGAATCTTTGAGATGCATTCATTTGTTTTAAGGTAGAGGATGACTTTCTTTTTGTTTGTCATTTTGAGAGACAGGCTTGTTAAAATTATATAATCTTCTATTACCTGTTATTTTAACCTTTATTTTTTTTAATGACAATAAAACATATTGGATAGCATTTAATTTTCATTCATCCATTTTCATTTTTTAATAATTAATAAAGCCTACAGAACAAACTGTAAGATTATGCGTGAATAATTTCTGTATTTTTGACCTGGACTCTATTTCTTCATGTGTTTAACGTGTAAGTGACGTATGTCCACTAAATGTATCAGTTCTTGCAACAGTTACAGAATAATAATTTTTTTATTACATTATGTGGACGGTTATCCTCATAAGATTAGTGTCACAATTAATTTCCTTAAACACAACTAAATGTCATGATTTCCCCAAAACGTATTAATTATGTAATTAACTAATTCCATTACTTTTCAAGGCCTTGAAAATGACGTTTTGAAATTCCATGACTTTTCCAGGTTTTTCATGACCATGGGAACCCGGTTTTGTGCAGCAATGAACTTTGTTAATGTGTGCAGGTTGCAAACTCACAGCTGTTGTTTTTGTGTACCTGTCAAATGACACCACCTTAGGGGGGAGACAGAGAGCTGCCCACAGATGTCCAAGAAGACACAGTAACTGGGAGCAGCGTGATGGCCACAACAGAGACGATCACAAAAATACACTGTAAGACCTGGAATGTTGTTGCCCTCCTATAAAACACATATTCATGACTTGTCCTGTACCTCTCCCATTACAAAAGGAAACTCTGAACCAATTGCTTTTGTAGATATGGGCCTGTGTTCTCCAGTGACGATGAAGGAGAGGAGTCAGAGGTGACCAGCCCTGATCAGACCACCAAGATTCATGCTGCTGCCACAAACACTGATAGGAGAGAGAAGCCCTGTAACCCTTTAACAGGCAAGTGTAAAGCTGGAGACAAGATACATGAGATAAATGAGACAGCGTATGGTGGATCTGTGTGTGACTCACTGTATATCTGTGTGTGGACCAGATGCACTGTCAGGAGTTTCCAACATCTTTACATTCTGGGGCTCAGAGACTCAAGAGGAGCACAGATATCAGGAGGTGCCCTGCTCCCACAGCCTCCCCTCTCCTACTTCTCAGCCTCCCTCCCAGCAGCTCTTTGACCTGCCCTCCTATTCCCACTGTTCCTCCAGCGCTCCTCCTCTCCCGCCTCCTCCTCCTCCACCCATCATCTCACAGAGGCCGAAGGGGGAGTTAGAGAAGAGGCTGGAGGCGCTGCAGCAACAGATAACCAGGTTGGTCACAAGGCTTCAACGGTAGTGTTGATAACTTCACATGTGTCAGATCAACTCATTCTGCTGTTTTGTCATGACCCTCTGGCATCACCTGTCCATGCACTGGGTAGCCCTGCATATCAAACCATTAACACTTGGTTAAAATTATGAATACATACAAAACTAAGTGGTTAGGTTTCGGTAACAAAACCAGTAGGTCAGAAATTGACATCTAAAATCAAAAAAAGGCAATCGATCAATTAATCAATCAGTCAACTTTATCTGACATAAACTTGTACAAGCTATACATCCAGTGAAATATAACCCCATAAGCTACCTCAGTGTGGGCATGACTCATCATAAAGCAGAATGTGAGCGTCAGATCAGTACACAGAAAAAGAGTCACCCAGTTGACCAGCACTGTCCCTCAGGATCCAGCCTAGTCTCTGTGAAACAAAGGACACCACAGCTACAGACATCCTTTTAGAAACCAACAGGGGCATGGTGTCTGCCCAGCCCACCATCCAACACCTCGATACTTAGCAGCAGGGATGCCTGGCAGAGTAGATCCATGAGGACAGCTGGTGTTTAATTCCTCCATTTTTTGCCTTTGTGTCCCCTCTGATGTAGAGATGGACTTTATTGACCATATGGTCAGGATCGTAGGTGGTGTCCAAGACTGGCAAGCTGGTTTCCTTGGATCACAACATCTCATTTAGTACAGTGAGCTCAAGGTTCAAACCTGTTCTCACAGAAATAAAATGGCTCCTATGAGAAATAACATCATCACACATGGACACAACTGGACTCAATGAATCAAGAGTCTCAGCTTTACAGTCAGACCCAACTTATGTAATTCAACACTGTTGATGGACCCCAGTATGAGGAAATATTCAGATAGTCCATTTTAGAACAGGTGAAAATAACACAATTGTACTGCAGGAGGAAAATTGCATGTTTTCATCCCCAAACTGTCTGATTATCATAAAGTGGGCATGTCTTTAAAAGGGAGACTTGTGGGTACCCACAGAACAAATTTTCATTCAGATAGCTTGAATCATAATAATAATAATAATAATAATAATAATAATAATAATAATGCATTTTATTTATCGTTGTCTTTCAAAGCACTTAAGGTCCCCTTACAGGGCAGATTTAAAAAGAACAACAGCTATAATAAATTCAACAAGAAATTTGACAGTGTTAAAAATCATTAAGAACATCAATCTTTAAAATGTGATGAATGTGAGTGATGTGTAAAAATCTGACTGCGTATGCCAGGTTAAAGAGAGTTTAAAGTGGCATGAGAGCCAATGTTAGGGATGTCTGGTGGGAGGGCAGAAATCCCTAGGAAAAATCGATTCTCAGATGCATCACGATGCGGACGTGGAAGATTAATAAAGATTTCATTGATAAAGTGTTGGTCACGGAATACAAAAGGCAGAACTCAGAAACGCGGAAGTGCAGCATCAGACAGTCTGTGGCGTTACACACAACAGAGACACATGATGGCTGAGAGAGAATCCAACCGGCACCCTCTGCATTAAAAGTTAGTGTATGGAAGCACTTCCATCCAATTCGGGAAAAGATCACTAACTCTATCGCAACTGTTATTGCTCTTGTTTTTTGTCAGATCTACATCGTCCCGTCTTGAAGATACTTTACTGACACAACAACCCCACACACTATAATGAGAAAAAAACACCTGGGTGAAGTAAGTTTTAAGTTGGATATTTGATGGATATTCACTACGGAACCAGCCGCGACTTGACGGAGGTTTGCCCAATCCAACCTTGAACTAACTTCACCTTGGTTCCACAACCATGGTCATGGAATTACTATAGAAAGTAAAGCGTTGTCAATAAGGGCCGCTTATAATGTTATACAGATTATGCTGCAGTCTTTATTATTGACTACAAGTAAATTAATTATCTACAGGCAGACTACTTTTTTTGTAAGCTCTTCAGGGACTGGAAGTGTAACCTTACAGTTGACTTCCCACATCACTTCTATTTGTTTTTATCAATAAAATATATTGGAAGTAAATTCATTGCAGATCACTTTGCTAAAAAAATACTAAGTAGCCACACTGTGCAAAAAGAAATTCCGTATAGAAAAAAAAGATATATCATTGTTTCATGATCGCATCCCAGCTCTCTTAACCGTAATCGAATCGTGAGTTGCCTAGAGAGTCCCACCCCTACTCTAGAACCCATGGGGATCAAGCTGGCGGGCGTCACAATGAGCTGAGGAAGAGGAAGACCCAAGAATGCATATGGGTGTGTTGGTGTGTAAGAGTTCAGATAGATACAGAGGACCTGGGTTGTGGATGGCCTTGAAGATGAGGAGCAGAATCCTAAAAGGAATGCAGTAGGTAATGTCGAACCAATGAAGCTGCTGAAGAACAGGAGTGATGTGATTAATGGAGGGTGTTCTGGTGATGATGCAAGCGGCAGAGTTCTTGACCAGTTGAAGTTTATGGATGGATTTGAGAGGGAGACCAGGATGTGTGAAATAACCAGGGTGTGAACAAGAATTGCAATACTGTTGGGTGTGAGGGAAGGGCAGTGGCGGTTAATGTTGCGTAAATGGTAAAAGGCAGACAGAGTGATATTATTGATGTGAGCTTGAAATGATAGTGGGCTGTCGAGGATGACACCCAGACTCTTGCCTGAGGGGAAGGGGAAACTGAGGAGTTGTCAATGGCTGTGGTGGATAAGGTTAAGGTGGATTTGGGGCCAATGAGGAGGACCTCAGTTTTGTCGCTGTTAAGTTTGAGAAAATTGCAAGAGAACCATGATTTTATTTCCTGTAGACAATCACAGAGAGAGAGGTGGGCGGAAGGTTGGAGGTGGGTTTGGTGGACAGGCAAGACAGGATTAACCATATGCGCAGGGGCCTACAACCTCTAAAGGACCAAGGGCAGTGAGGGCACAAGCAAAAGATCTGGTTATATCTCGCTTATATGTTAAACTGTCCACCGGAGCTGTTGCGCTGCACTTATATGGTCTATGCGCTGTACATAATCTCTGCTCCTGGCTGACCGTGAGCTGAGACCCTCCCCTTATTGGTCAGTCGGTATGAGGCAGGCATAGGCAGGTCAAAGGTGACACCAATCAATGTGCATGGAGCAGGTCGTGTGATGTCAAGCGCCGCTACACAACACAACTCAAAAAACACAAACATGGAGAAGCAAAGTGGGAGTGCTAAACGGAAATTAAAAAAGGAGAAGGATATCAGAAACGCAGAAAATTTAAAATATATACCGAAAATAGTGAATTTCTCCACGCTACTTAATGTTAGCAACTGTTCTGCTGAGGCAGCATCTGTCAACGAGGACGGCTAAGCTAGCCAGGTGCTAGCTAATGTTAACAGGCCCGAGAGCGAAGAATCTCCCGCAGCATCTTTAACCGACGGCCCGGATTCTACTGCCAGTGCGACTGCTGAGGAAAGCGGTGATGGGTCTCCAGTCTCACCGCCATCTGAACCGCTCATCGGGTCTGCGAGCGGCCCCTGTACCTCAACGCCTCGAATGTTACTCCCCAGGGATCCAGCAATGTGGGGGCCGGTTATGGAGCCGCTCCGGGAAGAGGGGATCTTCCGAGGGCCTGCAGCTTTCCAGAACCGGGCTGCCAAGTATCTTGCATTGGTGAGGGAGTCCGGACTTGGGGGTAGGACCAATCCCTTATCAACGGTCTGCTTCATTGCCGTCTCCTAAACAATCAAATTGTGAAAAGGGAATGTCTTCTTTACTCGCCATCAACTGGATCAGTCTATTGCTAGGCCTGCAAACTTCTGTCATCCCAAAAGCATACATTTAATAGCGGATTCTGTGATTGGAAACATCCAGGGAGGAATAGTGATCATGAAAAGAGTGCAGAACACACAGGTCTAAATACGCTTGCAGAGTGGACACTTCTCTTGCTCAACAGTGTGAGGCAGAGCAGCAATACTGGAAAGAAGTCCTTAGATGTGTGGTTGCCGTTCTTAAATTTTTCGGAGCGAGAGGACTGCCATTTTGAGGCAACAACAAACTGCTAGGCTCTGCGCACAGTGGGAACTAGTTGGGACTGCTTGAATTGATAGCAGAGTTTGAGCGCTTTTTAAATGAGCACCTAGAGAAGCATAGCAAAAAGGGTGGAGGTAAACCATCTTACTTGTCCTCAACTGTGTGTGAAGAATTTATATCATTAATGGGTGACAAAATGGTTGATAGCAGCTAAATATTTCTCTGTGATCGTTGATTCAACACCAGATATAGCACACATACATCAGCTCACATTTGTTTTTTTAGTTTTGTCAGTGCAGATCGCAGAGTACTGCAAAGATTCATTGGGTTTGATCCCAAGGAATACAAACCAAGCACAAAGCTCCTGCATTGGTCGCAAAACTTGACACACTTGAGACAGTAATAATGACTATGTTGTGGGATTTAAGGCAGCAACTGAGCAACTCCAAAAAAGCCATATGGATTTAGCTACTGCTCTTTGCCTTTTGGGTCACTGCATTCATATGGTGACACTCTACGTGAACAGTTTGTAGAGCTCGAAGCTCGAACTACCAGTTTGACACTCGACGTGTGAGAAAAAGAAAAAATTTGCAGATGAGTCTGGAGATGACAGCGAAGTAGCTTTTCCTGATAGTAGTCAGAGATTTAAGGGTTGAAACATATTATGTCACAAACTTTGTTCGGCCTATCCAAGTACATCGAAGCCTACACACATGTGTGACCTCTTTGGAGTTTTATTTGAGAGGGACTGCAGTGATTGTGATGTGCATGAAAGAGCTGCTAAGCTGTGCTCCACTTATCCCACAGATGTGGATGGTTCCTTGTCAGACGAACTTATTCAGTTCAAGCACTTTGTGAAGAATGAGACTTCGCCTGTAGAGCTGCTGCAAGCTCGTGAGAGGCATGGACTTAAGACAACGTTTCCAAATGTTTATGTTGCATTAAGACTGTTTTTGACTATGCCTGTGTCTAACTGCAAGGGTGAGAGGTCGTTTTCTGTTTTGAAACGAGTTAAAAATGAGCTGAGGACAACAATGTCACAAACATAGCTCTCTGCACTTTCTTTCTTGGCCATTGAACATGAACTTGCTAGTGCCCTTGACTTTGAAGATATTGTACACCAGTTTGCACATTCAAAGTCTAAAAAAATGCCAGTGTAACATGTGTTTTTCAAAATGTGTTTTTCATCAGACTTCCCCATTATTTATGACTAAAATTGTGTATTTTGTCAGACTATTTAGCATTTATTTTTGTCTCGTCTATTTGAGAGAAATTGACAGATTTCCAAATGTTTATCTTGCACTAAAATGTTTACATATTGTCTTTTTGAACTGTGATGTGACAGGTTGTTTCTGTTTCAAAACAAGTTAAAGATGAGTTTAGGCGCAGATGATACTGCATTTAATTGATTTTTCCATGAACATACTGCAAATTGTTTATTGTTGTTGAGAGAAAACAGCAGATTTCAAAATGTTTATATTTCACTATAACTTGTCCTCCTGTGGAATTCTGAGGTGATGGTGATTTCTGTTTAAAATGAGGACCAAAATGCTACTTGATTCTAGGGGATTATGGATTTTTGTTTGTGTCTTGTCTGTGGACTTCCTCTCAATGTAATATATTTATGTTGGGAGAAGGTGTAGTTAAATAAATATTGGATGCTTTGAGAGTGGTTGCTTATTTATTTTTTGTGAAAATGGAGGACACTTCCTTCCCTCTCTATGCAGTGAGTCAATTTTGCAAGATTATACTGTTGCAGATTCCTTTTTTTCTTCTTCATTACATTATATGTGAGTGAGTGGGCTTGACAATAGAACAAAGTGGTGCCTTTGTAGTTCTATGTGTATTTGCACGTCTGTACATGAAATGCACTTGATGACAGTTAGTTATTGAAATATTGACTATATTTACTGTATATTACTGTAGTGGAGTGGATTCATCCATCTGTGAAAAGTCCTTAGGTTGTTGCCACGTTTCAGTCAAACCCAGGAAACCAAACTTACAATCAGTCAGGAGCTCCTGGAGGAGAGGACCCTTGCTCATAAGAGAGCGGATGTTGAATAATCTGAAGTTGACATCGATGTGTGTTCATGTTTAGCACTGACATTAGCCGACCTGGCTAGGCTGGCTAAGACACTGCGGTCAGCTTTCCATCTGGGGTTTCTTGGAGTATGACGAGTTGAAGACCAGATGGATTGTATTGGTTTGGAGTGTGACCACTAGGCCAAGGTGCAATGCTGGTGGTGGATCGGGCAGGTGGAAGCGTATTTGCAGGAGCTCGGTCAATTCAGCCAAACTTTGGAACATTATTTAGCATTCTTTCCAACAAGCTAGCATGACAGGATTGGTACTAACATATTCCTTAGGTTAGCAACAAAGATTCAACTAGAATTCTGCTTTAAAAAAGATGGAACTGAGGAATTTTCTGGAACAACAGGGCTCCCACCCATGAAGAAATGGGGCCGTTAGAATATAAACAGAAAGCTCTGCTGCTATTTTGAGAATGTTGAACTCAAAGGAAAAAAGGAGGGAAAGGTAGGTGCTACTAACAGCAATGACAAATGCACTCAATCTGATAATTGAGAAGATAAATTAATGTTGTGTACCAGATTATTATTATTATTATTATTCATTATTTGCTATACCACATTGCCTGACTTATTACAGGAGGACATCAAAGAGAGCTGACGGATGAATGTTGTTCAAGGAAGCCAGATTATTTACAATCTACTCAACTGAGCAAAGAAATAGCAACCACGTCGTAATTCTATACTTAAAGAGCAATGATATAAATCCACTATAGGTCTAAATGTCAAATATATTACGTTTTTGTTGCTTGTTCAGTACTGCCTCTTATAGACCTCAAACTGCTTTTACATTACAGATACAGATATTTCAGATAATATTTTAGACACGTTTTCCATCACTTGATTTTTATTGACAATTTCTGTAACAAATCGACTGGTTTTGCACTCGAGTATGTACCAGGTGGGAGCATTTCTAAACTCTGCAAATAATACCTTTAACAGTAATAAAAGTTTTTTTAATTGTACTTTCTTTCACAGTTACCATGTGACATAGCATATTTATCGTTGCAATATCAATATTTATATACAGAATATTTTAAGATAAAGAAAAATGTGAGAAGACTTCTTCTTTTTGTGTAGCCCTGTAGCAGATACAACATGCAGCTGCTTGGTTGTAGAAACTGTCTTCTCATGCTGGTTTGGTTTGTGTGTGTGTGTGTGTGTGTGTGTGTGTGTGTGTGTGTGTGTGTGTGTGTGTGTGTGTGTGTGTGTGTGTGTGTGTGTGTGTGTGTGTGTGTGTGTGTGTGTGTGTGTGTGTGTGTGTGTGTGTGTGTGTGTGTGTGTGTGTGTGTGTGTGTGTGTGTGTGTGTTCCAGGTTGGGTTCTCGTACCTCAGCAGACATCGGGACCATCTTGCAGCTGCTGCAGAGGCAGCTGCCAATGATCCCACCTTCCTATAGCACCCTGACATCCTCATCCCCAATCCTGTCCCCCTCTGCTGCCTCCCCAACCCCTGCCTCCCTAACAGATAAGTCACCAACCACCAACCCACAGCAGCAGCAGTCCAATGAAAAAGTCCCTCAACAACTCCAAAAATCGAACTGTCTTGTTTGTGGTTCCTCTGTCCTCAACCTTACTGCCTCCCCCCCTCTCATCCAATCCTCACCCCTGCACACTTCATATCAGTCACTGTTTTCTTCCTCTAACATACCCCAGGACACCTCAACCTCTCCACCCATTCCTCAAACTTCCACCTCCATTCTTCCTCAGACAGGAAGTCAGAGTGTGCCTCATTCATTGTCCCTCCCCTTATCCCTCACCAGCCTGAATCCCCAGCTGCCAGAGAGGTTTGATCAACCAATCAGGACGCAGATATTAGCATCTGCCTCACAGGTACTGCAAACCTTTTCAAAAAATATTCAGTTCAGTCTCAGAATTCTTAACCTGACTCCACAAGATGGACTGATTCACATTGTCGCAACATATCCATCTGGGAACTCTCGTTTGGAGATCTTTTGGGCAGGGGTGAAAATGCTGGTTGCTGGTTGGATAAACAAACTGTCTATCACCACCTATGTTAGTGACAGACAGGCCAGATCAACCAATTCAGATCAACAAAGAGTATGACGTACTAACAGCGTCGAGGCAAAGCTCAGAAAGTAAACAACATCTGGGTAAAGGATATTTTCTGTGTGTGTAAACGTGAATTTACAGATCAAAGGCCCAATTTCAGGAGCCCGGTCCATATTCAACAGAAGGATCCAGAGAAAAAAGAGTTAGTGAGCGGCTTGATCCATAGCTGCTCATCTTATCCATGGAAGCGTCGATGTTTTTTACATTGAACAGTCACTCCTCGTTGCGTCACACTTCGAGCCGCCTCAAAACCAACGCTGATTGGTTCGGTCGCTTGGTAAACTACAATTGGTGTGCTGCGACAGAACCTTGCAATACAGTTTTAGTAGCAGCACAATTGCATATATGTGAAGAAAACATTTCAACTTAACTGACAAGTACACACATAAGTGCACATCTGTTAAAGTTATATAAATGTACAGAGATAAGAGGATACAAAAGTTATCAAGTTCGCACGAATAAGATAATACAATCTGACTTTTTCTCAGAATATTGAGATGAATCAAGTCAAACACGAATCCTATCTGTCTTCGTATGTTGATAACCACGTTTTAATGTTTGTTTAAAATGTATCTGTTGTCATAGCAACAGGTCCTTCAACCCAAACCTGCAAAAGTGCACTTTACCAACAGTCATCTTAACTATGACTAACTAATTTTCCGACTTCAGGAAGTTGATACAGTTCATGATACCAGATTCCTTTATTTGTCATTTTTATGCTCCACATGAAAACAAAATTGTGTTTCACACATCCACCAATGAGTATTGTGATTTTAGTTGAGAACATGCAGGTTATTTAGAAATAATTAGGATCTGTTGGTGTCTTCATCACAGTTTAATTTTCGTAATCATGACCGTGAGTGGGAGGATGGAGCACAGAGCGGAGTTTTTAAAAGTTGGAGCATCTCCTAAATGTTCTGCTCCAATATCACTCTGGTACTGGTACTGTTTACATCATCAAAGCGTGCCTGAGCCCGTTCTATTTCAGATAGGCTTCGCACGGCTGTCGCTACAGAAACCTGCAGGAATGAGTCCTAAAACCCAGAAGTGAGTTGGCGTTTTTTATTAGATGCCTTAACTAAGGTCTATGGCAGCTTTGAGTGGGACAAGCAAACAGCTCCACGAGCAAGCAGCGTAAATCTTCACCGCTCAACTCACATGCTCTGAGCAAGATGACCTTATATGTATACATGATAGAATATACAACTGAATATAAGTGTGTACACTAAGAAAGAACAAATAAAAATGTTGTTTGACACACTGTGACTTGAACTCAAATTAAATGTTTTTGACTTTTAAAGGAACAATGGAGCTAATACTATGTCATACAAGTACAGTGCTTGTTCAATATCTGCAGCTTTCTAGAGAACATCATTCAAACAACTTTATGTCCTGCACTCTTGCGTCAAACACAGGAAAACGGTTCATGAAGCTTCATCATCTACTCATTTTGCCTTTATATCAAATAACCGAATTATCTTGAAAAGAATTAACAAGATTATTTTAGTCTGATAACAGCATGTTTGTCTAAATTTGTTAAAGTTGTACGCAGTAAAATGGTGACTGATCATATGACCTACTATTGAAAGCACTTGTTGCATTTTTATTATTCCAATATCCATGTCTGTGGAGACATTCCGTTGGTCTGTCGGCCCAGATCGTCACCAACGGTTATACTGCAATCGGAAATTGTGAACTTCCAATGTCAGAGTCAGGCTTGTAGTAAGGGCAGAAGTGTAAGTGGAACAAAAATGGTCAACACACATTGTGACCATAAACTTGACAAGATGGAGGCTCTGAAAGAACAGGCTCACCTGCAGTTAAATCTTACCGACAAAGAGGCCGCTAGAAAGAGGGTATCTCAAAATCTTATGGGAAAAACTTTAAGCCACATTTGAAGAACAGGACGCTTGATATTATCATGTCAATGTATCTAAACTCCACTGACTCAAAAACTCCTGACCTTACTGTATATCTGTCTGTTGGCAGGATCTGCTCACAGATTGTGAGGATCAGTCCTCCGAACTCTGCCCACCTGTCGACAGCCATCACCTTCTTCAGCCAACGTCTCCACAAGACAGTCCTTGTCTGCCCACCATCAGTCAGTTCGAGCTTCACCTCCAGAGTGGAATCAACCAATCAAAAGAGGGCCTTCTGAGCCTCTCACCTGCACAACCCAATACAGAAGCAACAACTAGCCAAACAAAGCAGCATGGGAGCCAGCAGCGGCTGCCAATGCCAGGAGAGCCGGTGTCATCATTGGACAGCTGCAGCTAGCTAGGAAGTTAGCTGCCAGTGTTTCACCCCTATCCCAGAATTATAAGCCAGTCACACCATACTTAAGTGTTGGAGTCTGGCAATGCTTGACTAGTGCTGTACTCGAAACCACCTACTACTACAGACGAATGCAGTATACAGTACATACTGCATTTGCCTGTAGTATGAAACTGTTAAGTTAATTAAGTTGCAGAATGGAAAATATAAATATATAAGTATGAGTCCTAAAGCAGTGGACAAAAAACAAACTCAAACCACAATTTCATTGTAGAAAAATACAACTTAGTGAGCTTTTTTTTTGTAGTTTATGACCAATGTTTGCCTACTTTATACTTTCAGTTCCATAATGTGCACTGTAGGATACACACAGGGACAACAGATGGAAATTAGCTATATCTGGTTCAAAACATGTATTTTACACTGTTGCTGTTGCATATTTAACTCATAACATTAGGCTTCATGCTCTAATTTATGTGTTTCAAATAGAGACATCCCCCTCTCCTCTTTCCTTGCCACTGACTGCTGCTGTGATGCAGGTCTGTGAGCATGACTGCCTGCTGGTGAGCTTGTTTCCCTGCAGGCGGTGGTTTTAACTCAGGAAAGGCAGATCACAGGTTGCAATGGTTATTCTTAAAATGGACACTGATGTTTTGAAATTTAAACAAATCAGCTCACAGCAGGGTCTGTCAGAGACTTGCTTAAAATGTCCAAAAACGTTGGAAATAAAACTGCCAGTTTTGGCTGTGGCCATTTCCGTGCTTTGCATTGTGGGAGGCAGCAGGCAAGGTAGCCTGGTACAATTCCTACTGGAGATTTAGCTTTTGTTTGATTACTGCATAATACATGCTACATTTTGGCCAAATCAGTACATAGGCCTACCGCTAGTAAAGTAGGAGGTTTTCAATACAGCCTAGGTCTTCACCACATCCTGAGGGAAAAGCCATTATACTAATGCAGCAAGAAGCTAAGAGAGAGGGAGATTTAGAGGTTCTCTGTCTAACTTTCAGAAAACCGCTTGAGCATTGTGTTGCTCAAGCTTGCATACTCACACACTCCATAGCAAGAAGTGGCCACATCAGTGAGACTGAACTTAATTGACCAGCATCATGTTGGTATAATGCTGTAAAATTAATTATATAATTACAATAGTGCTCGCTTGCTATTTGCAAATCACTCCAGCCAAAGCCACAAAGCAATCAACGGCAGATTCCTGCTGCGCAACAGAGATACATCCAGCTTAGGTTTCATTGAGCTAACTAGCTAGAAAGCCAGCGTTAGCCAGCAAGCTGTAACCTGCTATGCTGCATTGATCGGATGTTGGTTGCTTCGTAACATTAGCCAATAATGTATTTATAGGGTCATTCCAGCGAGATCAGCCCTGAGTCTGGTGGTTATCTGGGGCGGTAGTAGCTCAGTCCATAGGTGACTGGGCTGGGAACCGGAGGGTTGGTCGTTCGAGTCCCTGGTTGGACCATGGAGGGGTGCCAGTTCATCTCCTGGGCACTGCTGAGGTGCTGTTGAGCAAGGCACTGAACCCCCAACTGCTCGGGGCGCCGGTCACTGGCAGCCCCCTCGCTCTAACATCTCTCCATTGGTTGCATGTATATAGGTTCTGTCTGTGCGTGTGTGTATTTCGGGCCTGTGTGTGTGAAAAATAATAGAGTGAAAATTGAATTTCCCCATTCGCGGGACTAATAAAGGAATTCTTCTATCCACTCAAGGAAGCATTTTGCTATGTCAGCTAGCTGCCATTTTGCCGCATTAGCAACCAAGCAAGCTAGCTTACATCAGCTATAACCACAATTGAGCTTGCCAATGTGACATATCGACGCAATGCATTATGGATTCCGATGGCAACTTCAGCCGGAGCGGTATTAAGTTGTCGCTTTGCCTACTTCATCTGCAGCAAACAAAGGGATTGCGAGGAGCTGCTGTGTTGTGAACAGTGAACAGTAACATTCATCACAGTAACTAGTTTACTTTTTGAAACAACAACTGGATAAGAAAGGATAATAACAATCCTTCATCAACGTTACATCAGGTCACCACTGCAGACACTAGACACAGTGTTTGACTGGAAAGGGCATTAAGATTAAGCCACATTTTGGACGTCACCAACATGACTCAGGGCCCTCGCCACACACAGAGGGTGCACGAAGACTGCGAGCAGGAACCAAACCCCAGACGCTGGCTAATCAGTGTCCAGATTAGGCAAAATCTGGCCTAATATGAGTCAAACAAACTCAATCAAATATGTTACAGTCGTGGTGCTAGTTTTTCCTGCTTCTGTTTCCCGATTGTGGTCAGAACTCACAGGAGAATACACTTTTGATTTTGTCCTCTGGCCGAAGTCTCTACTGCTAACATCCATCATTTAACTTAGTAACAGAAACAAGACACGACACTCCAGAGCTTGGGTTAATACTAAAACCTTTTATGTTGCAATCTCCCATCACCGCCAGTGTGAATAGTGCTGCTGTCATACAGTTTATCCCCGCTGTCATTCGGTCTCTAACCGCCCTTTGACAGCTAGCGGTATTTTTAAGGTGGAGGGTTTTCATTCATGTTTCTTAGTTTGTGAGTTGACTTTGTGAAGCACCTTAAATGCCAAAATGACAACAAACTATGTGTTTTCATAGTCTTTCTTGAATGACATACACTTTAATAATGGTCGGATCTTGAAGTGCTCACAAAACTGTATGAATGTCAACCAGATTATTCAAACTGCAACTATTCTGTTTTTGTCACTTGGAGAAAAAGATGCCAAAGGGCAGCACTACACCACTGAGACAAGTGGCATTTAAAGCCCAAGTTTCCATCACCTCCCAGAATGCATTGCATGTTGATCACTCGGTGTGGCGAGCTCAATATAGTTCTCATGGCAGTGTCCTCGCTAGGATTTTTTTTCATCAGCACCAGGGGAAAAGGTTTTTTTTTAACCACACATGCTGTTCCTCCACTACCCACACTCTGCAGTAGCCGCCCACCCCTGGACAATCAGCCTTGACCTGAGCACTGGGGGTCTGATGCCAGACCGTGTGAGTCCAGATCCCCGCCAGAGCAGCAAACTAGTTGCTGCCATTATAGGACAGCCGCCAACCTTGGGTCCTTCTCTGGGCTGCAGAATGTATAACAGAAGAACAGCATGTGTGGACACCTTCTCACTGTTGGCTGTAGGGGAGCTGAAGAGAGGCGAAGGTGACTATTTAGCCAGAAATGATTGAGAGTGCTGTTGTTTCACTTTCCAACATAGATTAATCCTGCCATTGCATGGGGACCGGAACAATTACCTCACAGTCACAAGCCTGCTTCTCTACCCTTCTCTCCATCTATGTATTTCATACTCACAGGGCTAATAAAAAATATTATCCAGCAAGTATGCAAAAAATGCAAAATGGTATGCCAAGTGCAGTGCACGTTGGGACTTTGCAGTTGTGTCACAACTCTCCTAACAGGCATGTGTGACACAGGTGTGTGGGTGTAGTGTATGATATAGGAATGAAGTTCCTACCAAACGTACTGATGGTTTAGATCTATTGAATCATGTTATTAGCAAACTTGTATTTATGTGGTTCATTTGTGACCTAATTGCTGTTATTGTGACACATTTGTGTTTTAGTCCTTCTGGTCCCAGTTTATTTTATCACACAGACAAAGAGCTAAAAGGCAAGACATACTGTGAAACACCTGGAGGGAACATAAGAGGTCTGTAGTCCAAGATAGTCTGCATGTAGTAGAGTAGAAGAGTAATAGTAGTCAGGAAGAAGAGGCTGTTCCATGAGGTACCATATCAGATTGAAAGACTTGTGAGGCATATTATGGCATATGCAAACAGGTTAATTCAGGGGATTTGTTTGTAAATAAGTCATCTTAGATGTTACTGCTTCATTTTCCACATTTGTTACATTATATGGAAAACCTAAAACCCTACAATCTGACTCATACGGACAAGCAACCAATCAGACCATAGAAAATCCTAGTATACTTTTTATTTTGCAAAGTTATGGATACCAAAATATAAGCCTTTATAAATATAAAAGATGTAAAAGTTGTACCTAATAGTAGTTAATAATGATTACGAAACCATTTGCTGTAACCCTTCACTTTACAGTCTGCAAATTACTTGGTATTTACCTGGAAACTACACTTTTGTAGTTTATACGCAGATAAAGTTGGAACAATTTTGTGTTCTCACCCAATCCTCTTTTACTTTGTTTTATATACAAATCAGATCAACTTTATTTATATAAATTGGTTTAATTTTCACTATGTTTGGAAGAGAATGATCGCTAAATTGTCACAGTCATTTCATGATAAGAGGTAAAAAGCATTTTATTCCACATTCATGGGCAACAGTGTAGATGGTAACAAAGTATAGTTATTAGGAAAGTACAAAAATAACTAGTAAGTACAAAGTTATTATTTAGTGGGTAGTCTACCAAGAACTACCAAGAAACTATGGTAATACAATCTAAGTATCAGTGTTGTAGCCATATGAAAGTATAGAAAGTACTAAGTTAGGGTTAGGTAAGCACATGGTAAAGTAAAAGGAAACTAGAACAAAATATAGTTATCAGGAACGTACCAAGTGCTAGTACTAGTATCAGTACTGAATTATTACTCACTGGTTAACAAGGGTGGTGGATGTCAGTAGTAAAATACTTGGCCCTAAACAGAAAAGTAACTTCCTAAAGAAATTAGAATCCATTATATCTTGGAGTGCCCACTAGTGATGTCCAAATGAAGCTACATGAATCATTCTCTTTATTTTTTTAAGTCCACTAGTTCTAGCTCTCTGTTCAACAGGGTTGAAAACACACTGAATCACCATTCATTGAGCCTTTCTCTTCAAACCAAGAGCTCCCTCTAGTGGACTCAACAAATTCAACTGATGCTTCATGAAGCTTCATTTGGACATCACTAGTACCCATCCCCTAGCACTGAGAATCAAAGTTGCTTCTCTCTGGCTCCTGCCTCAGATAACCATCAGCCAAACTTAACACATGAATCCCCTTTCGTAGCCCCTGACAGTTCACTTATCAACTTTGTGAAGAACAGGAAGAATCAGCACAGCCCCAAACTGTTGCCCCCTCATATTGTCCCTAACATTTGAACTTTTGTACTTCATGTGTTCACCTTTGACTATTGTATTTAAATGTAGTTTTTATTGATGTGTTGTGGTGTATGTGTGGGTTTTATCTTGTGTCCTGCCTTGTGTTTAAGAATGAGTGTTAGAGGTATTTGTCCACAGTCAGATAGTTACCTACAGTAGAGGACTGTTAGCATGTGACCAGTTTGGAGAAGCAGACAGCAGAAGTGACACAGAAGCTGCTGTGGACGGGGACAGCAGCTAAACCTGTTTTAGACACAGAACGTTTAAGTGTGTACTACATTTACAACATGTTCACAGCTATAGCTCTCTCTCTCTCTTTCAGCTGTTCAGAGTCCCACTGCAGAAGTTCTTCTTCTGTAAACTCCGGCTCATAAAGTCATCCTCTTGCAAGAAATACTTGCACAGTAAATACTTTTAAGTACTGGGTACTGTGGAAGAAGAAATAACTTATTTAACAGCTGTGTGATGTGCTACCAAAACAGTAACATACCAGATGACGTACATCAAAAAAAAATGTTTTGTCCTGTGCTCATGGCAGGTGTGTCTTCGGCAGGCAAGCTACATCCACCTTTGGTAATTTACGTCTTCAGTGAAGTGTACTCTCTCTCTACTGTTGATAGAGAGTAACAACAGGGGAGGCTGGATTATGAAGATTACACTGCTTTCCTGTTTTTACTCTATTAGTACAGAGAATGAACTTAAATAAATACATAATATAAATAAATAGTCTGTAAGAAATCAATGTTACAACTGCAATGAGAAAAGGACTTTTTTTTAAAATTATAATTATTGTACTAACATATTAGTAGCACATCTCACACCCTAACCTGAACTGATTGACTTCATTAACAGACTTTTTTAAGGTGACTAAAGTACATTTGGCTGTGGCTGCTGTCCCCGCACAGTGTCAGTACTCCAAACAGTATTTGTAGAACTCACTACAAAATGTCATAAATATGCACATACCTCCTTATTGAGCTCTAAATTCTTTTGATGACTGGATGTATATGTTTGATTAAAGGCTACTTGATTTGATGAAATATGATTGTTAGTGATATTGAAATGTAGTATACTTGTAACCTGATTGTACAGCAAGTACACATCTCTGTTCACGATGTCTAGTCAAACACAATGCTGACGATGGGAGCAAACGATAGAAGAGCTCTTCGTTTGGCAAAGTCTATGGCTGCTCTAAAATCTGTCACAGCAGTGATCACATAAAAAAGGCGCAATGTATTGGTGCAAAGATACGGACAGATTCTTAATTTAAATAATCTAAGAAGTGTGAAAAAGTTATGATGTTATGTCAAAGGCATCTATATTGTGTTACAGCGATATCTGCTGAAATTAGCATGCTAACCAGCTAGCCCCAGCCCGTCCTGTCTTGTAATATCATTTGTACCTTGAGAGGCTGTAGTGAGTCACTGTAGAGTCCAGTCGGCCAACATGAGAGGACGAAGAAGTAGAGCTGCCCCGGCTCGCAGAAGCAGCTACACTGTTAACAGTAACAGTTAGCAGCTTTACACCCAAACCTAAAACCACCTACACCTGAACTGAGATTCTGCGTTCAAATAATGTTAGATTCATAAAGAAACACTTAGTAATGCTAAGGATACGATACGTTATTGTTTCCATCTCAAATATAGAGTTGTGCTGTGGAATCAGTCTTGATTTAATATTAGTGATGGGTATCGTTAGGACTTTATCGATAATACTAATCTATCCTTCTCCTTATCTGTTCTTCATGGATATTATAAGTGTGACTGTCTATGTCCAGATACTGCCCACTTAAGCTATACAGTAGAGTCCAAGGATATAGGCGTGCTTCAATTAAAACTTTGTAATTACCTCTCTTCATTTTTTACCATTTACTTAAAGTGTTCTTTCTGATACAAAAATGAAGAGCAACACAACATTTACACGGTAAAATGACTTGCATACAGTCAAAACTAGTGCGCAGGCTCCATAGCTTCAACTAACAACAATAGAACATGCACAGGTAGCCTGATCCACTTACAAACCAATCAGAAGACCAGCTGCAGCCAGGTGCAGGTGGATGAGAGACGGGAACAGAGCAGATTGAAGTATTGCTTTTCTACATGACAAGATGTATCAGTTAGCGTTACTTAGTCTCTAGCTACAACTGAAGCTAATTACAGCTATGCTAATAAAGCTTACTTTAGCTATCAACAATAACAATGAATCATTATTGTCTGTCTACTGTATACACATGAAAAGTGCAGTGAGACTAGTGAGTATTTTGCTTTTTACTTGTGAAGCTTTTATTGCAGTAATGAGTGTGGTTGAACAGCTCGGTCCAGACACCTAAGTATATTATCTGGCTGCAGCCCTGCCCTTTTGAACATAGACTGTATAAAAAATGGACGTAGCATCTCTGTCAAGGCCCGTTCTCTTCACTTGATCCAATCATATTCGCCTCTGGGAGTCGCCGTCTTGTCAGACTTTGACTCCACCTCATTTCCTCTGACCAAAAAAGGGCATTGATGTGATGTCCATCTGGCTGAAGTAAACTACAAAAGCAACATTAGCACCACCGCCCGGAAGCTACGCTAACGGAACATGTTACTCGATAAATGGGAGTGGGGAGTGGGAGTCAATGTTGAGATATTTTTCCGGGACCGGGGTGGAACAGGAGTAATTTTTTTCATTTCCTGTGTCTCTGGCAGAGATTACACCGGCTCGGCCAGTCGAGTGCAGGCAGCATTTATGATTTAAAGTGATATTCAACACAGTACCATGATCATAGACTGTAAAACACCGACCCTCACAGCCCGAATCCTCCTGCTGCTCCAGATTAGCATATAGAGTATGTAAGTCATGGTGCATGTGCGGCTATTTAATTAGCATAACAGAGCTAACACGTTGTGTTTCTAAACCTTCTGTTTGGACAGTTGATCGAAGACCAAACCACCTTGTCACTTATGGAAACACCACCGTACGAATGACCACAGTCCAGGTTGAGATGACGGAGTTAGCATGCTAATGATGCTTATCCTGACAACTAGCCTCCGAGGAGAAGTGACGGCTAATAATTATGGTGGCAAACATGGAGTTGAGTTAGTAACATGCATTGATGAGACATGAATGATACAAACAGAGAGGAGAGGAGATCAGAGGATCAGGAACAGGATTATCCCCCGGCAGACTAGGCCTATAGCAGCATATTTAAGCAGAACAAAATCAGCTTAAAATAACAACATAGCCAAGGGCTCGTATGCCCTAACTATAAGCTTTATCAAAGAGGAAAGTTTTAAGTTTACTCTTAAATATGGGGACATTGTCTGCCTCCTGCTTATACAGGAGAAATATGTTCTCTTCCATTTGTTTTAGTTAGTACACGAGCTGCAGCATTTTGGACCAACTGGAGACTCTTAACAGACTTATTGGAGCAGCCTGATAATAAGGAGTTGCAGTACTCCAGCCTAGAAGTAACAAATGCATGGACTAGTTTAGATATCTATTTTTAATGACCACAGAACACTCAATTTGACATATTTACGGCTTATCCCACTGCTGCAAGGGCTGGGACGAACCTCCCCAGGTAATTCACCATGCCAAGGACTCTTTTTAGCTCCTGCACATTTTCAGGCGGTGGCAGCTGGTGTATGGCCTCCACCTTGTCAGGGTCCAGTCTGAGCCCTGACTGGTCAATGAGATGACCCAGGAAGCGTAGCTCTGCCTGAGGGAGCATTTCTCCTTGTTGAGTTTCAACCCTGCCAACTCAACACGCTGCAGAACCTTCTCAAGTCGGGCATCATGTTGCTCCATTGCTTCATTATCCTGACGACGATATGGTCGTGAATATTTTCCTCTCGAGTTGCTCCAAACTCACAGTGCTCTGAGAGATCAGAGGTAAAAACATGCCCATTCGTGGATAATATTCCTCCTTGGAAAAAGTACTCATTAAACTTCCCCATAACAATGGCGAATTCTCAAAGAGAGGCATGGGTGGGCTTCTGTCAGTTGTGCAGTTATTGCAAAAACAATAAAACTATTTCTAGTTGTGTGGCTTCTGCTAGATGCCTTGTGGAACACTTCAAAAGAGTGAACTGGGCCGCGTGAAAAAACAGCAGATGCAAGATGATACAACATGTTCGTACTCACTGGAACAGTACCTATCATATGCTATCAAGACTCATGGAACAGCTATGGCCTGTGACTGCAGCTCTCTCTGATCCTCGAGATCGGTCTCAAGACCACTTTTTTGTGGTCGTGGTCTTGTCACAGCCTCGACAGTCTTTGGTCTCGGTCACACACACACAAACATAACATAATCCCTCTTGTGCCTACATGATCAACATGCAATGCAGCCTTTTTTAATATTATATATAAGCCATCACAGTCACACTTGGTATAATCTGTAAGGTCTCTCTTTCTCACACACACACACACACACACACACACACACACACACACACACACACACACACACACACACACACACACACACACACACACACACACACACACACACACACACACACACACACACACACACACACACACACACACACACACACACACACACACACACACACACACACACACACCTTTCTCATGGGGTCTTAAGAAGACAAAACAAAGGTCAAATGGCCTTTACTATTTAGTAAAGGGGCGAAGGCAGGTCGGGTTTACAAGGGCAGAAGATCAGGCAGGTTCAGGGGCGAAGGCAGGTCGGGTTTTCCGGGGCAGAAGATCAGGCAGGTTTACAGGCAGGTCCGGGTTGTGCAGGAGTCAGGGAGTAAAGCTAGTGAAGCACGATACCAAAGCAACTTCGCAGACGGTCTGACAAGGCCGAGCTGAAAAGCAGGACTCTTTATGCTGGAGGTGATGAGTGGGAAATGCACTGCAGCTGGCAGGTAAACGGGAGCAGAGCAGAGACAGGTGAAGCTGATGAGTGCAATTAGTGAGTTGCCAGGCAGAGAGAGAGAGCTCATGACAGAACCCCCCCCCCTGAAGTCCCCAAGAAGCATCACCAAGCCGGGCGGGCGGAAGGGGAGCCGGAGGAGGGTCAGAATTCCTCTGATTGGTCAGAATCCAGGTCAGGTGCCGGGTCCGGCCCAGCGTCATGTGTCGGGCAGGTAACATGTTGGGGGCCCCTTGGGCGGCCACGCCGGACAGAGGGTTGGTCAGGATGCTGACGATGGAACTCGGAGATGAGAGTCCGATCCACAATCCGTCTGGCAGGCACCCTGGTCCTCTCCTCTGGGCCGTAACCTGCCCAGTCCACCAGGTACTGAATTCCTCTGCCCCGTCGCCTGGACCGAAGCAGTCGCCGGACGGAGTAGACCAGACCTCCGTCTACGAGACGCGGAGGAGGAGGAGGGGGTGCAGCCGGAACCAGCGGGCTCTCGTGAACTGGCTTTATCTTGGAGACATGAAATGTGGGGTGCACTCTCATGGACCTGGGTAGTTGGAGCCGGACAGCAGTTGCACTGATGATCCTCTGGATGGGGAATGGACCAAGGAACCGTGGAGCCAGCTTTCGTGACTCAACTCTGAGTGGCAGGTCCTTGGCCGACAACCACACCTTCTGGCCCACCTGGTAGGTCGGTGCCGGAGTCCTCCGGTGGTTGGCCCCGATGGCGTAGCTGGTGGCAGATCTGAGGAGTGTGGCGCGGGCCTGAGACCAGGTACGGCGACATTGTCGAGCATAGGCCAGGGCTGATGGACAGGTGACCTCCCCCTCCTGGCTGGCAAAGAGAGGAGGTTGGTAGGCTTACACACACTGGAAGGGTGACATGCCAGTTGCAGAGCAGGTGAGAGAGTTGTGTGCATACTCCACCCATGTCAGTTGTTTTGCCCAGGCCCGGGGGTTGGAAGATGCCACGCAACGGAGTGCCTTCTCTAGCTCCTGGTTTACTCGCTCCGACTGGCCATTGGACTGGGGGTGAAATCCAGAGGATAAACTGACTGTGGCCCCCAGCAGATGGCAGAACTCCTTCCAGAAGGTGGAAGCGAACTGTGGGCCCCGGTCCGAGACGACATCCCCTGGCAACCCGTGTATCCGGAAGGCGTGGTCTAGGACCACCTGGGCGGTCTCCTTGGCAGATGGCAGCTTCCGAAGGGGGACGAAGTGTGCCATCTTGCTAAAACGATCCACTATGGTGAGGATGACAGTCATGCCGTCAGATGGGGGTAGGCCAGTTACAAAGTCCAGAGAGACATGCAACCAAGGTCGTGAGGGCACAGGTAGTGGCTGGAGTAGGCCAGCTGGGGGCTGGTTGGAAGACTTGTTCTGGTTACAGGTGGGACAGGCACAAACAAACTCTCGAACGTCCTTCCTTAGAGACGGCCACCAGAACCGCTGGGTGAGTAGATGGCAGGTCCGAGTGGATCCAGGGTGGCAAGCAAGACGGGAGTTGTGTCCCCACTGTAGGACCTGGGATCTCAACTCTTCGGGGACAAAGAGACGGTCTGCAGGACATGAACTGGGTCCAGGGTGGTTGCGGGAAGCCTCCTGTACTTGCTTCTCAACATCCCAGGTTAGGGCAGCAACAACACAGGGACCAGGCAGGATGGGCACGGGTTCCTTGGTGTGCATATCGTCTCTTTGAAACTGACGGGACAGGGCGTCCTGTGGTCATGAAATCCTTTGAGCACCTGGTTTTGTCCCACCTCAAATCCATCACAGACTCACTCCTGGACCCCCTGCAGTTTGCCTACAGAGCCAACAGGTCTGTGGACGATGCTCTTAACCTGGCCACACACTTCATCCTCCAGCATCTGGACTCTGCAGGATCCTACGTCAGGATCCTGTTTGTGGACTTCAGCTCTGCATTCAACACAATCATCCCGGCTCGTCTGCAGGACAAGCTTTCACAACTCAACGTGCCCGACTCCACCTGCAGGTGGATCACCGACTTCCTGACGGACAGGAAGCAGCATGTGAGGTTGCTCTCCGCAGGGCTGTGTTCTTTCTCCCCTGCTCTTCTCCCTGTACACTAACAACTGCACTTCCAGTCACCAGTCCGTCAAGCTCCTTAAGTTTGCGGATGACACCACCCTCATTGGACTCATCTCTGGTGGGGATGAGTCTGCCTACAGATGGGAGATTGACCATCTCCTGACTTGGTGCAGGGAGAACAACCTGGAGCTCAATGCTTCGAAAACAGTGGAGATGACTATAGACTTCAGGAAGAGCACAGCCCCACCATCCCCCATCATCCTGTGTGACTCTCCAGTGGACACTGTGGAGTACTTCCGCTTCCTGGGCACCATCATCTCCCAGGAACTCAGGTGGGAGCCAAACATCAGCTCCCTCATCAAGAAGGCTCAGCAGAGGATGTACTTCCTGAGGCAGCTGAAGAAGTTAAATCTACCGCGGACAATGCTGGTCCACTTCTACACTGCCATCATTGAGTCCATCCTCACCTCCTCCATCACCGTCTGGTACGCTGCTGCCTCTGCCAAGGACAGATGCAGACTGCAGCGTATCATATATTCTGCAGAAAAGGTGATTGGCTGCAACCTCCCTTCTCTCCCAGAACTCTACTCTTCTAGGACCCTGAGGAGAGCAAGGAAGATAGCTGCTGATCCCTCCCACCCTGAACACTATGTGTTTGAATCTCTTCCCTCTGGCCGGAGGCTGCGGTCCATCAGGACCAAAACCTCCCGCCACAAGAACAGTTTCTTCCCCTCTGCCACCAGGCTCTGGAATTCTGTTAAAGACACTTAACATTAACGACATCTGGAACTCATACGTTATATTAACGTACCACAATCACAGGTGTTTAACCCCCCCTTTTCACTGGACACTTTAACTTGCACACTACCACCAACACGGGTCATTCAAATACACTCACTTATATTTCATGTATATAATTCAATGCTATATGTTTAGTTTGCTTGTGTTCATGTTTATATTTATGTAGGCACTAAATCAAATCATATTCCTTGTAATGAAAATTGCCTGGCAATAAACCTGATTCTGATTCTGATTCTGAAAATAATCATTCTGTGATAGTAATCTAAATACCGTATTTTCTGCACTACAAGGCGCACCTAAAAACCTTCAAATTTCTCAAAAGTCGACAGTGCGCCTTATAATGCTATAAGGATTATCTTATATATGGACCAATAATGAGCCACAACAGGTCTCGCAACTATGGTAAGCAGCCGCCGACACTGTTTTCCCCGTAGAAGAAGTAACGCGCGGTGCATGTTGAGATATACGACTTTGCGAAGCGTGACGTTTCATTTCCATTTGTGTGTTTGTGTAAAGAGCCCAAAATGGCTCCTGTTAAGAGACATGCTTACGACGCAGAGTTTAGACTCAAGGCGATTAGTCACGCAGTAGAACACGGAAATAGAGCAGCAGCCAGAGAGTTTAACTTGAACCAATCAATGGTGCCGAAGTGAAGGAAGCAACAAGACGACCTGCGGCAAGTAAAGAAGACTACACAGAGTTTCCGAGGGAACAGAGCGAGATGGCTACAGTTGGAGGACAAACTGGAACAGTGGGTTGTTGAACAGAGAGCAGCAAGTAGAAGTGTCAGTACAACTCACTATTCGACTGAAGGCAACAGCGCTAGCACGCAAACTTAACATCAATGAATTGAGAGGCGGTCCTTAATGTAACCCCAGCCTCGACTGTAGCGTCTATTCTATGCACCTTATATATGAAAAAAGTTTCAAAATGAGCCATTCATTGAAGGTGCGCCTTATAATGTGGTGTGCCTTATAGTGCGGAAAATACGGTATATCTTTGATAATGTGTTAAATTAAAAACCTTCTATGAAAATATACAGTATGATGGCATGACACATTCAAACAGAACAGGATTCAAAACACAGTCATTATTTTAGATATGACCTTTCTTCATGTTTAAATATCAAAACATTTCTGTAATTTGGCAATTTCACAGGAAGATCAGAATCATTTCAAACGGCACACATTTCTTTAATGATAAACAAATGTACATTATTACACACATATCCTTTGGTAGTGGTATTAGAGCATACGAAAATGAGTCTAACCTGGTCTTCTCTCTAATCAGATAAGAAGTGTGTGTGTGTGTGTGTGTGTGGGGGGGGGGGGGGGTGTCCTGAGAGCAATAAAACTGGCCTCTCGCACATTCTTTTTGTGCTTTGTGAGACAACCTTACTGTGCTTTGATCCTGTTAAATGTTCTAATATTGTCTCTGCACCCACTCATTTAGGATTCAAATCTGGACTGGACTGTTAGGGGCGCTGGCACTTTGGTTTGCTCTGCCCTGCATGCAGAGTATTGCACAACACTTGCGGTGTTTGTTTGCAGTCTCCAGTGTTGGACTTGGACGCTGTTGTATTTGTTGGCGAGTGCCTATTACCTGACAGACAAGTGGATTAACACTATTGTGACAGTTACTCAATCTGAACCATAGACAACTCAGCTCCACTTCCTCCCGTTGTACAACAGGCAAGAAAAAATATCCCACATATGGGTGCTGTTTTTAAGATTATTTGTAATTTTGCCAGAATCCGTGCAGTGGAGATTGGGTGGAGGAGCTGCCCATATACCCGCCCAATCAATCTTTAGTCGATCACAGCTGTCAATCAAGACATCGCACCCTGTTTTTATGGCATCAAATAACAGATTAAAACCAAACTTTTCAGAAAAATGAACACTTGAAGGAACATCAAAGTGATATAAACAACCTAAAATGACAGAAAACCATCTTCGGGGAAAAAAGACACTTTTTATTTTTTAGTTTGGCCCATGTCCTGTCCAGGAAAATGGAGGGGGCGAGGTTTATGACTTATACTGCAGCTTCAGGGACCCATCAACCATCAACTACATATCATATTGGAGTATTTAAAGTTAAGTGTTTTTCTCAGGAGCTGTTAGAAATCAAACCGAAAGCTCAGAGGAGACTTACATTCATCATGTGGACACAAATATTAATGCAAATGGATGCTTATGTTGCTCCATGTGTGCCAAACAAGTTTGCCATTGCAACAAATAAGAAAGAGGTGCCCTTTTGTCATGTTGCCCCCTGCCTCTCAGAGGGTCGTGCACGCCACTGCCAGACCGTACAGCATCCTCTGCAGACGCCTGTCAGGACTGACCACTGATTGATTTCTCTGCTGTCCTGAATCAGGACTGGATCACACAATTCATTTTCAAAGTGTGTATGTGTGTATGTATGTGTGTGTGTGTGTGTGTGTGTGTGTGTGTGTGTGTGTGTGTGTGTGCGCTCCACTCGTACTGAGCTCTCTGGGATAGTTGCCATGGTGATTTTCTGACCAGCCAATCAAAACGCCGTCTGCAGTGTGTGACACATATAAAGACACACGCTACATAAACACACAGACATTGGCTTTCTGCTCAGATATTTGTAATAAAGCCCATCTCTGTCTCCCTCCTCTTTATCTACCATCCGCCCCCAGTCTGTTTGGTCTCTAGGCTCTCCTTCGTCTTATTGCCATGGAAACTCAACTGACAGTGCAGGGTTGCAGCAGCAATGAGGGGAATAGGGGTGAGACAGAGACAGGAGGTGAACTGGGGTAAAAGGAGATAGTAAGCATATTGTAAAGTGGATGTTATATCTTTGTTTCAATCAACAAACCACCATAATGATCCCATCCCGACTCTCTCCCCTCCTTTAGTGTCTGTCTGTTCTTGAGTCTCTGTATGCAGGTCATCAGTCATCTGATGAGTCTCTGTCCATTCATGCTTCTCTTTTCCCCCAAAACCCTGATGATGTTGCACTGTGTCCTCCCACAATGGGGCTTAATCTGTTTTTAACAATAAACATCCCTCCCCTTAGTGATCAAGAGTGATCTGGATTTATAATATTTAAACTAGGTCTTATCTCTGCCACTTAATTTGCTAATAATAGTCTGTATTTCTCCTTTTAACACATCTACTTCCTGTCCTCTCCTCATCTCTGTCTTTGATTCATTCGGCCATTTGAACGAGTACAGTTTTGTGCTCATTGATGCGGAGTGATGAAGAACAAAGATGCCATCCTCCTACATATCTTGGTAGCAGCCCAGGGCCTTAGCTTGTTCCATTGTTCCAAATGTTACATGTGTGCAAAGAATTAATTGATTTTTCTTTTTTTCCTTTCCTTTTTTTTTTTTACCTAACTTTTTGGAGGCTTTTGAAAGGGCAGCACACTTTGGACTCGTGGATAGGCTACATCCCTGAAGCTAAAGAGCTACATCCTTCAAAGTAATTGGCTACGCGGCTGCACTTTGCTGTATGTGCTGTATTACATCGCTCTGTATCCTGTAACGTCTGCTGAATGGGTCATGCTGACGGGCTGGGCCAAAACAAAACTAATGACCCGACCAGAAATGAGCTAACATGTCATGTCAGGCTAAAAGAATCAAGTCAACTAAAGGTGAAGGATTAGTTTAGGCAATTAAAGGTGACTGTTAAGTTTAGTCAACAAAAGGTGACTGTTAAGTTTAATCAACTACAGTTGACACTTAATTTTAGGCAACTAAAGGTCACACTTAAGTTTAGGCAACTAAAGGTGACTGTTAATTTCAATCAACTACAGGTGACGGTTAAGTTTAGTCAACTAAAGGTCACACTTAAGTTGAGTCAACTAAAGGTGACGGTTAAGTTTTGTCAACTAAAGGTAACGGTTAAGTTTAGGCAACTAAAGGTGACAGTTAAGTTTAGGCAACTAAAGATCACACTTCAGTTTAGGCAACTAATGGTGAGGGTTAAGTTTAGTCAGCTAAAGGTGACAGTTAAGTTTAGTGTCAGTGCTGTATAATTCCCAACAAACGAGCTGGCACAGAATAAACCTGAAGCTGTCTGTGCCCTGGAGCTCCGGAGCCCTAGTTGATAATCCAGCCTTGCACAATTTCAAAAGCACTGTAAATTAGATGCACTTTCTCCTGTTCAAAGTATCTCTAACAGGCTAATCAATGTATCATGATGACATTTCTAGGCTCCCTTTGTCCTTTCTCTCCTTCAGCAGCAGAGAAACAACCACGTTCCAGGGGCAGGGAACAAATAAAAAAAATGACACAGACAAATTTGATATCAAACTTTTATTTTGTTACAGAGATACCACTGGAAAACAGAAAGTCACGGATGTCTGTCATTATTAGTACACAGTCACTGTTCACAGAGTAACACTTCAGTCACCCACACTGCAGTTAGCCCCCAACATAGTCCTGCCAGCCCAAATATGATGGCACACTCAAATAATCCTACCGCCAATGCAAACATCCCCTAAATCCAACAGTTCACTTGTCCAAGGGAAAAGAAGAAGCGGACTATGGGCTCATTTGAAAAGTAGTGTGACAGTCACAGAATGTAGCTATCTTTACATGTACACATTATTTGGATACAGACATGCATCCCAGTTCACATCTGGACTGTTAAAGTGCAACCTTTCAGTCACATGCATGGTAATTACTATAGTTCAGCTCATATGAAATAACTAAAGAGATAACGTGTAAAAACAAACACAAATGAATAAAGACATAAAGAGGCATGCACACTGTGAAGACAAATCACCGGTTCGGGTGGTTTGGTCATTTTACTAGTAAAAACAGTGTAAATGAGATTCAGTCTGAGGCGTGGTGCCGCGCTGAAGGCTTGTTCTAATAGGTTATGTTTATATAAGGCAGCCAACAATGCCACACATGTACTTTACAGTTGAATAAAATATATATAGAGTGAAGAGTGTACATGTAAACATAGCTACTCAGAGCGACAAAAGACATACTGACACAAAAGGTGGTTACCATTGGCTCATTTCTGGGAACATCTAAGCTGCAACAGCGAAAACACACCAAGCAGTGATGAAGTGTGGTCAAGCTGCCATGCAACGTCTATGGAAAACTGCTCCAAGGGGTGGTCTGCAGAATGTTATAGCCACATTTAAAGTTGGGGATAGTTTAAATTTTAGCAGTACAGTGTGGGTACAAGCGGTCGAAATGGATTTTCTCAGGAGGGGGGCTGGAGTAGAGAGAGGGTGAGAAGTTCAGCCATCTGTGAGGAACTCGGAGTAGAGCCGCTGCTCCTTTGCGTTGAAAGGAGCCAGTTGAGGTGGTTCAGGATCATCTGGTAAGGATGAACCCTGGGCGCCTCACTAGGGAGGTGTTCCAGGCACGTCCAGCTGGGAGGAGGCCTCGGGGAAGACCCAGGACCAGGTGGAGAGATTACATCTTCACACTGGCCTGGGAACGCCTCGGGATCCCCCAGTTGGAGCTGGTTAATGTGGCCCGGGAAAGGGAAGTTTGGGTCCCCTGCTAAAGCTGCTGCCCCCGCGACCCGACCCCGGATAAGCGGTTGAAGATGAGTGAGTGAGTGAGTGAGTGAGTGAGTACAGTGTGGCCAGATAATACCTGCAGCCCATTAGTAACAGAGTCCTGTGACATGTTGACCTGTGTATACAAATAATTTCTTCCTGTTTGCCTCCCGACAGCAGAACAATGTCATTATTGCAGCAAGTAGCACTTCTCTGATGCTTGGTGTGTTTTTCGACGTAACTGCAGTCGGTGGCGATATCAATTATCTCCCATAGTTATTAAAATAATGTGTGTGAAAAATGATTCACAAGACAGCAGCTTTTTTTTTTTCAACAGGTTTTGTAGTGTACCAAAGAGACGAAAGGTTCAGTCCACGGAAACCTAGAAATGGAGTTTGAAATGTAAGAACAGTAACTCTTCTGTCTTCTAGCCGACTAAACATTACATAGAAACCAGTGGGCGGTAGAATGAACACTGGTGTCTGTTCAGGCTGTGGATGGATGGACTTTTATGTGGATTGGCTCCAGGCCTAGCTGAAAATGTCTTTTATGTCTATGCTAAACATTAGCATGTTCCACCAAGCTAACAACCCAAACCATCAGCCTGGGTTCACACACACAGGATATACTGATGAGTATAAAGATACAAATGTCTATGTACAGCAATAAAAACAGCAAACTGTTATGCTTGTTGATCATTAGAAACGGCTAGTAGCTCATGACAAGTGATTATAAATCTGATAGAAAAAACAACAGCAAACCTAAACCTACACCAAGAATCCAATAAGAATCACTTCTGTATAATGTGTAACCACTCATTTTGGATCCTATAGGATTTACATGACATAATATACAATAGCATTATCTTACATTCCAGTAACATGGTAACAGTCCTGCTGGGCAGTTTTCTGCTTCTGTCTTTATGCTAAGCTAGGATAACTACAATCTGACTCCAGCTCTGCCATAAACAGAATTGATATCCATCTTCTCATACTACTCTCTGACGGAAAGAAAATCAATGTATTTCCATAAATGTGGAGTTATTCCTTAAAACATTTTGTTTGAACATTTTCTATATCATCTACCAAGATTGAGCAACAATAGGCATTTTCAGACTGGAGGAAGCTTTTCTAAGAAGACAGTTCTAGAGGCCCCTTTTTTATTGTAACTAAAAGGCAAGAACTATCCTGCTATCATAGCTCTTAGAACGCCATTTTGAGGGACTTTATAACCCCTACTTCTAGCTAGCTAGCTAACCTGCTAATTCCACCAAACTTGCATGCTACACTGGTTGCAGAACATGAGCTGTGAAACAGTGGGCTGGTGGCCAGTGCCAGTGCTGGGTCTAAGGGCCTGCTCACACTGTCCTCCCGGACCGAGACCCGGACTTTAGGGTACTTGTCCCCCCTCCCTCTCCCCCCGCGCCCCAGCCCCGTTTGTACTCACACTGCCTGGGCCTCGGCCAATGCTTCTTGCTGTCCATACGCCATCACGCCGTAACACGTCACACGCATTGATCGCGTGTGTGGCTTTGTTTACAAATCTTTCCATAGACCTCGGAGTTTTTGTGCGTCTTGTCGACTGTTTTTGAATCTTTTCATCCGACCAAATCTGCAGTAAACACTCCACCTCCGCACCACACCAACGTAAACCTTTCACCGCCATTGTTGTTGTTGTTAAATGTCCGCGCATGGTCCGTCCTTCTATTTACATGTCCGAACAGGCGGACATAACGCTACTGCCGTAGGGCTCGTGCTCGTGCTCGTACACGTGCGCACGCTCGTGCTCGTACATGTGCAAACGGCTCCGCTAAAGCCCACCTCTTTCAAGCGGGCCGTGGACGGTCAGCTGGCCGCAGTTGAGCGCGGAGCGGGTGCACTCACATGGCTTAAAGGTACTATACTTTAGCTGAAAAACCGGTTTTGGCCGCGGCCAAAAGGACAGTGTGATCACGCTCTCAAGTGCCTTTCAGACCAAAAGCAGCAATGACACAGCTGCACTCTGAAACTCTTTCATTCCAATTGCCGTACCAAAACGGTTTGCCGCTGCCTTGAGTATGCGCTGCAGCTACGCTCAAGCTTAATGTTGATGGTTGAACTTTGCTCAGCTCAAACTGCGTTTGGTCTGAAAGGACCATAACTATACCTCCCTGAGTCCCTGTTGCTGAGCAGATGGTTAGCTAGCTAACTAGCCTGCACTGGAGACGGACAAGCTAGCTAGCTAACTGGTTTTCTGCTTACGGCAGATGGGGGGGGGGGGTTTATGCGGATGAGTCGGCAGGCTTGTGCCACTTTTGCATTTCTATCGCTGGTATGAATGCGAACAGAAAAACAGCCCTTCAGGTAAGTAGTTCTCGGGGGAGCTCCCCAGTGGGCAGGTCCTGTCAGCAACTCCCCAGAACCGTTTGGTCCGAAAAGCACCTTTTCAGACTGCTGACAACCACTTCATAGTGCCGGAGTCCTTTATCTGATAAGAAACTTTGTGTTTTATTAGTGTCAATTATATCGGACTGCTTTCAGAAGCCTCAAGCAATGGTAGCAGAATACTACAGATTTCCACTATCACTGTATATATACAATAAGATTTCCTTCTTGGCTGGCTGTAGGACATACCCACCATGCAGTCATACAGCAGGAGTGCAGATGGTTGTCACAACAAATTTGACAAGCAGATATGAAAAAAATATTTCACAAACACTAATCAAAAATATCTGTATATATACTGTATATCATATCAATAGATTTTTTGAACCAAAGAAAAAGGGAAACAATAAGTGATTAATATAAATATGATCTAATTATTAAGTAGTTATCTGTGGATCATTCACATTCAGTCTATTTGATAAATATGTTTATAACAAACTTTCACCAGCTGGTTAAATCTATAAACATATGTGTTGTAACCAGGAGGTGTAACAATAGGTAGTATGAAGGCTAGCTATGTAGCTGCTAGCATAACAAACAACACCACCCCAGGTTCCCTTTATGTGCAAGTGAGCTACTCACACTTGAACTAGCTTATTACCGGCACCATTCACAAACTTTAGCTAGTTCAACTCACTTTCATAAACAAATGATCATTTCATATGATCTGTCATGTGATACATTACGATTTGATTGTTAAGGCTAGATGTCTTAATATCATCTGAATTTCATAGAATAAATAGCAAAGCATAAACCGCAACTAGAACTACTTGCAAATGAAAACATCTCATTACTATACAGTCAAAAGCCAAAGTAATTGGACCGTGTAGAAAGAGAATCAGGTTTGGCCCCTGATCTCTGCTCTCGGCCCCACTTGTGTGGCACAAATGATCAGGCGCAGTGACAGTCTTCCAGTAAAATGCTTACTCATGGGCTCAACATGACAATGATATCACTGTACTTGAAACTTGGCACACAAATTGCTCGGACACTGGGATGACAATGCTTCTCCTACACTCACCACCACATTTTAGCAATGATGCAGGCAAACCTTCTAGAATTGGGCCTGGTTTGGGGCTTCAGTTTGGTTCTTAACCAGCTCTCAGAAATCACACAGTCCTCTTTCATATTTCGTACAGAACACATTAGCAAAACCATGAATATAAATTTACCAAAGCAGAAACTGCATGTAACAAAGTCACTTCTTAATGAGAAAGATACTACATCAGAATACAGAAAATATGAATTTCAAGACATCAGAAAATAAATTATGAACCTACACATACTTATTAGTATGCCAATACTTTTGAAGGTAAAATGTTTCTCTTTCAAATGCACATCAGTATTCCAAAATCAATTTCCCATTTACACTGCTCCATATCTTACAAAGCTCAGCAAATACCTTTTCCATCAAAACATATGTCTTTCTTGCTCTTGCTCAAAGCACATAAAACTATAGTAAAAATGTACAATTTTGTAACTAAGATATTCACTTTTAAAATATTTGCACCGCGTACAGGAAGCGTATTAAATTATAATCCACTTACATGCCTTTTACATCAAATTAGATAACACTTCAAAGCACATTCCACAACATCTATCATAACAAAATATACCTCTCTGTCTCTAAGACTATACAAAAAGATAAGACATTTATGTATTTTGTAATTTCTTTTTCTGAATCACAGTATTCATGTTGAACACAGAGCAACACGTTGAAATGAATAGGCCTCATACATGAAATGTACGTATGCGCAGATTTGTATGAAAAATACTGAACTTTAATGAGAGTAACCTTTTCATTACATTCCTATGGATTGTGTTACAATAATAGCACATCTGTATCCTGCCATGTTTGTCATGAGAACAATTTTACAAAAGGTTTAGGCAGGTTAAGTAGCTTTGGTTAAGTGATGGGTTAAATAAAGACTTTCTGTAGCCTATATGAAAACTTGACTAGAATGTTTTGCACGTGAAGCCTGGTTCTCGGGGCAGTACATCAACCTGTCAATGGCAGTTTACCCTAACCTCACTCTCGCCAGATGAATTTCGTTCCACCTAGCTCCACTCATGGCGCGGCACGGTGGTATGGTGGTTTGCACTGTTGACTCACAGCAAGAGGTTCAAATCTTGGCTGGGGCCCTTCTGTGTGGAGTTTGCATGTTCTCCCCTTGTCTGTGTGGGTTCTCTCCGTGTTCTCCAGCTTCCTCCCACAGTCCAAAGAAATGCAGGTGTTAGGTTCATTGATGACTCTAAATTGCCCGTAGGTGTGAATGGTTGTCTGTCTCTGTTTGTCTCTATGTGCCCTGTGATAGACTGGTGTCCTGTCTAGGGTGGACCCTGCTTTACGGGCTCCAGCCCCCCCACGACCCCGATAAGGACATCCATCTGTGATCTTATCTCGCTTTATCAAAAATCCTTGCATATGATTGGATAAACCAGTTGTCCTTCATCTTTATTAACGTGCTACTTCCCCCGTGACGCTACCACTACCAGATCAAACTTTTGCCAAACCTGGTCGGGAGAAGGGGGAAATCATAGTTTCCACCAACAAGAGCCGTTCTCTGGTGTTCTTTTAAAGAAGAAAGATTCTCTAGATTGGACAACACTGATGAAACAGCAGCATCCATGTTGATGTCTGCTTCCTCGATGCGAGCAGCCATTGTTGTCTGAGGGCGTACTCACACTGTCCTTCTGGCCGGGGCCAAAACCGTTTTTTCAGCTAAAGCCTAGTACCTTTAAGCAGTGTGAGTGCACCCGTTCCGCGCATTACTGCGGCCAGCGGGCCATCCACGGCCCGCTTGAAAGAGGTGGGCTTTAGCGGAGCCGTTTGCACATGTACGAGCACGACCGTGTGCACGTGTACGAGCACGAGCACGAGCCCTACGGCAGTAGCGTTATGTCCGCCTGTTCGGACATGTAAATAGAAGGACGGACAATGCGCGGACATTTAACAACAACAATGGCGGTGAAAGGTTCACGTTGATGTGATGCGGAGGTGGAGTGTTTACTGCAGATTTGGTCGGATGAAAATATTCAAAAACAGTCGACAAGACGCACAAAAACTCCAAGGTCTGTGGAAAGATTTGTAAACAAAGCCACACACACGCGATCAATGCGTGTGACGTGTTACGGCGTGATGGCGTACGGACAGCAAGAAGCATTGGCCGGCCCTGGCAGTGTGAGTACAAACGGGGCTGGGGCGCGGGGGGGAGAGGGAGGGGGGACAAGTACCCAAAGGCCCGGGTCGCGGTCTGGAAGGACAGTGTGAGTACGCCCTGAATCACTTTGCCGCCACATCACACCTATAAAACCCCGCCCAGCAGTCCTGATTTGCCCGACATTTTTTAGTGGTCCCGAAATCCCTCTATATAGAGCAAATCCAGATGGATGAGTGGAGCTGGGCAGAAGCAAGGTGGAAAGAAAATCATCTGGCGAGAGTCACGTTAAGTTTACCTTTTAACCTCAGTATTCCTGCTAACCTAGTTGTGCTTCCTCCATGGCTGCTGCATTTAGGGCAAAAACAATTTGGGGAAAATATCCAACAGTAATGTGATTTAAATTGCAGGCGTAATCATGAACTTCGTTTGTTTCTACTCAACCATATAATGTGATGCAGAAGTATGTTAAAGTGCTCCTAGGTTTTCAAGAAAAAAACTGTCCAGTTTAGCTCAAATATCATCAAATTGTCTATTCATGATACTGGTAAACTGCTGCATGTCTAACAATGTAACTAAAGGTTTAGATATGACACTGTTAACTACTTTAGCTATTTGAGCTAATGTTAGCATAACAGGCTAACAGGACAAGCTGCTCTCAGCTACAAATGTGTGACAATGACTGTGTCTGTGACCATGACTGACTGTAACAGAGGCACTTTCAACCGCCAAAAACTACACAACCAGACATGTTCCAGCGGGACTGTGATTCGAAATTGGTGGAAAACTAACATCAGCAACCAAGATTACAGCTATTGCTGACGTTAAAGCAGCCCTTTCTACCGTGGAAACCCCCCGAAAAACTACACAAGCAGACACTTTCCAGCAGGAATGTGATCCCAAATTGGGGAAGAATTCAGCAACAGAGATGACAGCTTTCTCTGGTGTTAGCATGTAGCTATATGTAGCAGTGTATGCAATGCAAACACAGCAATAACTCTGTTGTAATATTGTTTGCTGGTGTTAAAAGTTATATCACATTCCTGCTAGGAACATGTCCGGTTGTGTGGATTTTGGTTTGGAATCCTTTAATAACCATCTTGTCGAATCGTGCTGACATCAAAGTGTCGATGACACATTGATATGGACACATCCAGTGTGTGCGTTCTTGCATCTACCCAAAATCCTTGAGGTCCCAGCTCAGAGCTTTTAAGTTCAATGATGTGCTCAAATGTTTAACCGGAAGATTCCTACTGAACTACTGTTCACCATTTAAAGTTGACCACTAATAAGTTAGCTGCTAGCTACCTGTCTGAAAATGCTATGAGGAGAAAATATGCCTGGAGACACACACCCACACCACTCTGTTGGTCTTTTCAAACAGAAGAGTCACAATGCAGTGGCTCTTTCCAATGTTAAATGATCCAGACTGGTGTTTCTCTTCCATAGAAACCATCTTAGGCGGACTGTAAACTGTGCAGACACAGGCCTGCAGAGACAGCCTGGAGTTTCAATTTTGCATCATGTACAGCTGAGTGCATTTGCCAGGGCACTGTTATTAAAAGCAGGAAAAATTGACTGTCGCCCAGTAATTATGTATTAATATAGTTGAACTCCAATTGTAATTAGGTTAGTCTTGGCTAGTGATGTCCAAATAAAGCTTAATTTTCTTTATTTTCTGAGTCCACTAGATGTTCAACAAAGAGATGAAAACACACTGAATCACCATTCATTGAGCCTTTTTCCTTAAACCAAGAGCTCCATCTAGTGGGCTCAACAAATACAACTGATGCTTCATGAAGCTTTATTTGGACATCACTAGTCTCGGCTAACATTCCTGGTCCTGTGTACACTTTATTTAGTATTAAGCCCAAGTATTTCTTAGACTGGACTGGTACTATAAGAGTTCCCTGTACATAATAGAGACCACAACTGGTGCTCTTTAGTGGCACACTCACTATGATTGTACACTCACCGGCCACTTCATTAGGTGCACCTGTCCAACTGCTCGTTAACGCACATTTCTAATCAGCCAATCACGTGGCAACTCAGTGCATTCGGGCATGTAGACATGGGAAGGAGGATGTGCTTCAGTTCAAAGCAGCATCAGAATGGGGAAGAAAGGTGATTGAAGTGACTTTGAACATGGCATGGTTGTTGGTGCCTAATGGGATGGTCTGAGTGTTCAGAAAATGCTGATCTACCAGGATTTTCACACACAACCATCTCTAGGGTTTACAGAGAATGGTCCCAAAAAGAGGAAAGATCCAGTGAGCGGCAGTTCTATGGGCTCAAACGCCTTGTTTTAGCCAGAGGTCAGAGGAGAATGGCCAGACTGGTTGGAGCTGATAGAAAGGCAACAGTAACTCAAATATCCACTGGTTCCAACAGAGGAATGCAGGAGAGCATCTGTGAAAACACAACACCATCCACTTTCTAGCAGAGAGGGAACAGCAGACCACACTGACATTCAGTAAGCAGCAGGGGTGACTAATAAAGTGGCCGCTGAGTGTATCTATGATTAGGGTATCAAACAATATGAAAGTAAAGCCTAAACTTTAATTACTTGAGAATAATCTCTACCGTCTTTATCAAAATATTGTCTACATTACTCAGTACAGCTGTTTGCATCCCCCTTTACAAAAAATGTTGTGAAGAACTGTATAAAAGGCCATTTCTACATGACTTCCTACCAGTTACTGTGCATAAAACTCATTAAGATACTTCAGCTGCAAGATTAATCCACAATGGCTCCATTTTGTTGTTAAAACCTTTATAAATATCAACGTTATTATACTTTGATAAAGATTATATTTCTATTTTATTTGGCAAAACTAAGCAACATCCTTATAATATGCTTTGTAAAACCAGTATTCATTAGCGTTTACAGGTATTATGATGATGCGGCTCCTACCCTCTACCACTTTATACCACTCTAAATGTTCACCCCTGCACTGCCTGTTCTCTCCAAACCTCCCACATAAAATAAAAACAATAACAGCAACAAAACAAAAAGCATAGAACTACTGTAGATCAGTGCTTATCGTGAAAATGGGCACATAAACCTTCTTGAACCCTTGTCATCTGTGTTGACCAATCAGGGCACTTATTTCTCTTCTCACTCAAATTGAACTGTGTCCACTCTTTAGTGGTAGGTCGTAAAGAAAGTTTGCACACCGACACATGTAAAGGAGTTGAGTGGCAACTGTCGCATTCAACCATATACAATTGATATATCCGCTTGTTTAACTAAAATACTCCTTATAATACATGTTGACATATAAGTCTTCTCCATTCTGCTATTGTATGTTCCATTAAAAACATATTAATGGCTCTTCACACAGCATTAGCAGCAGCATCTTCTCCACCTAAATCTTCATCATGGCCCTGCACCTACACATGCAATCATCAAGACCAGAAGTGGGAGCTTACAGAAATACAGCATTTACTGTAAATATGTACACAGCTATAAATATCCACTGTGTTGTGTCATCCAGCCGCATTAATTGTGCTTTCTTAATTTCAACATGATCCAACTTGAGGATCCTTCTGTTCCCAGGCAGATTTGCATGAAAACGCCAACACAGCCTGTCTATGTGACTAGCCCGCAGCCACACGCCGTCTCTTCTGGTGGCACTTGGGCACTAAGTTAACCAAAGAATGTAAACACTGGGCTGAGAAAATGATGAGTAATGTCTGTTGAATATTCCTAAACCGTGTGTTTTTGCTAATCAGTATCATCAGTGACAGACAAATGAGAATTAGATTCGATTTTTTTTCTTTACCATTCATAGAGTAGAAATGTCAGAATATTTTCTACTTCACAAATTCAAACACACATGCAAAATACCAAAGCACAGTCAGTGTGGAATATTACACTGTGACTGTGAATCAGAAATCTTGTTCAAGCCTAACTCCGGTGTTTTTCGGCAAATTCGGTCATCAAATAAGCCATTGAGACAATTTTTTTTTGCGTGTGAACGATTAACTGAGAAATCCGTGAGAGTGGCAGACAGCCGGACGTTGCTAACAGTGATTAGCTCGGGGCAGTACGGTGAAGGCATTTAAAGGTCTTTTTTAACCACTTATGCTGCTGAAAATAACAGCAAACCTCTGCAGCAGCATGAGAAGAGTCCCTACACACAAAACAAAGCACCAATGGGCTCCTTCCTTTGGGATTGACTTTGGTAATCCACTGTAATGGACTTTACTATGAGAGGAGCTGGTGCAGGGGCCAGTAGGTAAGTCTTTAAAACAGTCTTTTAATAAACTCTGGGTTCACCAACTACGTTGTTGGTGCTTTGTTTTCTGTGCAGGGACTTTTCTCATGCTGCTGCAGACGTTTGCTGTTATTTTGAGCAGTATTAGTGGTTAAAACAGATGTTTGAATGCCTTCACCCTACTGCCCCGAGCTAATTTGTGTTAGCTAACAGCTGGCCACTGCCGGTGTTGTAGAGACTCTTCCGGTTCATACATGTATAAAATTGTCTCGATGGCTTATTTGATGACCGAATTTGCCAAAAAAAAGGAAAACAGTTAGTGAGAAAAAGTGATTATGTTGAAAGAATAAAGATGTTAGTGTACAAGAAGAAAGTCCTAATAGCAGCCTAATAGAGAAATTTGATGAAGAAGTTTAACGAGAACAGAAGGCATAATATGAAAATTAAGTTGTAATTGTCAGAGAAAACATTTCTATTTTGCGAATCAAAGTGTGAAATTGTTTTCATATTCTTCTAATAGCAGCCTGTCCGTCCGAGGGGCTGTTGAAGATCTAAAGTTATAGCTAAAGTTTAGTTAAAAACTCGGCACTATTTTCTCATAGACTTCAGCTGGTGTCAGTGCAGCTGTCCTGCATGTGATCACACAATCTGTGGTCCTCCTTACCTGACTGCAAAACTGGAAATGAACTCATGAAGGATGTCCATATAGTGACAGAGCTGGTATAAAAGTGGTTTTAGACAGTCATCATCGTATTCTTCACTTGACTGATAAACCTGTAACATTTCAATCAGGAAACCAGCAAAGAAGAGGCCAATGAGGATTTCAGCCTGAGGGGCAAAGCAGCAAGGTTCGAGGAACACATGACAAAATGTAGTGTTCCTCAAAATACTGGCTTTTCTGAAGTTCTCATAATATAAGTTATTTCTTGTGATTTTATGACATTTTCTCATAGAACAAGACAGTAATCTTGTAAGACATTTATGGTAAAACTTTACTTTATAACATTGTATTTCTTGTAAAATAACACTTCATTTAAGCAAAGTAGAAGAGTTTTCTTAAAATGACAATGTTTTTGTAAAATTGTATTTTACTTTTCATGTAACATTAAAATTTTCCCTCAAAATACAGCCTTTTTTTGTACTGTAATGCCTTTTTTATTCATGATTTTATTCTTGTAATATTGTACATATTTGAATATTATGCCTTTGTTTTCTCAAAACAATATTCTCTGTGCATTTTTATAACTTTATTATAAAATGACGACTGCATTCATGTAGTATTGTACTTCCTTGGTAAATGACATTTCATTATGCCATTTGTTTTTGTAAACATCACAACTGTTCTCATCAGATATGGTCCTTGTCCTATGGAACTACACTTTTATCTCAACCTTTTTCTCAAAATATGACGACTTTATGCCAGGATATATTTCTTTCTTTTTTTCCAAGCATTTGCGCTAAAACTCACAGTGGCGGGAGACATGACGCGCTGATAAAAATGACCAAAACAAAAAAAAGTACTTCCCTTCCTTCAGTCTTTGGACTTAATGGTCTGATGTTCAGATGACTCACATGCTGCATGTGCCAGTACAGCTACTACACAGGCAGAAGAATCCATATACTGCACATTATTAAACACAGCATGTAAAAAGTAGCGCGCTTGTTTTACTATATTTAAAACACTAGGAACGACCCATGAAATTGTTCTTATCCAACACAAACACAATACCACCATGACCTTAGAGATACTGTTATTGCCCAAAAGGGACTCCTTGTAGCCCAGACATTATTAAGACTTTGGGTTAAATTTCCTCTGTGGCCACTCACATTAACGTACAAACACAGCACAGTTATGGGCTTTGAATGCAGATGTCCATCTTATGGTGCGTGGGTACACTGTTAAGTTTATATATCGATGCTGTTACTGTATCTGTGTTTGACAAAAGGATGAGAGCCGAGAATATACTGTACGTAAAAATGTTGTGACAAGAACGTTAACCCACTGACCGCTGACCCAGCGGTCAGAGGAGAGAGGGGTAGAGTCATTAGTCTGGGAGCTGTGGGACAGAGCGAGGAGGCTGGAGTCTCTCCTTCTGAGTGCAAGAAAAATGTTGAAGCAAACTCACCCCTCTTTTGTTTGGCCCTGACTATAGTCCTTTCTTATTGGCCAATTGAAGATTGTGGGCAGGGCTAATTGCGTTAGTACTCTCTATGGCTTTTGTCCAAAAGAGGATCATGAATCTCTTGCTAATAGGCTTTAATAAGCTTACAGTACATCTCCTAGTATTTAGGCATAAGACATTATCCACTTGGGTGCAAAACTAGCTTGGGGGCTAGGGGGACAATCGGCCATAAATTGTGCCCTAATTGGCCAGGTGAAAGGTTGTGGGTGGGCCATCTTCTCTTGGCTGACCCTAGGTGGTGTAAAGATTTAACCAAATTTCCTTTCTTTTTGAGGAAAACCTTTTGGCCCAATCGGAAGTTGTGACTGGGCCATGCAGCATCTCCGCTGAAATGTTGTACTGGTCAAGTAGAACATATTTTAATCACAGGTATAGATGAATTCAACACTGAGTGTGTTATTCTTTATAGGCCAACCCCAAAGTAGGAGATGGCGTGTGAGTCAGGATGGGGCGGGGTAAGGTAGGGGGAGGGGTTGGGCTGGGACGGCCATACATCCCCTGCAGCTGCCTGTTGGGGTGGTTAGGGTGGTTAGGGTGGATGGGGTTTTCCTGAAAACTTCTGAGGTTTTCGTGAAAACGGTTGCTGCTTTCGTTGTCAAGGCGGTTACTGTCGTCACAGAGGCGGTGGTTATTGTGGAGGTCGGGGGTGGGCCCTCGTTCAGGAACATGGGCAATGTGGGAGCCGCTCTTCCTCCTCAGGGTGGACTCACGGCTGGACGAGGCAACCGACTGGCAGTCGGAGCCACCGTCGCTGCTGGCAGCCGTTCCCTCCACCGGGGTGACTCTGATGGTGGTGATGGCCTGAGGGTGGGGGTGGAAGGGAGGAGAAAAGGTGGCAGTGGGGGTGAATGGCATGTTGGAGTTGGTAGTGATGGGGCTGAAGTTGGCTGAGTTGGGGTTAAAGTTGGCTGAGTTGGGGATAAAGTTGGCTGAGTTTGGGTTAAAGTTGGCTGAGTGGGGGTTAAAGTTGGCTGAGTGGGGATTAAAGTTGGCTGAGTTGGGGTTAAAGTTGGCTGAGTGGGGGTTAAAGTTGGCCGAGAGGGGGTTAAAGTTGGCTGAGTTGGGGTCAAAGTTGGCAGAGTTGGGGCTAAAATTGGCCGAATTGGGACTAAAGTTGGCCGAGTTGGGGCTAAAGTTGGCCGAGCTGGGGTTAAAGTTGGCAGAGTTTGGGTTAAAGTTGGCGGAGTTAGGGTTGAAATTAAAGTGAGCATTATTAAAGTTGGGATTGTTGGGGTTAAAATTGGGGTGCGGGAAGTGGTTGGGGTTATTGGGATGTAAGGGGTGTAAAGGGTGTACAACATGTGGATGGTTTGTGTATACACCTCCTCCTTCCCCTCCTTCTCCTTCGCTCTCCGTTTCGGTTCCTGTCACGCTCCTCCGTCCATCCACTGACTCTCCGTCCCTCAGCGAATCACAGCTGTCTGTGTGTCTGTTCAGGTCGTTGAGAGTGAAAGCTGACTGTCGGAGCGAAGGTCGTTGTTCAGGTGGTTTCCATCGCCAAGAGCCACTTCCGTCGGTGCTGGGAGGTTTCACCACAGGTTTGTTTGATCTGGACTCTGGGTGGGCTTCAACACGAACTATACTGCCACTTCTTTCCAAACCTCCTCCTAACAGAACAAGACAAATAATCAGTAACTCGATCAATTTATTCTACTACTGAACAATAATCCTCATCTTGAATGTCTAAATCACTCATACTACTGTGACTCTGATACATGAAATCCCACTCCTTGCTATCTTCATACTGACAAAGGCAGCACATACCAGATCTACTCCTTCCACCCTTACCTTTCACAATAAAAGCCTTAAACTCTCCAACTGTTGAGCTGATGTCGCGCATTAGTTTGTATATTCACAGGTGAGCCTTTCATGTTTTCGTGTTGTTCGTCACAGCCCCTGTGTGTAAATGCCTTTATGCCGGGAATAAAGCAGGGAACTAAGATAGCTCCTTTTCCAACATTTCTAATGGCCCAGCCAGACTGCACGCATTGGTGCTTCAACGAAACCTGTTGCTTTTTATTTTGGCGCCCATGTGTGCAGGTTAGAGCAGCCACGCTGCTCCGCTGCCTGTGCAGGAAAAACTCTGGCTAGCAGTGCTGCAACAGCACTGAAGCAGCTACTGCTGCTGTTGATGACACACGCTTTCAAGGTGCAGCAGTTTCAGCGAGGCAGCAATATAACAGAGCTGAAAGCTCAGAGGTGAATTGATATCCATTGATGTCCAATAACCAAGGTTAAGGGTGGTAAAATTCTACATTTTTGTAACTGTCAAGAAATGACAAGTACCCATTAAAAGGCAAAAAACAACAATGAATCAGTGCAAATATGTAGTTGATTTTTTAAAGTTATTTCCTTTAACAGCTGGATACTGATACAACTTTGTTGATGACTATTTTCAGTGACAGATTAATGCAAATTTGGTGCTCTAGGGAATATATGTATGTGGGATTGAGTAAAAATAAACTACAGTGTGTGTGTTAATGGTAAAGAAACATGTTACCCAGTGCAACAGTGTAGCTCATTGATGTAATTTTAAAAACAATGGAGGAAGAAGATACATTGGGCTCTGATACACACACTTGTTAAAACACATCTATTGTTGATTTGGGTCTTTTTTAATCTTTTGTGAACTTGTGAACTGATTTGTGGACAAAAATGTAGAAAAGCATTTACACTATGGTGGCAAAAAAGGCTAAAAAATATAACCTTAATCATTTTTGCAAGAATATGAAAAACTGTTAATTTCAGTAAAGTTCTTATACAAACACAAGTAAAAACTCAGTGTAATTATTATAAGAGAATGAGAGCATGGCTGTGATCAGTGGAACCCTCTTACTGAGACCCTCCTACCTGTGAAGATTGTTTTTGAGTATTTTCCTATTCTGTTCATTCTTTCTACTGTCATAAATTGTACGTCCTTATCACTGGATGAGCAATGCCATCTTCCATTTCGTTTCATAAAACAATCCACCTCATGGTGTTCTGCAAAAACACATTGTAAAGAGTATGCTAGAGGGCAGTTAAGGATGCCAATCTTCTCTGTGGTCGGCTCATTTGTGATGTTTGATGTTGTTAGGATCCACATGTAGTCTCACACACCAGATATGCATTATTAGTCTATTAGCTGTACAGACCTCCTCCTCCCACTGCTCCGGTAGTGGAGGCCGGTGGTGAAGGGTCCTGGTCCGTCAGGGCTCGGTACCGAATGGATCCTGTGCAGCTGACAGTACTGCCACCATCCTCCGACCGAGGAGAGTGAAGCAGACCCTGCTGTTTGGATAAGGCTATCACCTGGAATAGGAGGATGACAGTGAAATGTGAGCTATTCAATCTTATCAGATAAGAAGTTGTTGAATAAGCTTTTGAAGTACATTGACTCATGAGGTCAGGGATATAGTTGGCATCTCGAGATACTTCAACATTAAATGCTTTTTGTTTTCTTGCACCACTGCATTTTGCAACTAGAATTACCTTTACAGTTATATGCCTCCGCCAACAAATCAAGTTGCATGTTGCTTTTATGACTGTCTGGACTTACATAATACAGTATATGTATGTCTTTGAAGGAATTTAATAAAAGATATAAAGTATAGTTTTTGGTGAAACATGGATGCTTCACACACATCTTCAGATCTTCACACAGTTTGAAGATTAGTGTAACCCATTCAGTATCCAAGCCTGCTGTTCTTGAGTAACGGCATTGCATAATGTCCAAAAATGTGACTTGCAATGACCTTTGAACACCTTTGAGCCCCTACTGACAATCTGAAGACATTCCCTCAAGGTGTTCCTGTGATATTGCGTTCATAAGAATGAGAAAGATGTGTGATCTTGATCTTTGACCTCCAAAAATTAATCAGTTCAGCTTTGTCGAAGTGGACATTTGTGACAAACTTGAAGACATTCCCAGGGGTTCCCAAGGTAACAAGTTCACAAGACAGGGATGGATGGACAGACAGATGGACAACCCAAAAACATCATCAGCCGTTGCCATCATGGAGTTATGATAACAGAAAATAACTCAGTTCCTAAATATTAAAAACATAATAAGGTTTGAGCATTCAAATCTCTAAATCATCCTTTCATTGATTTAGCCATGGAAATACTTGTATTCAGTCTCTTAGACATTACTTTACTTTGTTGCCAAGGATTTTTCAGAGATTCTCTTTGGGACGAAGTCTGCCTGCAGTGGGCAGTGGCCCGGGTGTTGCCAGGGTAGGCAACCCCCGGGCCACTGCTTGTGTGTTCCCTGTGGCCATTGCCTTCAACTCACAAATTGTTTGTTATCCGAAGGACGCCATTACCACGTGGAGAGACGAACTATCAGAGATTCTTCACTGACACTGGGCACGCTCTGGAGAGCGCGTCACCACTCACAAGACCCAACTCCTTTTCCCCTTGTTCACTGTGCACTTTTTATGTGAAGATTATCTTTATTAAATCATTAGAATCTGACTCTAAGTTGTGTCTGCATTTGGGTCCCCGTTTCCCTGTTTTCCCAGTCACTGTTCATGACAGAACGATCTGGCCAAAACATAGACCAAGCAGACACCGAAGCAAACTCACAAGGTTTCTCCGTCTGCCAAGCGGTGTCCACCCAAGGAGTTCTGCTCCGACAACATTCTCAGATGCTTCAAGGGATATTGGAGAATCTTAACCAGCTCTCTGTCTGTGTTTCTCGCATGGAAGAACAACAGGTTAAGTCTCTCAATGTTCCACCCATCTCGGCTTCTTCATCAGCTATGCCCGTGAGTAATCTACAGCCCTGTGAACCTTTCGTTCCTGCAACTGAGCGTTATGATGATGGAAAATCAGGGGAGTATAAAACATTTCTTTTTCAGTGCTCACTGGTTTTTGGTCAACAGCCATTCACTTATGCTAACGACACCACCAAGATAGCCCATGTGTTAGGCTTACTCACAGGCAGGGCCAGGAATTGGGGGGCAGCTTTTTAGAACAATCCTTTGACCCAGTCTTCAACATATCAGCAGTTTTCTAGTGAGATTCCCAAAACCACTGCACCAGGAGGTGAAAGAGTATATCCAGGGCTTGTTGAATCAGGACTGGATTACTCCTTTACGCCCTTCGTATGCCTCACTTGTTGTGTGTGTGCGAAATAAAGATGGGACTTTAAGACTGTGTTGCGACTACAGGGAGCTGAACAAAAAGTCGGCCCCTGATCACAATCCCATACCCCGAATCCAAGACATGCTTGACTTTCTAACTGGCAGCTCCCGTCACTCCGTCCTGGACCAGGGGAAGGCCTATCACCAGCGGTTCCGTGACCAGGAAAGCCAGCCTAGAGGAACATGGAGACTGTTTGCGTGGTTTGAGAGATGGTATGTGTAAACTGTATCTGGACGACAGTCTGGTCCATAGCCCAAGCTTTGAGGACCACATTGAGCACCTGAGAACTGTGTTACAGAGACATCAGGAGCACAGGATTAAGCCCCGCAAGTGTGAGGTGTTGAAGAGGATGGTGAGATTTCTGGGACGGTTGGTGCCTGGACAAGGCTACACTATGGACCCATCTGAGGTGGCCCCAGTCCAAGCCTTAGAAGAGTTATGGGATTCCTCCCATACTACGAACCATTCGTCCTCAACACAGATGCATCCCAGGAGGGATAGGGAGCAGTACTTTACCAAGAATGGGAGACAGAATGGCAAGATGGTAGTTATAAGCTATGGTTCCAGGACTCTAATGCCACCTGAAAAGAACTATCACATGCAGTAAGGGAAATTGGAGTTTTTAGAACTAAAATGGGCAATATGTGAACGTTTTCGGGATTATCTTTATCATGCCCCACACTTTGTAGTATAAATAGATAACGATCCCTTAACCAACATCCTCCCAACAGCTAAGCTTAATGCTACAGGTCATAGGTGGGTGGGTGAGCTGTCCAAGTTTGACTTTTCCATTAAGTATAGGCTGGGAAAGAGTAACGCAGATGCAGATGGCTTATCCAGCATGCCATTAGACATAAATGTGTTCATGACACAGTGTACAGAGGAGGTGGGCCAGGAAGTGTTCAGTGCAGCAATGCAGGGAATTAGAGACCCCCCCCCCCCTAGTCTGGGTAGCAACGGTCCCCAAAGAAACACTAGACTTAATGAGACAGTGGGCAAAGTTGTCTGTCAATGAGGATGGAATTCTATTTAGGAAAGCAGGAGACAAACAACAGCTTCCTCCCAAAACAGCATCAAACAGTATTCAACAAGCTTTACAGAGAAATGGGACATCTCAGGGTTGAGAGGACTTTGAACCTGATCCAACATCGATTCTATTGGGCCTGTATGTACTATGACATAGAACACTTTGTCACCCAAGAGTGTGAGTGTCTCAAGGCAAAGAGACCTCACAAAGCAACCAGAGCTTCCATGACAACCATTGTCACAACACGCCTAGGTGAGCTAGTAAGCATTAAGCATTTCTACACTTAGAGACATGCAAACAGGGGCTCGAGTACATTCTTACTGTGATCGATAATTTCACTGGTTTCGTCCAAACCTACGCCGTGAAAACAAGTCTGCCAAAACTATTCAATGACTTTGCACTGTGTTGGATTTTCAGAGAGAATTCACCACGACATGGGGAGAGTGTTTGACAACCAGCTGATGGACCAGCTACAGAAGAGCTGTGACGTGCGGGGGTCCCACACAACAGGTTACCACCCCCAAGGCAACGAGAAGTGTGAACGCTTCAATAGAACTAACTTGTCAATGCTCCACACCCTAACAAGTGAACAGAAGGCTGACTGTAGGAGCTCATTGACAAAACCGGCGCACACGTACAACTGCACCCGCAGTGGGGTCACAGGGTTCTCTTCCTACTACACCCTCTATAGAAGATCACCTCACTTGCCTGTAGACCTGCTTTTCAACCTACAGCCCAGAGAGGCAAAGGAGACTTACACTGAATATGTACATAACTGGCAAAACCGAATGCGACAAGCCAATGAGATCACATCCAAAACAGCGGCCCGGAAAGCTCTATGAGGCAAGAAAGGCTATGACAAAAGAGCACATGGAGTCGACCTGCAACCGGGTAGATGGTGCTTGTGCGTAACTTGCCAGTAGGACCGCAGTTTACCAGGTCCTACTGGGAAACTAAAGTGCTTGTGGTGGTGAAGAGAAGGAGCAATGACAGCCCGGTGTATGAAGTAGCACCAGAGGGAGGAGGTAAGACTCGTGTGTTGCAGAGGAACCTCCTACTCCCATGTGACAGTCTTCCCTTGGGGAAACCAGAACCCAACCCTGAAAAACAAGACAGCAAAATACAGACACGGACAAGACCAAATCAGCGAATAAGGAAGACTTAGACAGCGAAAGCAGTGATGAGGTTGAGCCGGTGTGCTGCAGAGCTGCAGATTTGAATCCAGAGGCAGAGCCATTTGCACCAACTCTGACGATGCAAGACGGAGCACCAGATCTAGAAGATGCAACGGTTGCTCAAGAGGAGGCAGAGACTGACAACAAAGGCATCACAGCTGATGGAGGTGGTGAGAACAACACTGCAGAGCCTGGGGAAAGTCTACAAGACTCATCAGAGGAAGATGATCCTGACTCTCCACCAGCAACCAGCTACCCGCAGCGACACAGGCAGCGTCCCTGAATGCTGACCTACAACACCTTTGGTGAGCCAACGTGAGTGGAAGCATGTGCCGAGAGTCTGTACGTCCTGAGTATGTCCCTATCCTGCAACCCACCAGTCATGTGGCAACCTTGAGCATCACTAGACATTGAGGTAATGGGTTGATCTCACATTACACACATTATTATATAGATAACATATTGAACTGGTACTGTACAAACAAAGAGACTGGTAAGAGACTAAAAGAACTGAGGACGATTACTCTGAACATGTTTTGGTACTTAGTTTGATACACGTCTAATGACATCCAGCTCTTATACCTATTGAGTTTAAATGCACTTATTTTATGTCACTTTTAACAAAACCCTCTTTTAAATGAATGTTGTGTAAAGTAATCTAAGACGAACTTCATTTGCTTTAGATTCACAAGGGATAGATTGACTAAAAACAGGTAAAGTTAGTGAAGAAAAAGAATAATTCACCTGCATAAGACGAGGCTGTCCTCCTGCACTGAGTGGCCTGCAGGGGATGGTGGTCTTCTCAGCCACTCTCAGCCACTTTTCCCTCACTGACCCGCCTCCATCCATAATGCTGTCCTCTGATTCACTCTCCTGGTCCTTGCTTGTGAGGTTTTCCTCCTCAGGAATGTGAACCAGTTGGGAGGATCCAGGCCGGGACTGGATAGATACTCTGGCCCCACCAGCCAATCCAGTGCTGCCATTATGGGTCAGGTGATTATGATTGGACATGGGAACAGAGCTTGCTGCTAGTTTCATGTATTGAGCTGGGATGTGACCCCCAGCACGCAGCTCTGTTTCCTGACAAGTGATAAGTGTAGGCAGGTATGTCCCACCTCGGAGCTCTGCCTCCAGGCCCATGGCAGACGGTTCAGATGAGCAGCGTAGTTCCATGTTCCTCTGAGGAGATGAGGAGGTTGGTCTTATTCCATCCATCACCTGCAGGGATAGCTTCCTGTTGTCGTTTTTATTCTTCCATTGGCTGAGCAGCTGTTTGGACCGGGTTGAATCCATTGATGTGTGGATGGAGGCGTGACGGCGTGGAATGCGACCCTCCTCCAATGAGGAGCCTCCGTGGGACCTGGACAAAGGGGCAAAGAAACTTTATGAGGGATAAAACAGAAGTAGATTGTTGCACGAGTGTATTACCATTACTCATTTTCCTGTTCCCTCATTGTTTTTACCACAGAAAAAGATGATGGGGGAACAGACAAACTACTCATGGTAATGGAAGAGCTGAATAAATGTTAAACACTCATTCTTATTGGAATATAAAAATGAGTTTTCACATGGTTTGACTGAGTCAATTGTGTAAATAGCATAATGATTCATATGATGATATTTAGACCTGATTATTATGTAAACAGTGAATTAGCTACTCTTATAAATAGCCTAGTTATGTGGATTAATTAAGACATCCATGATTTGGCCACTGAGGACGGACAGCTGGCTTTTCAGTCACAATGTGTAGCTGAGCTATAGCCAATATAGGCTGACTCAGTCACTTTGTGGGATATAGCTGCCGAATGAAGAGGTTGGCTGCCACTATTAGGCATCATAATCACTGACGTTGACGCTTAAAAAGCATCAACATCAATATTTTGGGTTGACTCATCTTTTTTTACTTTATCTAAAACGTCTCAACATATTCCTGTTTTTCTCTTATATTTATTCAGCAGCGTGTAGAGTGTAATTCATCCCATCATCCCATGATCTTTTTTCCGAGGCCAAGTCTCTCTCGTTTTGGGATAAGTTAATAATGGGAGTAACTTTCTGTTACTTTAAGTTTTAAAAGTGACATCTAAATCATGCCAATGTGAAGAGTGCTTTATGTGGATTTTGAAAAGTAACGTTCAATTGTTACATTTGAGAAGACAGTTTGCTGTGGTGTTAGAATCGGTTAGGTTTGGTTCACCAAAAATGAAAGTTTTGTTATTTTAGCCTGTGTATTTTTAAACGTGTTGCCAGTTGAAACCTACACTTTTTCATGTTAATATGTAAACATTTGTTTACATTTTGCTTTCGTTTCGCTAACCAATTATAAGATTGTCAAAATAAAATGTACATAAATGAAACAATCAATCAGATTTTTTGAAGGAAAGTTAATCATTTAGATTAGGGGTGACTCTGAGGAGCCGGATTCTTCCAAGCTCACAGTCGAATCGTCAAAAAATGCGCAAAATGTAGTTCTGAAACAATGGATTATTCCTTTCTGGCTCTGGGGGTGCTAAATGTCTGATTTTACATATAGATGCTTGGTTTCTCCCAATAAACCATGATAAATAGCCTATTTGGGTATAAATATAAGCCTATTAATAAACACTGTTGCTAAAAATGTGAAAATAACTCATGTATTTTATAATAATTAATCTGTCTCCTTAGTGTGCAGGATTAACCCCCTCCCCCTCGTAGACTAAGTTGTACTATCCAGGATCCGGCACCGTCAGAGCGCATCTTGGCTGGATCTATCTGAGTGTCAGAAATACAACCGTCTGCTACTGTTTAATCATCAGTATCATTTACTTTGAATATTTGCCCATTTGTTGTTTTTCATTATAGACGTTCAAACCGACACAGCGCCTCCAGGTCTAAATATACCGTCAGCTATTGTCAAAGAAAGATACAAACAATACTCATTTATGTTTTAACAACAAACACTTTTAATAAGATGCTCCTATCAGAAATCAGAAACCACATCTCTCAGTAACCCTCTACCTGACACACGTTACTGTGCAGCGCTGGACTGGTCTGCATCATGTCAGTGGCTCACCAACCCGGATCAGAGGGTTTTTCATGAGAAAAAAGTCTCCCATTCTGATACTTAAAGCTTTGAGAAATGTTGATATTAGTTAAAGTTGTACTCCATATGAATAGAGATAACTTGTTTCTAGCGGCCTCTTTGGCAGTCAAATCCCCAACACATGAAACACGGGGTAAAAATGTAAATATTGAAAACATTGGAAGTCAGAGTCCGTTTTAGACGGAGTTCAAGAAATGTTTGAAAATGGTCTGATACATACAACTGTGACGTAGTTTGAGAACAAGAACGGTCATGTGTGACTCCCGTTGAGGCAGGTCTACTGAGTAGGTTAATGTTTCTGTTAAGAAAGGTGAGCACAGACCCCAGCAGCAGAGTGTCTCCTGTCCTCCTGGTGTACCGTTAGTAAAACAGATCTGAGTATCTCATTTCATACAGTCTATGAGAATCTCTCTGAAAAACAGAATCCTGTTTTCATCATCTGCAGTCACTACGGCAACGGCAGAGGCACTCAGCAAAAAGTCTCCAGTTAACAGAGTCACTGTTAAACCAAACCACCATCCAGTCAGTCTGCTTTAAGTTTGATTCTGAAGTTATCAAGTCAGTCTGCTTTAAGTTTGATTCTGAAGTTATCAAGTCAGTCTGCTTTAAGTTTGATTCTGAAGTTATCAAGTCAGTCTGCTTTAAGTTGGATTCTGAAGTTATCAAGTCAGTCTGCTTTAAGTTTGATTCTGAAGTTATCAAGTCAGTCTGCTTTAAGTTTGACTCTGAAGTTATTAAGTCAGTCTGCTTTAAGTTGGATTCTGAAGTTATCACTTGTCAGTCTGCTTTAAGTTGGATTTGTTGTCAGTGTGGACACATCAGAATTTTGCAGTTTTCACTTCTATAATGTTGCATCTGTGGCTGTTGCTAATGCAGCCATATAAAAGTCTACTGTACTGGACGATTTTCATCATCATTATGTTTTTATTCTATTTTATTTTAGTGATGTGAGCGAGCGTTACCGAGGAGAGTGGGTTTAGACATGACATTAGCTGACATCGATGTACATGTGCAAATAAATCAGATAATTCACAGGCAGTTTAGTGACGTGCCCTCGAGAATGGAAAGAAAATACATTATTGCTCACCCGTTCCTCAGTCAGAAACAGTCTGTTGCACTGCATCAAGTCCAAGCTCAACTTTCAAAGACATAAAGATCCAAACTTTTTAACGCTTGTTCCTCTGTTGGTCTCTAAACTGCGCAAGTTATGCGCATGATTGACCTACTGTTGTTAAACGATGACCAAATCAGCAGAAAGGGTCCTGTCAATCATGGAAACTAAACAAAAAGCCTCTTCATTGTAGCGCCGTCATATGCATTATTGAGCAAACTGAGCTGCACTGTTAACAAGCTTTTTATTAATAAAGTTGGTCTGATTGATTTATACACAATGTAGAGTTAATTATTGTCGTACGTCATACATTGAGTGTTATTCTTGCTACGCCTCAGGCAAAAAATGCAAGAATATTTTTTATAGAAATATATGTATTTCAAATATAATAACGGCCCACAGGAAATTTTAAGTTCTGAGTCAAATTGACGGAAATCCGTTGTGTTATTTTTATTTATTCCATCGCTCTTCTGTAAACTTTATTGAAACACATTCACCTCTCTACTTCCAGTCCGACCCCTATATGTTCCCCTCTTAAATACACACACACACACACACACACACACACACACACACACACACACACACACACACACACACACACACACACACACACACACACACACACACACACACACACACACACACACACACCCACACACACCCACACACACACACGTTCCTATTACACTTCTGCCCTTACTACAAGCCTGACTCAGAAGTTGGAATTTCCCCAATTTCCAAGTACAAGTGAATGCAGCATAGCCGTTAGTGAGGATCTGGGTCGACAGACCAACCACTGTCAGCAGAGTCACCAACACGGAGGCTTATTTACATCTAGAGAGGGAATGTCTCAGCAAAAAGGCAACAAGTGCTTTGATTGGTGGGTCACATGATAAATCACTCTTGGTAGACAGTGACTTTAAAGACAATTAAATAGATGATAAACTTACGGAGTATATCTCTAACTCCCACGCCTACAAAAAAAACAAGATTTAAGACTTGTATTGAAACTTTAGTGTCATTCTAAGGCTAACCATATCCCAACTCAATTGGATGCCATGTATCATGCCTAATAATCCTAGTCCCTGCCATGCCTCTGGCTGCTTTGTCTGAGTCTGTTAAGTGGAGTTCCTTCCATGTGGAAACAGCTGAGCAGGCTGGTATTAACTGAACTAAAACAGCAAGTCCTCTATCCCTGAAACAGAGCAGTAAAGCCGATATCAAACAGCCTTCAACAGGTGGAGCAGTATGTGACAATGAAACGTGGTGTATTATGGCTAAGCAAAGTTCAAGGACCGTGTTCTCTCTCCCAAACCAAACAAGTAGATAAAGACATTACTAAACATATTTACCGAGGCAGTGTGCTGCTGCTGAAGGTCATCATGTTGTCATGGTTGCCCAGGGGACTGGATGGGGTTATCACCTCCACTTCAGCGCTGGCTCTCTTCAAGTTGGACAGAGACGGCTCTCTGTAGGAGGCGCTACGCGTCAGGATGGGCTCTGGTCGGTTGGGGGACAGAGTGTGGGAAGAGGTCCTTGTGATGATGGGCTCTGGCTGGCTGGGAGCCAGGGTGTGGTGACCTGTAAGTGGACAAAAGGGAGAGGTCATACTGCTAATGTCAAGTTCAATTGGGGATGAGATTAATGTACTCATTGGAAGTCATTATTAAAAAGAGCTTGGATTTGAAAGCATCAAAGGTTTGATGAGTTTTATATTAGGATCAGACATCAGATAAGCAGCATCACAACTCAACACTGAAGTTCATGTCACATGCTGAAAAAAGGGTTTCCATCCATCTATGCAAATAGTGTGTAATAATATGTATTTACTTTCAAGTTAAAGGAACTAACTCATACTAAAGTCGAAAGACAAAAATCATCATCAGGTCCATGGTTTAGAGACTTTGATTAATTTTTAGCAAAAAGTCTGCTTTACAAATTGTGTTTGGACATTTCTCAAGCATCGATGGTCTAATGAAAGACACCATTTGATTTGCATACTGGGAAACGAGGGATCCACCAGTTTTGGAGATTGACCCATAAAAAGGACTAATGCTGCAATCCATAGCAATCCAAGGCTGACGTTGATGATTCCATGTCTGTATTCCCGACTTGAGATCTAAATGCATCCCGGTGCATCTGCTCACGAAAACTGGAATAGCGTTCAGATCGACCTGTCAGTCGATTCTTATGGGGGAAATTCAAGTCAGTTTTAAAGGAGCAGGAAAACAGAACTACATTTTTTTTTTTAAGTGGTACCTATTTATGCTGCCCTACAAAGACAAAACGTTAATTCACCACTGTGTAGAAATTAGATAAATGACTTAACTTGTTTTGGTGCTAAAGTAATTAAGGCACAATATTAGAAATGCATGCACCAATATTAAGCACTTTTAAAGCACTATTTTCTAACCTTTTATCCTGGGTACATATATATATATCAGGCACACAGTTTTAATACATTATTTAACCTTTTATTTATTCTGTTTATTTGACTTCATTTGAATTTTTAAATGAGATAATAGAATGGCACCTCCTGATGTCTGACATACAGAGGGAGCAATTGTGCAGGAAGGAGGGTACTTTAATTATCCAATCATCTCTGGCTGACTCTCCTCTCCAGTGAAACCCTGGATTGCTTTTTAAATATAAATTTACATTTGAACCATCATTTGAACCTTTTTACAACCGACTCAGGTCTTTTAAGGAGGTTTTTAAAGTGTTTTAATGACCCAGAAAGTCCCCTTGTGCCCGTTTCCCGCTAAAACCTAACCTTAAACGTAACTTCCAATCCTAACAAAATGCTGAATTAAATCTGCAAAGGCAGAGGCTTATCTGACCGGTTTATAGGACCGGATTATAGGACCCTTTTCTGTCAAATGGGCACAGGAAACATAGGACCCGGGGAACATAGGACCCGGGGAACATAGGACCCTTTACTTGGAAATGGGCTCAGGGAACATAGGGATGACCCACCAGTAAAGAACCCAGAACCGTGGTTTTATAAGCTATAACCCAAAGTGGATATAAGCAGATGAGTGGCATCAGCGAGGAGAATGAGGAAACTGTGGTAGGAAACATTATCAGACAATATCCAAGTCAAAAATCCAAATGTCAGTTTAAGACTAGCTATCTATATTTCTGTAAGTAAAGCCGAAGCATTTTGACATTAAGAATGCCTTTTCGTATGAGCGCATGTGATTGTATAATACATAACATTATAAACATTTATAATACATTATCTGTTAGCATTGAGCTAACAGATGATGGGAATTGTATTATTGTAAATCAGTTAGGATTATAATAATATGAATAAAAAGTAACAACTAATGGACTAAGCAGTAATTATCTCGTGGCTGTAGCAGTAATGCTACATAGAGGAGTTATTTCATAATTATGCTGGATAAACACTGCTATGCAGTATTGTGTTTGCAAGTACCTTGGCTTGCTAACATTAGCTTACTAACAGCTAACTTATCTTAGCTGATAATGTGACATGCTTAAAGCTAATGTTTTTATGGCATCATTGCTTTGTTGGTACACAGTGTGATGGTGCTCATTAGCATGTATGATGTATTCTAGTAGTTCACAGGATGGGGTGATATAATCTGAAATTCTAATAGACACCTGGCCGGCTCGTTTTTACCTTGGTGGCTGTTGCTGATTGCTGATTGGCTGACGTTGGGTAGGGAGGAGAGGGGGGGCTCTCTTAGGGTGGGTGTAGGTGCTCGACTTCTCGACCGATCCTCACTGGGCTGGAAATTCCCCACTGCATACACACCCTGCATACAAGCAAACAAAAACACACGGTGAGACACAGAGGCGCATGCAACAGAGGTAAAAGCATAACAAAGAATTTGTCAAATCCAGTTCCAGGTGGCAGCCATGTCAGCTCCTCGGCCCTGCACCAGAGCCTTTCATAAAGTCCTGGTGGAGCGTAACTGTCTTTATCTTAAGTGATGTAATGTATTTCTACGTTACAGAGAATGTGTGGCCGGAGTTTAGCCCATCAATAAGAGAGGTGATGACTGGATGCCTCCAAAGCAATGGCTTTGTGAGTATGGCAATGTGATACGGAACTGCTGTGATACCATGAGATATGGAGGTGAGCTGCAGAGGACTGCTGGCCTCCACACACACCTCCCTCACTTGCCTTGGTAGTAACTCAGTCCGTAGGGACTTGGCTTGAGAACCGGAGGGTTCAAATCCCTGTATGGACCACATGTGTAGTGTGGAATGGTAGCTGGTAGAGGTACCAGTTAGCCTCCTGGGCACTGCCAAGGTGCCCTTGAGCAAGGCACCAATCCCCCAAGCCCTGTTGCTCGGACATCTCTCCATTAATGCATGTGTATAGAGGAAGCCCCCACCACAGCCACTTCCTGGTTGATCCAATCAGGAAGTGACAAAAACTGAAGTTCTCTGAGTGTCCAGTACGGGCCGGTTTCATAATAGAGCAGTTTCTCATTGACCCCCATGTTAAACAGGCCGATTTTACAGCATCATTAAACCTGTTTAAGGCCTGGGACAAAAGAACATTCTAGTCTGTATGTTTAAGTCATATCTCCATGACAACACTGAGGGGGTGAATTTTTTTGTACCATGCTAGTTGTTTTCTTTATTGGAGGTTAAAGTTTATAAATAATAAGGGGCGTGGCCTCTTGAGTGACAGCTATCCTGCTCTGTTAGAGCAGGGTGAAACATAAAACATGAAGGGCGGTGGCCCTCCAGGAGCAGGATTGGGCACCCCTGGTATAGACCATGTTTGTGTGTGTGAAATAAAATAACAACAGACTGAAAAAATAATTTCCACTCAAGGGACAAATAAAGGTATGCTTTCTCCTTTCTTTCTTTTACGAGCTGAAATCCAAACACACATTTGTTGTAATGTTCCTTCATCCCATAATAATATGACTATATAACAGATGAATTAGTACTTAAACATGTCCTAAAGTGTGCAATGCCAGAGTTTTAAAGTTTAGAGGCAAGAAAGGTTTAAATGTTGGTGGTTGCTCTCTACTATTTGACAAAATGTCTCCCTGTTCTGAGTTATGGCATTGAATAATGGACAGAAACAATAGGATGTCACAGTGAAGTTGACCTTTTGACCTTTTTGATAGAAATTGTCAGCACTTCATCATGTTAGAAACACGTTTTATGAAGTCAGAGTGAAGAAAATCTATTAAAGTTTTCGTCAGATATTTCGTTCACAAGAATGGGACAGATGGAAGGACAGACAGACAGACACCCTGAATCCGTAATGGCTGTCACCGACGTAGAGGCATACTTAGGTAACATTAGGTGTGTTTTCCATCAGGATAACATGTGGCCGCACGGAAAGTCCATTACAAAAAAAGTCCCCAGAGGGATTTAGGAGACTCTGGAGCTGTCGTATCACTCTGAATGGGTTTGGTTCATTGGTGATCAGCTGATCAGCTGATCAGTGTTTCAGCGGCGCACCGTTCTTTCTCAAAGTGAGAAATACAAAATAGTTGTAGTTTGATTTAAGGTGGCCCTATTATTCACAACGTCAACTTATGTACAAGTAACATGAAAGAAAACACTCCATGCCTGTGAATGTTCTCATTCGTCCAGGTCATCGTTATCCTCAAAGCAATTTCAGTCAAAAACAACTGGACTGGTTGTTTGTCTAGGAAGACGTTTCACCTCTCATCCAAGAGGCTTCATCAGTTCATGTACGCATCTGACCAGGCTGGGACTGGTCCAGCCTGGTCATCTGACCAGTCTCAGCCTGGTCAGATGCGTACATGAACTGATGAAGCCTCTTGGATGAGAGGTGAAACGTCTTCCTAGACAAACAACCAGTCCAGTTGTTTTTGACTGAAATTGCTTTGAGGAAAACACTCCATCTTAAAGATTGTGTGTGTGTGTGTGTGTGTGTGTGTGTGTGTGTGTGTGTGTGTGTGTGTGTATGTGTGTGTGTGTGTGTGTGTGTAAATGGGAGAGAGAAAGAGGGAACATGCAGCAAAGGGCCACAGGTCAGAATCCAACCCGGTCGCTGCAGCACTCATTTAACAAACCCGTGCAGAGATGTTCGTGTACAGATCATTTTCTGTGCTACGTTCTTCTTCACCTCTGGATAAAAGTGTCTACTCTACTTCACCGTGTTTTGGTGGGGTCTGTACTACCACACGTCCCGTCCCGCTCAGAGCTACATCCAATCAGCAACCAGGCTTCTCTCAGAGGTTTGAGTGTCTGTTTGTTGGCCCTGCTCTTCCACAGGGCCAACAAATAGACCCTCCTCATTACGGGTATTTGACCATAGTGGAAACGGACCTAGTGAACCAGTTTGAAGTCTCAGTTACGTACACTGAATATTTCTCATTCTACTTGCATTAAGGATGACAGTAGCCTACTTACCTCAGCCCCTTCTGAACAGAAGACTAAGGTAAAAGTCAGCCTTAATAACAGCCACATCTTGGCACAGCAAGCTTTTTCTAACTCTATTTTATTGCCTTTTCATTCCGGTCATGAATGCATGTTAGATGGAGTGCTTCCAGTCTCTTTGTTCTTCACCAAAAACAAATGTGTCAAAATGGCAGTAACCGTGGTTGGATACAGCAATCCATTCATTCATTAAATAAAACAAAAGAACATCTCTTAAAATAAAAAACAATCCAATTTTAGCGACCCATGGTCCAAAACAATAGAACTCCATGTGCTCACCTGTGCACCCTTAAATAGATGATGGTGGTCACCCACAGTGCCAACATGGTCAACACTGAAATCGTTCCAGTAAATGTAAACTGAAGAACAATTCACAAATTAGATGTGTGCGTTTCCACGTCTAGATGTATGTATGATGTGTATGTTTCCCCCACTGTAGACTGTAGAATGAAAACAAAAAAGGATAACCTGATACACTCCTCCTCTAAGAATCATTCTCATATTTACTAAGTAGTAGGTAGGCCTAGTGCCCTTAGTGAGACTATGCACAGTCAAACTAAAAAAACAAATAAGACATTCTTCCTCTAAAAAATGAAAGGTTGAATTTGTAAAACATACCTGCTCTCAATTTAATATGCTCAGGGGGTTTGCTGCCACCTTACGTGGCCCGGTATTATCAGTAACTGATGGTGGTTGATGTAACTATGGTGACAGCAGTGCATGCATATATTATTGAATTATACTATTTTTTAAAGGTTGTAGTTGTGTATTTGCAATCACACTCGTAAAGGTCTGTTTTGTCTTCCTTACTGTTTTAAAGAAATGGTTAAAAAGATCTCCACAGTGCTGTATCGGTGCTGGAGTATGTTCTGGCTGCAAATGCTGATCATAATTCTGGGATAGGGGGAAAAACGCTCTGGCTTGTTTGCACTCCAGTAAACCAATCGTGTTGGTCGGAGCTACGCCCGATAGAGATGATAGAGCAAAAGAGGAGAAGTCCAAAGTCACAAGAATGCAAGACAAATCTTACATTTGTTCATGCATTCAAGCATCATGAACCATCACTCACTCATCTCATCACATCAAATAAGCCATCAAGAAAGTTTTTTTTTGTGTATAAACTATAAACAGAGATATCTTGGAGTGTCGCTAACAGTCGAACGTGGCTGACACTGATTAGCTTGGGGCAGCACGGTGAAGGCATTCAAACGTCTTTTTTAACCACTAATACTGTTCAAAATAACACCAAACCTCTGCAGCAGCATGAGAAGACTCCCTACACAGAAAACAAAGCACCAACAACGTAGTTATTGAACCCAGAGTTTATTAAAAGAGTGTTTTAAAGACTTACCTACTGGCCCCTGTACCAACTCCTCTCGTAGTAAAGTCGATTCAAGTGGATTACCAAAGTCAATCCCAAAGGAAGAAGCCCATTGGTGCTTTGTTTTCTGTGTAGGGACTCTTCTCATGCTACTGCAGCGGTTTGCTGTTTTTTTCAGCAGTATTAGTGGTTAAAAAAAACATTTGAATGCCTTCAGCATACTGCCCCGAGCTAATCACTGTTAACCACTGTTAGTGACTCTACTGGATTTCTTCGTTAATAGATCATACACGAAAAAAAACTGTCTTGATGGCTTATTTGATGTATGCAAGTGTTGAAATAGACCACAGGAAGATTTTACACCTGAATGACCTTTTAAGTATATGTTGATTAGAATAATTAAAAACTGTTTACTGAGAGAGTAAGACGTTTTTTTTTATTCGTCAAGTAATCAGCAGCTTTCCTGTCCACACAGACAAGTGGAGGCTACCAATCAGTTTCATTTTATCTCCTTTTCTCTCCATTTCTGCTGTGATGAATGATGAAACAATGCCAAACACAGAGCCTGAAATAGCCCAGTGTAGCCTGTACTGTGCAAAATGAATGCCTGGAGGACAAATGTGAGTAATGATCCTCAAAAGGGAGGACACAAATCTTGCAACTTAAGATACTCGGAGATCCTTTTCCCAGGCAAATCCTTTTCTATTTGCATGAAAATAAGGGAGCTCTACTGGTGAAATGCATGTAGTTTACACTGTGCGGTGACTGATTCTTGAAGAGTTGGTGTTTCAGAGCACGACCTCACATATCTGTTGCCAGTGTTTCTCCCTGCAGGAGGAAGCAGAACAACAAAGATGTAGGCAGCTGACAGGACTGTGTGTGTGTGTGTGTGTGTGTGCGTGTGTGTGTGTGTGTGTGTGTGTGTGTGTGTGTGTTCAGTCAAGTCTGTTTGAGTGCATGCTGGACATGTGTATCTGAAAGTGTGTGGGCTGGAGGGTGATGGTGTGTGGGAGGTATCAGATATCCACCAGTTTCTACGCAGAGTTAAACATTCATGTCTACTTAGAGCCCATAAAACTGGACTATAGTGAATATACACTGAACCATGTGTTGCCAGTACATCCGCACAACATGTCTCCTATAGGAATAATCTCATCATTACCTCATTAAAGTTGTATATTTTCCTCCCTCAAATATATACCCGGTTTATACATGTGAGGTAAATTTGCAGGTAACCGTAGCAACCGTAACACATAGTATCACTTAAGATCATGAGTTAGACTACAAACAAATGGTCGACGATTAAACACACCTAGCTTTTCTTTCTTGATCTTTCAAGGAAATCCCTCGACCTCATCCATTATTTTCTCATATCATACTTTGTCACCCTTTAAGCATCTGCTTGGGGTATTTATTGTTGATGAGTCAATCAATTCTATTTCCCACATGTAATTGTACAAGGTACAACTTGCCCTTCACCAAGCCCCTCCCTAGAACGGCAACTGTGTAATCCTACGTTAGTCCAGGACCATAATAAGCTGTAGCAGTAAGCTTTCAGAGCAGGTGAACGTTGTGGATGTGACACCTGCAGGTCCGACAGCATTTTAAGGAGTGCTTGAGAGCAGGGTGGATAAGGAGTTGGCCTCTAGGTTGTTGTCCCTTGTCCCGGTGATCAGCATATCAGGTGATGCTACTGAATGTGCTTTAGCTTGTTGGATGTATTTCCACTGACATCTTCTAAAACAGTGAAGCAACGGCGTCACACCACCCTCATCCAATAAAGTTACCAGGCTGCCAGCTCTCGTAGGGATGACGTTCCCATACAACCAAACTGTACCCTCAAGTACGTGTTGAGGGAAACATATTTTCTCCCAGAACCCACAAGCAGATCTTCCAGCTCTGCCTTTCGGCTTACCATAGCGTATTGACTTACTCTTCTGTAGCAAAACATTGTTGTTCCTATCCTTCATGTGAACCAGGATTTTACTGTCCTCTTTATTCACAATACTCGTCTGCACTCGTCAACACTTTAAAGTCATATTGTCGATATAGCTCTCAAATGCATGTTGTTACCCTTTCAATCTACCTCTCTCTGATATTTCACCACTATTCCAGATTTTAGCTGTTAATTTTTTTGGAAAATCTCTCATTGATATTGTTGAAAACATCCTGTTGACATGCTGGATGTGAAAGCTTGACATGCCTAGCAACTGTAACCAAGGGAGGCATTTTATGACCACTGCTGAAGGTCTTGCTATATGACTTTGCTTGCTGGAGCTCATTTTATCTCCTTTTTCTTAATATCATCACTGTCCAACGTCAACTGCAAAAAGGACAGGTAATGTTTAGAAAATAGACTTAAAGTGTAAAATCATCCCAGGGTCTTTTTTCGCCACTAACATACTGTACATCAAATAGAGTCATCGAGACTTATCAAGTTTTTTTCTGTGTAACAACTATTAACAGAGAAATCCGGTAGAGTCGCTAAGAGCGAGACGTGGCTAACATTGATTAGCTCGGGGCAGTGAGGTGAAGGCATTCAAACATCTTTTTTAACCACTAATACTGCTCAAAATAACAGCAAACCTCTGCAGCAGCATGAGAAGAGTCCCTACACAGAAAACAAAGCACCAACAACGTAGTTAGAGAACCCAGAGTTTATTGAAAGAGTGTTTTAAAGACTTACCTACTGGCCCCTGTACCAGCTCCTCTCATAGTAAAGTCCATTCAAGTGGATTACCAAAGTCAATCCAAAAGGAAGGAGCCCATTGGTGCTTTGTTTTCTGTGTAGAGACTCTTCTCATCCTGCTGCAGAGGTTTGCTGTTATTTTGAGCAGTATTAGTGGTTAAAAAAGACGTTTGAATGCGTGTACTGCCCCGAGCTAATCACTGTTAGCCACGGTCGGCTGTTAGCGACTGTTAGTGACTCTTCCGGATTTGTCCGTTAACAGTACACGGAAAAACCTATCTCGATGGCTTATTTGATGTATGTATGTGCCAAAAAAGACCATGGGATGATTTAACGGCGGAATTACACTTATAATTGCATAAATCCAGCTCAAATTTAGCAGGGCCAACAGAGAGGCAACTGGAGATGTCAGTGTAATTTCTGACTTTTAAATCTCAACTAGTTTTGGAACAAACCATCACAACCCACCGGGATTTCAGGACTTTCCAAAGACAAAATCGACCAATCCTAAGCCTCCTATTACAGCTGGCATGAGCTTGTATAATCCTCTTCAACGCCACTCTTCTGCAGTACTACTCATCTAGATGCGACCAATGATTCATTATTAAATGAACATTTAGGTGATCTTTACTGGAACATGCCTCAGGGTTCAAAGCTACGATGGTTTCCACTGCTATCCCATTATTTTCCACAGCAAACCAAGAGACACAACCTTACATGGCTAGTAACTAACATAAGATGTTACTTTGTTACTTTGTTTGTTCTTTGTTCTAATTATTATCATTTTCATATTCTGTCACCTTAGCTGTGCTTGTTTCTACTATTCTGTTGTATTAACTGTCTTAACATAAACGTTATATTCACATTACTATACATATTATAGTTACTGTTTGCTTAGGCTTTGCTTGCATCTCTGGAAGTGTGTCTGTCTGTCTCTCTCTGTCCATCTGTGTGTCTTTTCTCTCTTTCTCTCTCCTTTTCTTCCTCCCCAACCGGTCAAGACAGATGGCCGTCCTCCACAGAGCTGGGTCTGTCTGACGTTCCTGCCTGTTTTAGGGAAGGTTTTCGTTGCCACCGTACTCTACAGAGGAATTGTTGGGTCTATGTAAATCATAAATAAGTCATTGAGTGTGGTCTTTACCTACTCTGTAAAGTGTCCTGAGATAACTTTTGTTATGATTCGACACTATAAATAAAATTGAATTGAATTGAATTGAATTGAATTGATTTATTTCAGTTTGCCCAACAGGCTTCACCTCAGCTGCAAGAGAGACACATCTTATCTGGATATTGGCAAAGAACGTCCAAGACCCCACTGTGGGACAACAAGCAACATACTGACAGTTTAAGCTTTGCAAGAAACTTCTGATTGGCTGACTGTGTTACCAGATAAACAGCAATGGCAGCTCCCAGTAACCATCCACAGTAGACGTCGACAGGATGGTTTCTGAACTGGATGATCCTGGTTAGCCCGGCCAGGATGGCCAACATGACGAAAGAGAACACCAGGAGAGGCTTCAGCAGCTTGGCAGAGTCTGTCAGCACTGTGTTGAAGTACATCTGTAACATAGAATGACCCAATGAAGAGCTTTTGATATCGATAGAAAATAGATAATCCCACACCTCAGTTAGTGATACAACATCCATTTCACACCTGTGAGTAAATGTCTAAATAAGAGAGTGTGTGTCAACCACTTACAGAGATGTAGACGGCAGCAAAGGCAGCCAGAGTTGCATGCTGGGAAGGGAAAGACTTCCTATAAAGAAAAAGAGACAAAGTGTTCCTTCTGATAATTATCATGTTACGACAGCCAAGGACAATGCTGAATATTCATCTGCAACAGGGAAGCGACTTTCAAAGAAACTTGGACACCGTGTGTGTGTGTGTGTGTGTGTTTGTGTGTGTGTGTGTGTGTGTGTGTGTGTGTGTGTGTGTGTGTGTGTGTGTGTGTGTGTGTTTGTTTGTGTGTTAGCTGTCCTAGCAGGTGTTTAATAAATGCAGGGTATGAAGGACACAAGGAGGGCAAAAACTCCTCCTGTGTGTTTTCATATCCTCTTAATAGGACCGGGCAAATAATCAGAGCTCATTTTCAGTCAAGATTTCGTCTGAAAAGAAAATAATCGAGAGGAAACAATTCCCTTTCACAATGTTGTTTTCATTTTGCCCGTTGCTTGACTCACTACTCGTTCGAGTTACTGACTACAGTTTGTTACGTATAGAGTTGAACAGAGTTTTCAGTAGGTTGTGGCAGTACACTATAACATAACCAGGATCATCTAGTTCAGAAACCATCCTGTCGACGTCTACTGTGGATGGTTACTGGGAGCTGCCATCGCTGTTTATCTGGTAACAAAGTTAGCCAATCAGAAGTTTCTTGCGAAGCTTAAATTGTCAGTACATAACTTGTTGTCCAGCAGTGGGGCTTGTACGTTGTTTGCCAATATTCAGAAAATGTCCCTGTACAAAGTAAGAATCTGTGTGGAACAGTGTGGTGTTCAGAGAAGCACAGAACATTCTGTATCATTCTGGCTTAAGCCTGCTGCTGTGTCAGAAGGAGTCACACTGTTGTGGGTTGTGTACAAGCGTTTTGGTGAAATGCTGTGTGTGTGAGTGTGTGCGTGCGTGCGTGGTGTGTGCATGCGTGTGTGTGTGTCTCTGCCATCTAATACTGTAATACTGTAGATGTACTAAAATGTTTTTTTAAATAACCAAGGCAGTTCAACAAAAAACTTTATTTAGTGAAAAACGCAGTGATCAAAATTAGAGAACAGTGTTCATTGTGTCAGAAGAGAAGATTTCAACAATGTTTTCTTCTCTAGGATTCAAAAATGAACAGGAAGTGTAGAGGCCACAGCTTTGAATGACTTCAGCACATCTGCACCCACAGGACATCACTAGTTTCTCACACTGCTCTGGTTTGATCTGCGTCCATTCTGACTCAGTCTCTTCCACAGTTCACTAACTGGAGTGGGTTTCTTACACATTACTTTGTTACCAAGGATTTTCTAGAGATTCTCTATGGGGTTTGGATCCGGACTCTGATACTTTCTCCTCCAAATTTAACTGACTTCATACACTTTAGGGTCACTCATTCCCAGTCCGATGCTGAACATAATGTTTCCCATCAGACCCAAATGTACTGAACTTTAATGTCATGTCATGGTTTGGGGATGTTTTCTGCAGCAGGAGTTGGGCCTCTTGTACAGCTACATGGCCGGGTGAATGCAAATGTTTATGTGAACCTCCTTCAGCAACATACAATACCTTCAATACCCCTGTCACACGCCAGCCCAGAGTCCAGATTTAAACCCCATAGAGCAGTGGTTCCCAAACCTTGCACATGACGTACCACGTCAGAAAATATCAGACTCTCTCAGGTCCCACCATTAAACCAATGTTAAAGTACAGCAGCATAGGTCTACACTATTCAGCTGCAGACAGTAAGGTCTATTCCTAATCAGAAGATTATTTACTGTTGACTGTCTTCAGCCACGCTGTAGGAAGAACATCCGAACTGACATGTCAGTGTTTTCAGACCAATCCTTTTACCTCTGCTCACTCTCTTCCATCACAGTTTAGCTCCTAACTCATGAACGGGACTACGCAGCAGGCTGATACTGAAACAAGAACATGACAGGAAATGATCAACTTATTTTAAATTTCACAGATCTTAAAAGTATAGTATTTTCTTAGTGTTATATTTATTTAGTAATTAATGTTTCCTTTTTTTATTTTTGAGATTCCTTCAAGTATCACCAGAGAGAGTTTGAGTACCACCAGTGGTACAAGTACCACAGTTTGAGAATCAGTGTCATAGAGAATCTCTGGAAAATCCTTGGTGACAAAGTAATGTGTAAGAAACCCACTCCAGTTAGTGAACTGTGGAAGAGACTGAGTCAGAATGGACCCAGATCAAACCAGAGCAGTGTGAGAAACTAGTGATGTCCTGTGGGTGCAGATGTGCTGAAGTCATTCAAAGCTGTGGCCTCTACACTTCCTGTTCATTTTTGAATCCTAGAGAAGAAAACATTGTTGAAATCTTCTCTTCTGACACAATGAACACTGTTCATTTTCATTTTGATCACTGTATTTTTCACAAAATAAAGGATTTTGTTGAAGTGCCTTGGTTATTTAAAAAACATGTTAGTACAGCAGTGGTATAGACACAGAGGATTCATTCATTCATTCATCTTCAACCGCTTATCCAGGGGTCGGGGTCGCGGGGGTGCTGGAGCCGATCCCAGCTGACATCGGGCGTGAGGCAGGGTACACCCTGAACAGGACGCCAGTCTATCACAGGACACATAGAGACGAACAGAGACAGACAACCATTCACACCTACAAGCAATTTTAGAGTCATCAATTAACCTAACACGTGCATGTCTTTGGATTATGGGAGGAAACCGGAGAACCCGGAGGAAACCCACGCAGACACGGGGGGAAAATGCAAACTCCGCACAGAAAGGCCCAGGCCGGGATGCAAACCTGTAACCTTCTTGCTGTGAGGCGACAGTGCTAACTACAGGATATTCTATCAAATTATGATCAATAAAAAAGAACAGTATTTCAGAATTAATCAAATATTAATAACTTGTTCTGTAATTCTGATCTCCAGTGTATATACACATACAAACATACATATAGACGTGTAAACATAAACATCTAATATGTGAATTGTTCATTAGTTTACATTAGATGGGACCATTTCAGTGTTGACTGGATTGCTATATCTATCTGTATCCATTGTTATATGTAAATTGCTCGTTCACTTTACACAACAGTGGGTGACAAAACTGCAGCTCTCTATATGCACAAATGCAGCTATAGCACTCCATCCACAGGACTGCAAGTAGGTCATCTGAAGCCACAAAATGAGCCAACATACAAAACTGCCAGACAAAAGTAGGCCTACTCTGCACTCTCCGGCCACATGATTGCCAGTTTTTGGATTGTGATGCTTGTTTAAAAAACATGAAAACAGACATTTTAAGAATATATCTTGAGCCAATGAGTCATGATGTTTTCACACCCCAGCATATCTCAGTTGGCTATAAATGCACATATGGATCCTAAGTTTTAGAGGGATCCCTACTCCACTTATTCTTAGACTTTAGACAAGATGATCACAAGCATATGTCTGACCTATCATTGGTAAGCGGAACATCCGAGGGGCCAGGGGCAGTGGTTAGCACTGTCACCTCACCTGTGTGGGTTTTCTCTGAAGTCCAAAACAGACACACACTGGGCCAAAATCAAATTACAACTTTACATTAATAAGAATTACAAGCTGCAAAACATGTCAGCCAGCTTGTATGGGTCAACACCGTCTATCTGCCAGCTTCACTATTTATCTCTGCCTGGCCCTGGTTATTTAGAATAAGACTTATTCTAAATATCTCTGCTTGGCCCTGGTTATTTAGAATAAGACTTATTCTAAATATCTCTGCCTGGCCCTGGTTATTTAGAATAAGACTTATTCTAAATATCTCTGCTTGGCCCTGGTTGTAAGTTTGTCCATGTCAGGACCCTTTTCTTTCGCATTATTCTTCTCCATCTCTTCAAAATTGTCTGGTCATATCTCAGTTTAAACGCAGTGATTCCCTCTCTATGTGCTTCAAGTTGTGATTCACTCTCTGGTGCAGTGTTGCCCTGGCAACCAGTAGCGTAGGATTCCACCATGGCGGACGGGCTCAGACCCCTCCCAAATTGTCACATGTCTGCTCCTTCTCATCATGCTCAGACCTTCCCCACAGTCCAAAGACAGGCAGGTTGGCTGAACGGGCAGCTCTAAATTGCCCTTAGGTGTGAATGTGAGTGTGGATGGTTGTGTGTGTGTTTGCCCTGGGATGACTGGCAATCTGTTCAGGGCAGGGTTCCCACGGCTTCTTTAAATCAAGGACTTTTCAAGGCCTTCGTCTGAGACATGGATCAAGATTAATAATTATTACAACATTACAAATTCAAGCCTTTTCACTTACCCATGTCTATTTATGTCTATTTCAAGGCCTTAAGTTAACAATAGGCAGAATCACTGTGATGTCGTGCTAATAATCACTTCCAGGTAGAAAGAAAACAGGCGGTTGATTTACATCGCACTGATATGTGAAATTTGCAAACTTGTTAATTTCTGCTGTCTTTTTCAGCCGTAACTGCAACGTTTCAAGATATACAGTTAAACACGACAGTCCAACCGTTCTGATGTTTCTGCTGTACTTATGTTATGTTCTGTGTTGCTTTGATAGCTTGTCTGATAAACCAAATCTACGTAAAACTAGCAGTCCGACCGGCGGTGAGATTAGTAAGGTAAGAGTCAATGAGTGACATTGTTGTTATTGATGAGATATCAAAGCATCAAACATAGATTTTAGAGGAATGAGGTGGGAATATATCTCTGTTGTTTCTCGCCCATTCGCTAGGTGACGTTGAATTGTTCACAGCAGTTTTCTACCCAGAAGTTCAGGTAACAAACATTGTGATTGGGTCTATACGCTTTGCTAACATGAAGCACAGGAGACAGGAGTGTTTCCAAAAATCCCTCTTATGCCTCCAGCATTTCTTGAGGGAGAGCAGCATACATTTTTATGATTGAATTTGTGCTCATTCATAGACAGTGTAATGAAGGGATGTGACCTTAAAACAGTTCAGTTCATGTATTTAAAATGAAGATTATTTTGTTTCTCTGCCACTCTCTGTATTGGTATCCGATATTTGCAAAATTGTTGTATTAAACATCGACATCGTTCGGGGTAAACTTGAGAAAAATATCTGTTCTCGTACCTGGATATAGGAAATTGTTAGAAATGGTTAAGTCTGCTTCAAGTTCTGCATTAAATTATTTTCTACTGCCATTTATACACCTCATACATACAGTATATCTATAAATAAAGCTGTCAACAGAATAATACCATATTTTAACCATCCAAATTCAATTAATACTACAACATGATTTGTATTCAAACCACACCTTCAGGGTTGCAGAGTTGTGCAAACCATCATCTCCAGTGTTGTTAGTGAGCTCATCCTTAATTACGTCCACAAGTAAAGAAAAGTACAAGTTCATGAACACAAGGCTACTTTTAGTGCTAAAATAGCTTAAAAAGATAAAGTGCTTACGTTAAAGTTGCAATGTGTAAGACGCAGCCAGTTAATTATTATAAAAAACTTACCAATTGAACTAACATTTCAATAATCTGAAGAAGTGATAGTTTTGACATTATGTAAAATACGTCTATCTATGTGTCTTTGGACTGTTGGGAGGAGGGAAGACCCAGGACCAGGTGGTGAGATTAGATCTCCACACTGGACAGTTAGAGCTGGTTAATGAGGCCCGGGAAAGGGCTAGAGCTGCTGCCCCCGCGACCGGTTGAAGATGAGATGAGACGTCTTTGGACTGTGGGAGGAAGCCGGAGAACCCGGAGAGAACCCACGCAGAGGGAGAGGGAGAACATGCAAAATCCACACAGAAGGGCCCCAGCCGGGATTTGAACCAGGAACCATCTCACCTCTGTAAGGCGACAATGCTAACCACAACGCTACCGTGTTGCCCTACTGCAATCAGCCAGTAATGGAAAACACCTGTGGGGATGCACTATGAAATGAATGGTAGCTGGGAATACACTATAAGATTCTGGAAATGCTCATGTTTAATTCCACCTCTTACTGTACCAGTAAATAGTCTGCGACTCACGATGTATGTGAGATTAGTTTGAAAGCGCCAAGGCAGGTAGAAGTTTGTTTGCTAGTGGAGGTCTGTAACGTTACACCAGCGGTTCACATTAAACATCACCTGTGATACCATTTAACATAATACACACTGTAGTGTAAAGATCTAACAGACAGAGAAAACAGTGTTGGCTTTTAGCAACTTTATTTAACTTCCTGTTCTCCTGTCCCCGGTTCGAATCCCTGTGTGGATCATGAATGGAGCATGAACTGGTGGTTGGAGAGGTGCCAGTTCATCTCCTGGGCACTGCCGAGGTGCTGTTGAGCAAGGCACCGAACCCCAAACTGTTCGGGGCGCTGATCCACTGGCAGCCCCCTCGCTCTGACATCTCTCCATTAATTGCAAATATATAGGTCCTGTTTGTGCATGAGTGTGTATTTCGGGCCTGTGTGTGTGAAACATGAATAATAATAATAACAGAGTGAAAAAAATTGAATTTCCCCTTGCGGGATAAATAAAAGGAATTATTCTTTAGACGTTCTGTTTGTCACTTTGCACAGGTGCAGTGAGAACGAACTTGTAGCTCTGCTTCTGACATGTGAAAGTCATCTGAAAGTCAGGAATTCATCTGAAAGTCAGATGGCCAGTCGAGAGGAAGTTGGTCCGGCCATCACCACTCCTTGCTGCCTCCTGTACACTTCACAACAAATGAGAGACGCTGAAATTTGGTGCGAATCTTGGGCCAAAAATCTGCTCAGAAATGGGCTCGGATCGTGCAGTGTATGCCCAGCTTGTGTGTGTCGGACTATTTAGTTCATATTTTCTGTTTCAATACTTGCAACCATTACAACTGAGAAAACTGGTCTAGGAGTGCAAGAAGAGGATAGCCTGTGAATGTGTGAGAACACAAAACTAAACACTTAGAGTGAACACCCACACACATCCTCTGGCACACTCTCACTCTCTCCCAAAGTAACACACAGCCTTACCTGCCAGCATTGATGAGCCCGGTGTCTTGTCCAGCGCAGATATCCTCCAGAATAAAAGCTTCATCACAAGTGGACATGTTAATGTGGGTCAGGTTGGGTTTACACACATCCAGCCAGTAGGGGGTGTGTTGACCGGTGGACAGCTGGAGAATATCAGTTATCAGTGCTGTCACACACAGGCCAAAGATGTGGACGCCTGTGAAAAACAACAGCAAACAAATGTGTAATGTATTGCATTTTATTCTGTACCCATTCATACTCAGATGTTACTGTTAGCGGTTGCCTGTTAGTTTATTTCTGATTCTGTGGTTCAGTGACTGAAAACGTGCATATGATAAAATCACTTCTGTGTATTATGTCCTCCCACCTATGAAGCGTACAGCCCTGCGGATGTAGGAGTTGAAATTACAGCCTGCAGCGTTGATGTTGGCCTCCGTCTGCGTGGCCGATGACTTCCTGGAGAGATAGCAGTACAGAATGGCCTCTCCTATCAGAATCTACACACAGACAAAGACAAAAAAAAGATTTTTAGCAATGCAGATTTTATATCACCAGAGAAAATCGTCGACTGAAACTTGGTGGAAGGACGAAGCATGGGCCAAGTAAGAACCCATTACATTTTGGAGTGGATCCGACTCACACGCATTAAGTGGATAATGGCATAAATTCACATAAACACCGCCTCGTGTCAGAGCGTTAACATTAAGAGACAGGCTAGAGCATGCCTTGGCAAAGATCCGTGCTCTCCACGGGCTCTTCCTGATATCTGAATCTGACAGGGTGTGTGGTTTCGTTCATTTATTTACAAAATAAATAGAAATTAGAATGCAAAATTTTACTTTTAAGTAGGGCTGGGCAATAATTTAATATAATATTTTATCATCTTTCTCAATAATTTCACTCTGAACTGCTATGTTCATTTTGCACTGAAGTTCTTCATTAAGTGAGAACACACTCAGTGCGTTGAATTTGAAAGGTATTTCACTAACACAGGAGTATACAAAAATAGGCCTTACCATGTGGTTATTTCATAAACGACAATTCCCCATGACGTCACAACAATAATATACGTTCTTCCTGATGGCAAAAGCCGAAGCATTATCTGATGGCACCACTAGTAAACAAGCCCTTCCATCTGGTCCTTTGACCAGGGCAAAGCGATCCAGAAAACACAGGAAATGGCTTGAATTACTGGTTATTCTAGTGGAAGTACTAGAGTACTGACTAAAACAAACTGAAGAGAACATACTTCTCCTGTATTAGCTTCTTTGCACTGGCTACCTGTAAAATCTAGAATAGAATTTAAAATCCTTCTCCTCACCTACAAAGCTCTTATTGGTCAGGCTCTGTTGTATCTTAAAGAGCTCATAGTACCGTATCACCCGACTACATCGCTGGGCATGGGAGGCAGAGCCTTCAGCTACCAAGCTCCTGTCCTGGGGAACCAACTCCCAAGTGTTATTTGGGAGGCAGACACTGTCCCCATATTTAAGAGTAAACTTAAAACTTTCCTCTTTGATAAAGGTTACAGCTAGGTCTTACCAGCCCTTAGCTATGTTGTTATTTTTAAAGCTGATTTTGTCAAGACAGATGTCAGTCCTCCACAGAGCTGGGTCTGTCTGACGGTCCTGCCTGTTAAAGGGAAGGTTTTCAAGGTCACCGTACTCTATGGAGGAATTGTGGGGTCTATGTAAATCATAAATAACTCATAGAGTGTGGTCTTTAGCTACTCTGTTAAGTGTCCTGAGATAACTTTTGTGATTTGGCACTATAAATAAAATTGAATTGAATTGAATTGAATTGAATGAGGCGGGTCTATCTCACTGAAACGCCCCTAATGTGCATGTGAGTCACTCAAACGGCCGTTTGTTGGCCCTGTGGGAGAGCAGGCATTTTTTGCTCCCCTGAGAGAAGCCTGGTTGCTGATTGGATGTAGCTCTCAGCAGGATGTGATGTGTGGTAGTACAGACGCCACAACAACACGGTGAAGTAGAGTTGACACTTTTATCCAGTGGTGAAGAAGAACGCAGCACAGGAAATGATCCGTGCACAAGCATCTCTGCACGGGCTTGTTAAATGAGTGCTGCAGGGGCCGGGTTGGATTCTGACCTGTGGCCCTTTGCTGCATGTTCCCTCTCTCTCCCTCCCATTTACACACACACACACACACACACACACACACACACACAGACAGTACTGCAAGCAGGGTGACAGCCTGTCTGTGAACACACACCGCGTCACACCCTCTGGGGCCTTTTTTTGTAATGGAAGATCCAACGGCCATTTGAGAGGCCTGAAACTTTCCGAGCGGACCCCAGTGGACACACACCTAAAGAATTGACCAGTTAGATATATCAGCCAATATTAGCTTATTGCACATATGTCAAATTGGTGTTCGTGTGGTCTGATAAGCAATGTGACACTGCAGTTTATAAATGCCAAAGATAAGTTTGAGGTTATTTATCGACAGTACAGTAGTAGCAGTAAAGTACATACTGTATTTTGGTCCCAGTTCTTGTTAAAAACAAATCAACCTTAAGGGATCCTGACCCAGGGTATATGTAGAAATGCAAGTTAAAGTGAATACCTTTAAAGACCCTTTTCCATACATGTTAAGACCTAATTGGCCGTTTGAGCTCTGTGGTGTAGCAAAGAAAGAGAAACCATTTGACTTCGACTCCAGGGTTAAGGTAAAGGTTCAATATTTCTCTAGAGAGGCTTTAGCATCAAATAATGCCTCGAGAATGTCAACATCTCATATTTACCTGGTCTGAGACATGAGGGGACAGATTATAAGATACACCTCTGCTAAATAATGCAACTCTCTTTTCAGACACAGAATAATGCATTTACCTCTCAGTAGGGACACTTCTAATCAAACTGTGAAAGGACCTTTATTTGATCAACTTTGTCAGAATGAATCTAACGTTCTACAAAAACTTGATTTTAGTATAACTGTCTGAAATGCTTAAAAATCCCCTTGCCCACTGAAATTTTGATAGATTAATTTAGGAAGTCTTTCAAATTCATATTATAATATGTCAGACCAATCTTAACAAGGATATGCGACTAGAGTTTTACTAGAGTCTAATAAAACATTAAAGATTAAACATTCATAAACTGGGGACTTCGGATCATTCATCATCATTGATGAACCCCACTAAGAGATATCATTATTAAACAGTACACGGCTGTAGACATCAATAACTGGTGGTTTCGGCTTTAGCTTTAGACTCCTTGTTCTACGTGTTACGGAATCATCCAGCAGCAGTCGGTCAGTGGGTCAGTGAACATGGCAACAGTTATAATCTAGTAGTGATGTCCAAATAAAGCTTCATGAAGCATTTCCTTTATTTTCTGAGTCCTCTAGATGGAGCTCTCTGTTCAACAAAGAGATGAAAACACACTGAATCCCCATTCATTAAGAATTTTCCTTAAACCACGAGCTCCATCTAGTGGAGTCAACAAGTACAACTAATGCTTCATGAAGCTTCATTTGGACACTATACTATCAATATAACCTAGAAGAAATTCCATAAATACACTACACAGACTCTGAGTACCTGCCTACGCAATGATTCAGTTCACACAAACTTTAGCATACGGCCTGTTTGGACTAATTCTACACTGTAAATACTAACAATGGCTAACCATCACACGGTGGTGTGATGGTTAGCATTGTCGCAGCAAGAGGGTTCCTGGTTTGAATCCCGGCTGGGGTCCTTCTGTGTTGAGTTTGCATGTTCTCCCCGTGTCTGTGTAGGTTTTCTCTGGGTTCTCCAGTTTTCTCCCACAGTCCAAAGACGTGCAGGTGTTAGGTTCATTGGTGACTCTAAATTGCCTGTAGGTGTGAATGTGAGTGTGAATGTTTGTCTGTCTCTCTTCGTCTCTATGTGCCCTGTGACAGACTGGCGTCCTGTCCAGGGTGGACCTGCCTCACGCTCGACGTCAGCTGGGATCGGCTCCAGCCCTTACCCTTGTGCAAACCGTTTTACTGTCCTCAACACTAGGAATGTACTTGCTACTTAGGGATAACATTAGCTAAAGTTAGCTTCATTTTAGCCTATACCGTGTGGCTGCAACTTCGCCAACAAGGGTAAAAGTTTTCAATCCAGGACTTTCAAAATTGATGTTACAGTGTATCCCCTGCAATTGTACATGCCTTGCAGCTACCAGGCCAACTCGAACATATGCCAGGCCAAAAAAACTTTTTTAAAATCCAAACAAGACGGCAAATATCCATTCTGTTTGATGAGTAACCAATCAGAAAACTCCAATCAAAACACGAACACATTCAAACTGTGAGGCCACTTTAAACACATTCTTTTCAAGTTGTAGAAATCTTGTTCTTACGCTCAGGATTTATTGAAACAGATCAGTATTTTGTATGGTTAGAAAATAGTATATGCACCAGTGTGATTTGTTTGAAAACAGTATTATATTCTAGCAAGCTAGAAGTGTACCTTGTCTTTCTATCTTGTTGTATAATGGTTGCTAGTTTTCAAAAAAAGGAACTGTTGGACAGAAACTGCCATGTTCATGCAGTCAGTGCATATTCAGAGCTCTACTTTCCAGCCAATACTTTAAGATCAAAAATGAGTGTTTTCATAGGAGGAAGCAAATACAATGGGTGGCAAACATTACATTGCTGTTCTAAAGAAGATGTGTGCTTCTTTGCAGGATCTGTGTGCTGACTGTTCTCAGTGATGGTAGTCCTCAGCAGGGTCACTGCTCAGTGCGCCTCAATCTCATCCGTACGGACGTTTTAAAATTAGTTTAGAAAATTCATATTCAATACCAGAAAGGATAGAGAACAGTCATTAGCTTATTGATTATTGTCAGATGGGTAATATTGTTATTATTGGATAATATTTAAAATAACATTGGAATTAACAGATAAAATAATGGCCATAGCATACTTGTTTAGTGTTCAGCCCATATCTGTCCAATATTCAGTGTTGGTTGAATTGCTTTTTTGGAATATGAAAATAAATGTTGCAATGCAACTAATCAACCCGAGGAGTGTTCTCAATGCATTGTTTTAGGGGATTATTATAGTTTACACAGTGTGCTTATAGATACATTATTAAGTGTTGTAGTAGAATTCTCTTAGAAATTTGTTTGTTTACTTTAATTAAGTGAATCTGAAAAACAAGTGAGTAGTGAGTGAGTAGAACTGAAAGTGTCTAGTTGTGGTTAGTGATTGATTTAAGTAGGGTTCCATTTGTATCAAGCAGTGTACACAAAATGAAAAATATGAGTTATCACAAAGCATGACTTTTAAGTTACCTAAACTTAAAAGGTTTATGTTAGTTGTACTACTTAATTTAAGTGTTGCACACTCAAAATAAACAAGATATTCTACCCCACCATCTTAAGTGTACTTTACTTATTTTTTCTGAGGCAATGAGTTTGCATAATTTTTTTAGGTAATGCCACTGGAAAGGGAACTTTAGACATGTCTTGCTCCTAGAGGACACTTTAGCCCGCGGTTTGGCTCCCATGAGGGCACTTAAGCATGCGTTTGGGCTCCCAAGAGTGTCTACAATTGAATGTATTTAATTCAGAGGAGGAATATTCAGTCACCTGGTTTATTTATTCATGGAAAAACCAGTTCATAAAAACAGCTTTAATTTGCCTGGGTGTGGACAGCAGCTGGGTCACTCCCTACGTGTGCGATCACAGTCCCTGAAACCAGTCAGTGTTAGCCACATGAAGACATTTCCGTGAGGTCCAGCATAGAGGTTTACTTACAGTGGCGGTGGGAGCGGCGAAGGCCAAGCTGAAGAGCAGAGGCAGTGGGCAGACTTCCTGTCTGGGCAGGATGTAGGGCAGAGACAGACTGCGGTCATTACAACTGTACCCAGAATGGACAGGCTGGAAAATATCCGTCAGCTCAAGGAAGTAAAGACTGACAACAGAGGAGGCCAGGATAGGGAGCTGCAGTAAAGAAACAAGAGAAAAGAATTAAGAAAAACAATTTAAAAAGTAATGTTCATCAAAAGGAAAATACTGGGAATGGGAGTTCGGTGTCTTGAACACCCAGCCCCATGTAGTCTCATGTAGGAACTATTTTCTTTCCACTGAACCGTATCATCGTGCAAATGGAAGCATACTCATGGCCGAGAGGTTTCGTGCATGTGACAGAGCGATATGTAAACATTATTGCTGTCCTCCTCACCTGAGCTGTAACGTTAGCTAGCTCAAGTTAGCTAGCTTAGGTTAGCTAGGAGGGGAGCGTACCTATGTTCTCTGCTTTGTATGTGACCGGGGAACAGTTTAGATTAGTTTCGTTTAGTTGATGTTCCCCACTTTTCACAGAAAGGGTCTAACCCTAACCCTAAACTCTAACCCTAACAAAATGCTGAATTAAATCAGCAGAGGCATAGGCTTTTGGCATCCGATCCTTTTCGGGGAAAAGGGTCTGATAGGACCCGGGGAACATAGGGAAGACCCCGCTAGTAGTACCAGTTAGCTATGAACTAATCTTCAAAAGCTATCAAAATCTGACCATTAGTCTAGCATCCATGAATATGCTTCCTTCTCTGTGGTGACACGATTGGCAGGTGTAGTTTGGTGGAAAGAAAATAGTTCCTAAATTAAAGTGCTCACAACAGGTCTGTGGATTATCTTGAGTAACCAGGTCATAATTCTTGAAAGAGTTTTTCAAATGTAATTGTTTCAGCTTTGAGTATCTAGTTCCATTATATCGTAGAGAAGGCAGACATCTCTACAACTGATATACCCAACACTGGGCAACTCACACCAAGACTATCTAGATTGATAAATAGCATGTATTTTTGTTTTGGTAGTGAATTGTTCCTTTAAAATGGAAAATATATGCATCTACAAATGTTTAGCATTACTGATACTTTGATTGGAACAAAATTTTAAATTGAGATATTTTAGGTTTATCCCTGTCACATTGAATCCAATCAACATGTCTGAATTAGAGCACATTAATGACCTCCTGTACCACAACTGAACTACACCATACACACTGAATCATATCAGAGGCTAGACGTACTAGATGATGCCTGATTTCTTTAATGCAAGATAAATATCGACCTCAGTTGACCCCAGTTAAGGCTATGTGTAGAAAAAAGTAGACACAAATACAGGAATTCGTGGAAGTAAATAGTAACCTTGTGAGCCCATCCTGATCTTTGAGCTCCATTGTATTTTAGTCACAGATCAGTCTAGTAACTTGTGGCAATTTGGAGAAGTATGGAGAGGTTTGCCTAGCGACCGAACCGATCAGCGTTGATTTTGAGGTGGATTTAAGTGTGATGCAACGAGAAGAGACTGTTCAGTGTAAACAACATGGAGGCTTCCACGTATGAGATGAGCAGCTATGGATCAAGCTGCTCACTAACTCTTTTTTCTCTTGGATCCTTCTGTTGAATATGGACCGGGCTCCTGATATTGGGCCTTTGATCCGTAAATTCACGTCACACAAACGGAAAATATCCTTTACCCACATGATGTTTCCTTTCTGAGCTTTGCCTCCATGCTGTTAGTGCGTCATACGCTTTAGTGATCTGATTGGTTGATTTGGCCTGTATGTGGGTGATAGACAGATGGTTTATCCAATCAGCATCCAGTATTTTTGCCCCTTCCCAAAAAATCTCCAAACCAGAGTTCCCAGATGGATATGCTGAGAAAATGAGGATCAATCCATCTGGAGGACTCAGGTTAGGTAAATGGTGTTTGGTCCAAAGTTTTTAGTTTATGATGACTGGTCAGCACTCTGACTCAGGCTGTGCTTCTATTAACCTTATCATTTTCAGCACATAAGCACAGACACACCACTCCAGTGCAGATAGAGGATTATAAAATACAAACTTTCACAGGGCAAATATTCACACTGCAAACCGCCACAAGCAGAAATCATTATACTACTGCATGTAGTGCAGTAGTAAAACAATAGTGCCAAGCCGGAATAGCATCAGACAACTGTGGGCCAGTGACGGCATAGGCAGACTGCTCACAATCCTTTTAAAGAAAGGGACATCGTTTGCACATGATGCAAGTTTAAAACTTATTTTTAAAAACTAGGCTCCAAGTAAAGGTGTTTTATCGTGCTTGTAGAGAGGAATTCAGCTACTCTACCCTCTCTGTTTGCTTTGTGGGAGTTGATGGTGGCGGGATTGGTGGTCTTGTTTGTGCGATATAGACTACATATAACATTGAACAATTACTTATTAAACACTAAATATTACATAATAATAAAATATAGTTATTTTTCTTTTTTTCTTTAGATAAAGGACGTTGGCAATCTCATCCTCCCCCTGGAGGCTTATAAGGAAAATGTGTGTGTGACGTAATGGGACAGATGTGTTCTGGGTAGTGTAAACAGAAGTGTGGTGTAGTAATCAGTCTAGGGCGTGAACGTGATGGTAATGCAGTCCATGCTCCAGCCAAGCGCCAGCAAAACAAAGTGCCTTCATGCCTGTGAGTGTGTATCATTGCTGCAGCCACCACCTTGGGAACCAGAGAGTCAGTACGGAGAGCGGACTAGCATCTGGACAAACTCTTCCATATACCCCATCACAGATGCATCATGACAATCCTGAATAATATGTTGTGGCAAAATCGTACCTTGCTTTCCTGCTGTTCCAATGATCAACTACATGATCTATTTTTTGCCCGAGGCGCACACATTTCTGACAAGAGCTGGCCTATGTAAAGACCTGTCAGTGACTGTGAAATGCTCTGTTCCCACCTGCAAATCAGGAGCTAAATGCAAACGTCAGCATTGCAAAATGCCCTTAGTGACAATGCTGATGTTTGCAGGTAAAGCATTAATCACAAAGTACAGCTGAGGTTGATAGGCATGCCATTAGTTGTGCAGGTATTTGATCATAAACTAAAACATTGGACTAATGATGGCGCTAGGTAAAAAATAATACTTAAAAAACAGATCATAAACGTTATCACAAATGATCCTACGCCCAGGGTGACAATGCACCAATGTTGGTGTTAGGTTTGTACATATCTGACAAAAAAGTCGATCACATCACTCCAGTCCTCAGATCTCTACACTGGCTTTCTGTCTGTCAAAGAATTGATTTCAAAATACATCATTTAAGCATTTATATATAATATATTTGAAGAATTTCAGAAACTGCTGACCAACTGCAATCTTCACACACAACCATATCTAGGGTTAACAGGCCATCACCCTCTCCAACTCCTCACTCAGGGGGGAGGAGGAAATAAAGAGGACAGAAGGAGTGGGAGCCACTCACTGTGACATTAATAATCTACTCTCACACACCTGGACGCTAATCTTTTTCTTTTTTGTGCAATAACTTAATCCACCACTTAAGTGCAATACTTTAATCTGACTGCTCATTTACAGTCAGACATATTTGATCTTATACATTTCCTCTACATTTAACTTATCTCATTTAACTTTCTGTGAATCTTATTTGACCTGTGTTCTTACATCTACCTCATATATATTTGACTAAGAGTTTATTACTTACTGTTTATTATACTTTCTGTATTTATTAACTAAGAGTTTATTGTTTACTGTTTTTTATACTTTCTGTATATGTATAAATATATATATATTTAGCTAAGAGTTTTTTGTTTATTTGTTTTTATACTTTTTAATACTAACCAGTAGACCAGTCTAATACGTTAGTAACACTACTCTAATCTGACTCCTGTGTTTCAGTAACCAGTAGACCAGTCTAATACGTTAGTAACACTACTCTAATCTGACTCCTGTGTTTCAGTAACCAGTAGACCAGTCTAACACGTTAGTAACACTACTCTAATCTGACTCCTGTGTTTCAGTAACCAGTAGACCAGTCTAACACGTTAGTAACACTACTCTAATCTGACTCCTGTGTTTCAGTAACCAGTAGACCAGTCTAAAACGTTAGTAACACTACTCTAATCTGACTCCTGTGTTTCAGTTACCAGTAGACCAGTCTAACACGTTAGTTACACTACTCTAATCTGACTCCTGTGTTTCAGTAACCAGTAGACCAGTCCAACACGTTAGTAACACTACTCTAATCTGACTCCTGTGTTTCAGTAACCAGTAGACCAGTCTAAAACGTTAGTAACACTACTCTAATCTGACTCCTGTGTTTCAGTAACCAGTAGACCAGTCTAACACGTTAGTAACACTACTCTAATCTGACTCCTGTGTTTCAGTAACCAGTAGACCAGTCCAACACGTTAGTAACACTACTCTAATCTGTCTCCTGTGTTTCAGTAACCAGTAGACCAGTCTAACACGTTAGTAACACTACTCTAATCCGTCTCCTTTGTTTCTCCTTACTGCTTATCACACCAGGCTGTAGCTGTTTGCTATGTTCCACCCTCATTGACAGAAAACTGATTTAATCACCTTAAAACGGTATCTTTTCTAAAACCATATACCCAAGGTTGTCGTTCAACATGAACTGTGGCATTTTCTATTTCAAACTCTTCAAACCCAAACCCATTTCAAACCCAAATCTTGTGAAAATCATCTGGTGTAAGGAGGATCCCTTAGTTTGAGTGAAGTGTCTGACACCTGTTTATTACAGCTAATTTTATGGATCTTGTTGATCTCTACTGCTTTGATCAGAGGAAAAAAAAACCTCATTGTTAATCAGCAATTGCTTCGGGGATAACGACGACCTGGACAAATGAGAACATTCACAGGCTCATTGTTAATCAATTTCTGTGCAATTTAGGAGAAACAGGGTGAGAGAAACTGCTGTAAATATGGAGCAAAAATATCCGTGGATCGTTTCCTGCAGCTTGTTGAATCTATGCCATGAAGAAATGAAGGCAGTTCTGAAGACAAAAGCAGGGCCAAGCTCATGAAAGCTAGAGGGAAGCAGCATTTAGCTCGCTACCTCACATTCTCAATTACTGTCACAATCAATAGATGAACTGGAATCTTACACTGAACTGAATAATGTCACAATAGTGCAGTTGCTGATGTGCTTTCTGATTTATATTTGCTTACTTTAAGAAAAATAAATGAAACTCCAATTCTAAAGTTAAATCTATATAATATACTGTATCACACATATCTGATGAAGTCAATACGCCGTGATGGTGAATTTAAAGACATAGTAGCCACTGTGCACACAGAGGAAAGCATGCTGCAGTATGGATGTTTTTCTTTTCTTAACGTCTCTAGCCCTGAACACACAGATGTAAAAATACACCCCATTCAGAGGGCCATGTTGCCTAGCAGCCAGTTGGTGGGTAGGATGGTGTGACAGTGTGTGAGATGGAAAATGTAGCAGACACAGAGCAGCCCTGTCAGCTCGAGAAAGAGAAACACAATAATTATGATAGATCCACAATGTATTTTTTAAGCCAAAGCCCTATCATCAAACACCAATAAATACTGTGCAATTTTGTGTTCTCGCCATACTTGTCTATCATGTTGACTCTGGAAAAAGAAAGAGGCCAAGCTGAAACTGTCCTTGATCATGTGCTCTGTTAACGAGAAGAATTTCAAGAAAAGCAGAAAATCAGCAAAAACTATGTGCCAACAGGCATTAGTCATACATCCATTATTCAGTGATCCGAACACATAATATACATATTCATAATATACACTACAGCACTGCCCATAGCTTGTTGGGACCATGGTTGGATGCTATTGTGACTCCATTTGAAGCCTGGTTTGGAAACATGCATGCATTGGACAGAAGACCCCATCATCAACCGACACATCACACAATAGATGTGGTTGTGACACAATATTTAGAGATACAAAAACATGAAGATATGTATCAGGCAGCTGAGAAAGAACAACTTGTCGCACTGGCTACGTGAGTGGTGTGGAGTGGGAATTAAGCCCAGTTCAGACCAAAGATTCGCAACGAGATGAGTTGAAACAACTACTTGCAACGTGCAGGTCTGCAGTGTTTTCAAACCTGCCCGTTCAGACCAAGGAGACAAGGCGAGACGGTGTATAATCGCCATAGCAACGCCTCTCTTTACTTCCATTCGGACCTCTAACTTTTAAAGCTTTTTTTCGTTTAATTTGTAGCATTATAAAATATAAATTAGGACAAAGATAGTGAGATACTCGCTACAGCTGCATTTCTATAGAGATGAAACAGAGAAAATACTGTTTTATTTTTATTTCTGTTTTATTCACTACTTTGTTCTGGATTACGGCGCCCTCTCCCTTCTCTCACACAGCCTCCGTTCATACGGCCTTTTCTACCAGCTGAACGTTTGTAAGTGACTTGACCAGTGGACTTTTCTAAGACTTGATTGGCTGTTGAAACAGGTGAAGTGTGTTACGTTCTAAAATCAGCTGCTGGAGATTTGACAATTTGAATCACACCGCTGCAACGTTCACCTGCAACGATCTAATACAGTTTTGTTGCATTGCGAATCTTTTGTCTTTCACATTTAGCTTGCTTTGACCACAGACTGCCAATGGACAAGTTCCTGACTTTATACTGCACACCCTGGCTATCTGTTACCTTTATTGGAGAAATGTTTTTATGCTGTACACCTACACACATGGTGAGGGCAGTCTAATCTTACTCCACAAGTTGCTGCTGTATCTGTTTAGCTAACTGATGTGATAAAAAATTGTTTACTGGTCCAGATGTGGACGTGGAAACTCAGATACCAGGAAAACTAGCTTGTGCTTTCTGGTGGCAAACCAAAGAAAACTAGCATCAACTCAGAGAGCCATGCATGTTCATGAGAGTGGCAACGCTCCCCCTGCAGGGAGGCTGCTGTCATATTTACATTAGAACAAAAGAGTAGTGATGGGAATTATGTCTCTTTGAAGGGAGCTGGATCTCATGGCTCTGTCCGTTTCTCAGATATTGTTTGGTTTGCTTTTATCAGCATCCAAAATTTGCAGAAACCTAAACAGCTGCGGAAAAGACAAACTGCACTAAAGTTTTGGATTCGGTGTGGAAAGGCTCATGGAGTTAGATGGGTTTGAATTTTTTAAACTGAGCTGCGATTTATTCCCACAAATGATTCCTGTTTGGTCTGAAAAGACCTTTACACAGAGCAGGAGGATCTTCTACATACAGTACCGTCTGATAAAAAAATGCTGCTGACTTGCATTATGAAGTTATGGATCAGTGGAGTTGGAACTTGACCTACAGTATATTAATCACTAAAGGTCAAAATATTTCAGCTTGCTGCTTCAAGAAAATAGATAAAATAAAGTCACTAAACCATATAAATATCTTCATTTTTACATTAGGGATGGAGGAATTTCCCCTGCGGTGATTTATGGTGGATCAACAGTGCTATATGCGCTATTTGCACAAATATACGTATGAGAGCTCTCAAACAATTTTAAAAAATTTAATTAATTACATACTTTTGATAAATTAATATGAATTAATCACATGTATGCCATGAGAGTCATTTAAAAATTCTCTCTTTTGGTAGACTATTAAGGCTAGATGGTAGCCTGGCATTACCAGACTAATCACAACCATTTAAAGCAACAAATTGGCCGTTCTTTTTCCATGCAAAACAATGGCGCCGGGTAAGAAGCAATCTTAAAAGACAGCAAAACAGTACACTATGTTGTGTTTCTGAACCTTTTAGAGAGAAACATTCAATACAGTAACAGAATATTGAGTCATATTTGATGAAGCACCGTCTAGTTTGACTTGAGTTTCGTGAGCCTGAAAAACTGCACTTAACAGACCTGCAGACGGGACGGTGACGCTCGACCCGCCCCACATGAGTAAGATGGTTGTGATTGATCCACGCAGGGCCAGGAAGACGGGAACTTTGTCTGTCTCACTTTAAAGGTTGAATATGGAGAATGAGCAGAACACCTCCATCTAGTGTCTCAAGGTCGTAGTCACAACAACAAAAAATAATTCCAGCAGTCGGGTTGCAAGGTTGGTCAGACCCGGCCCAGTAGGCTACAGCAGAACTGAGTCTGTCTGAGTCTGTTTGAACCCATCCCCTCCAGAAAATCACACCATAAAAACAAGGATTAGAGGAGTTTGACTGACAGTAACTGTTAGCCGTTAGCGTTAGCTGTTCCAGCTAAGTGCAGATGAAAGTGATGTTAGCGATCAAGGAGAAACGTAGCCATGTGGGCGTTCGTTTGAGTGGCGTTTCTCTCCTTTCTCTCAGTCCATGGAGTGAATGCTCAGCCTATATTGACTCTGGTTTTTGCCCGTCACGCTCACTCAGCTGCTGGGACAAATAACGCCCCCTTCACTGAGGCTCCGAAGCAGCTGCAGGATTGGCATTTCACCCAGTGCCAGACTACAGTAGCTGCACCTAACAACAGACAACCCTGGCAACCAGCAACGCCCAACGCTATTAGCTGCTACCATGGAAACAGAACGAGACAGAAAGTCATGGTCAAACCTGTCAAAAAAAGTTTAAATATTAATTCAGATTAAATATATTTTTTTATGGAAAAGCAATACTTTCATTCTGTACCCCTCAAAACGCCCCATGGGTGTATAATGTATTTCTAAATATAGCTTTGAATAAAGATTCTACATATTCAACCTTTAATGTGTTAAAAAAATGGTAAAAAAAAAACATTAAAATTATAAGACTGGCTCCCTATTTAATTTCTGGCATGTTCTTTTCTTCTTTCTATCTTTTTTGCTTTTAAAAATAAGTGATGTATTGTTGTTTTTTTCACATATTTGTAATGCATACCATGTTTAAATAAAATGGATAAAACATCTTTTCCACCAAAAACACAAATACCAGCTAACACTAGTGCTTGCTAGCTATCGTTAGTTTTGTTAGCAAAGTGCAAGTAAACACCGATGAAGACATTGTTACAATGAACTCTGATGATGTGAAAACACACTGGGCCTCATTTATCAAACTTGCGTGGAAACGGGTGCAGATCTGAGCGCAGAATTGGTCGTAGGAAAGGACCCACGTGTGATTTATGAAACATTCCTATCTGACCAATCTCAGCGTACGAATGAGCGGGCCTTGATAAATGCTGCGGCTGAATTTGATCGTCATTAACATGTTACGCCGTTAAATATTCCTGGTTCGGAGGCCTCGCCCACTGAGGTCAAACATGGAGAGAAGGAACGCAGGTTAGAAAATAAACTTTTCCGACACACAGATCGGCATCCTGACATCCGAGATGGAGCAAAATAAAGATGTGCTTTTTGGCAGTCTTAAGAGTGGAATAAAAGGGGCCCATAAAAACGCTGTATGGAAGAGAATAACGGAGGCAGTCAAACCGAGGCAGCGCTCCACTGTGATCCGAGCGCGCATGTGCGCACTGTTAGACAGGTGTGCCGTATTCAGCACCCCTTCCGTGAAATGCACCCCCTCGCATTATAGGTGATATTACTACCGGTGGGTCATTAGGTATTCCGAAGAGGATACCTTTGTCATCTAAAAGAGACCATACCAAGATGTTAATCATCTGATACCTTGTTTGATTTAATGCAATTTATCGCGGGTAGCCACGAATCGAGGAGATGACTTCGGCTCTGCAGTGCGTCTTGCTGCAGTGCGTCTTGCTGCAGCCGCACGCCAACACATTCATTCATTAATTCATTGTCGGGGTCGCAGGGGCTGGAGCCGAGCTGTTTTGAAATATAAAAGAATTGTGTGTGTCCCCTGGCCACCACGTTTAAAAGCGATAGCTTAGCATCACACATCACCTGTACATTTATCGAGTGGTAGTTTTTGCGATTGATGAATGCGTAATCATTCATGGATGGTGCCTTCAGAAGCACACGAGTACAATCGATCGCTCCAACCACAATTTTTTTTTTTTTTAATTTGTTTTAAGAATCCGTTTTGATCTGTTCTTAATATGTGACTGCTTATGCTTAATGACAGCTGAGGTTTGTTCATTATTTTCAGCCAGATTTTGCTGTGCTGCACCACAAATACACAGGCTCAAATGTGCGTTCACAATCTCAGACCTGACGTGAGATTTGATCGTAGCTCCCGCTCACGTCCAAATTGATAAATGCCGACGTTTGCCAGGAAATGGTCGTACCCAGTTTTTCTGCCGTACGTTCGTTTGATAAATGAGGCCCACTGTGAGAGGGTCAAAGTCCTTAAACACAGAATTTAACACAGACATCACCCAAAAATAAGTTCATGGCTATTTTAATGTACACAGTGTTGTGTATATGTATCGCTAAACATATGACCTGTTGCTAGCACTGCGACCTGTCAATCACAAGGTAACCACGCCCTAAGGCACCCCCTGCTTTATGGTCTATTTGACTCTAAATAGGACTATTATGATTAAATGAACATCATGAAGTCTTGAAGAAGTCTTGAAACTAGTGACTGAGACCATAAACTCATTAGGAAAATGTTTACGGAGGTTACAAATCAAGTGAGAAATAGGTTCATTTTCTCATTGACTTCTGTACAAACTGACTTATTTTTTACAACTAACTGAGTCAGCCCCTGCTTGACATTAAAAAGAATGCATGATAGTGATGTCCAAATGAAGCTTCATGAAGCATTTTCTTTAAAGAGTCCACTAGATGGAGCTCTCTGTTCAACAAAGGTGAGCTCCCTGAGCTCATTTGGACATCACTACTTCACCATTGGCTTTACTTTTCAGACCTGGGAGCTACATCCATCTTTGTTACAGTCTATGGAGGTGTGTAGAGGTTTGAGTGGTTATACTGTAGCAGACTAGTGACATTTTCAGGTGATTTGATGCAGGTGGACACAGTGAAGTGTGTAATGCCAGTGTGCTCTGGCATGCTGTTATCTGGTGAGTCCATGGTCTGGGCCAAGCAACGTTTGTCATCTGCTTCCATCATGTTTACAAAGCTACTGTGGTCGGTTGTATGTTTAGTGACGTATGTTGTTAAGGGATATCATAGAGCTGGATTAATCTACGTTATTATTTTGACAAATAATTGTTTTCTATGATCAATTGATCAAAATAAATATGTTATTTTGTTCAGCCCTAGTAAATATATAACCACATAATTCTGAACCAAATTTCCATCCATCCATCTTCAACTGCTTGTTCATATCGGGGTCGCGGGGGGCTGGAGCCGAGCCCAGCTGACATCGGGCGTGACACACACAAGGACCACAGCCAAGGTTCGAACAGACTCTAGCAAAGCGTGATAGTCTTGGTGCATGGTGGCCTGCATCATGCCGGGAAGAATCTGAGTGGTGAACCACTGAGTTACGCTCTGTCGTAGGGTTGGAAAAAAGAGCGATACTCGTAAAATAATCAATACTAAAAAAATAGCATTGGATTAAACACTAACTTGAGAAAGATTGTGTCGATACTTGTGCTGTCAACAGTGTCGTCTCCACCTCCTACAGTTAAAGCGTTAACCTCAACCAGCAGTGCTGCAGACGGACAATAACAGCTCTTTTCTCTGAGCTCATGAACACTGGTTTATCATGCTAACAACACTGAGCTGAATGAACACAGGTAGAGCTGCTGCTGGAGGACCCTTGAGACCAGTTTTAGTAAAAAAATGAACAAAGACAAAAGCACCGTTTGGAAGTATTTAGCATACGAGGCTAACGACCAGGGAAAGGCTAAGGATGTAAATCTAGCAGCTAGCTACTAATAAACAGTAACGTTAGCGGCGGAGCTAAGCAGGAAACATCATCAGTCCTGCCCGTCTAACGTTAAAAAACCTTAATTTAACAGGATGACACAATAACGTGTGTCAAAAGTGAACCAACATTGAGACACAAACAGTGACAGCTGCTGTACCAACTCTATTTAATCAGCAGAGATAATATGGAGCCAAGTCAGCAGAAACACAGCAGATAAACAGGACTGTAGCTGAAGACATTAGCATGGAGCAGAAACTCCTGAGCTAAACAACACAAGAAAACAAACAAGACAGTTTGAACATATAATATACACACTACAGTTATGTGTTTTCTTTCTTATTTTCACTCCGTCAGACCACTTTTTAAAATTGTTATTGTTGTTTGCATTGTTCTTATCTTTCTTTAAAAAAATTCCGCCTTCATTTTTTGTAATTTTCTCCTGTGGTATTGATAATGGTATTGAGTATTTTCCTGGGTAGCGGTATCTACTTTGAAGGTCTAGTATCGTGACAGCGCTATTCTGTAGTAGACTGGGTATCCCCACCCCCTTCTGCTGGCGATTTAATTCGCTCTAAACAAAGGTCTGAAAAAGTGCAGGGGTCCGTTTCACAAAGCAGGTTTAGTGAAAACTCTGAGTCTGTTAACCCTGAAATGAGGGAAACTCTGAGTTTTCCGTTTCACAAAGGGAGGTAACTCAAACCAGAGACAGAGGGGTAACTCTAGCCTGTTTCACAAAGAGAGGTAACTTAACCTCTCGGTCAGTTACCATGGTAACATGCTCTCTGAAACTAACCTGGTCGGGACCAGGTTTTTCTCAGCAAACCTCGAGTTTCTCTCCGTCTCGGCCCTCTTTCAGCCACACACGGTGTTTGATTTCCTCATTCATTCAGTCAGCGGGCGAGTTTTGGCGTAGTATAGTTCCGTCTGTTTTTTCAGAAAATCATTGCAAACATCAGACATTATAAGTTATATGAGGTGGTGACTATTTCACTACCATGGCGTGTCCTTTTGATAACAATCCCGTGGATGAAGCTGCAGCATTACTGCGCAGAGAATTATATATTCGTCGGGAGATGATTATCAAACTATTGATTATAGATGTTCTTGCATTTCCAGGCAATTCTCTTTTTTGAGCGGTACCGTTTCATATCACAGCAGATATTCTGTGTTGCGCTGCGTTTTTTTGCAAACGGGAGTTTTTGTATACAACGTATAAAAATCATTCAGTAGGCCTATATAGAAGTTATATTAGGTGGTGAATATTTACACTACCATGGCATGTCCTTTTGATAACGATCCCGTGGATGAAGGTGACGCATTTCGCAAAGAGAATTAAATATTCGTCCGGAGATGATTATCAGACCGCGCATAGACGTCCTTAATAAACTGCAGCCATAATTACAAAATGAATGAAATGGATCTTTTGAGCAAGTTGAATGTATTTGACTCAGCGTTTCCTAAATATAATCCCAGCTTTTCTTGCAATTCATAGGTTCAAAAGTGTGTGCTTTTAATTGGGTTACCGGTATATAAACTACTCCTATAGGTGGAAACAACAGCCTTCTGATCCAGAATATCACCTATAATGCGAGGGGGCTGAATACGGTACAACACCGTTTCATGTCACAGTCCATCTCACCCCTCATTACATTTCCAACATTAACAACCAGTCATGCTCTCATAACACAGCAGATATTGTGTGTTGCGCTGCGTTTTTTTTGCAAATGGGAGTTTTTTATACAACATTTATATGTTGTATAAAAAACAGCCACTTACGGTAATATTTACTTTACGATGTAAAACATGCTCAAAATGAGGCGTCACCATGAGATTTTGCAGATGTTTTACCTGTTTGAATACCTGTATGTTTTTATGTTTCATCTTAAGCTACGCTTCTCCCCCGCGGGGTTGCACTTAAATGAAATAAACTAATAGGCTCCCACTCATGCAGTTCCCCCTGTGATATTACTGTGATTACAACAGGACTACATTTAAACTTACGCACTGACCCGAGCCGCAATGTCCTCCCGCACCGTCTCCCTCTCTTTTGCTGCTGCAGCGGTGTAAACCTGCTCAAACTCTCCGTATGAGCGCATTCATATTTCATATTCCAGTTGTAGCGTAGCCCTCCGCTTCCCCGTTGCCATGGTGACTCGTCGAATCAGGGCTCCATTGATGCTGTCTTTTTATACTTGTGGTGCACGCGCTTAACTCCAGGTCAAACTACTCTGAGTTGATCAACCTAACGCAAATCTGCTGTTCTGGAACCGAAAACTCAGAGTTTCCTATCTCAGAGTAGATCAACTCAGAGTTCAGGGTTAAACTCAGAGTTTTTTTAACCTGCTTTGTGAAACAGGCCCCAGGTCTATATCTCCTGTTTCCTATACCTTTTTTTCTGGATCCAATCACCAAGCTGGCTTTTTTCACCTGGCGCACTATTGGCTGGGTAAACCCGATGACCACAGAGAGTGTGCAAACGTATCTCTATGCCTGATGCTACTGCCTATTTTCAATTTCTGCTTATATGCGCATGATCAATGTGGACTTTAAGTTTGGCAAGTGGGCCCTGACAGCTATGGTCCATAAAGGTTAGGGGGATGAGTGTTGACACTCACCGCCAAGACTGCTCTCTTCTTGAGCCAGTGCGTGTGTGACGAATGAGGCTTGTAACATTATCTTGAGGGCATGAGGAATCAAGTTAAGAGTCCTTACAGTGAAATTAACGCCAAAGCAAGTTTTGGCTAGTAGTAGTTGTAGAGGTTCATCAAACCTAGTTTACTTAAATGCGCAGTCCCCCCTGCTGTTTTCACTGGAGTCATCAGCTGTTCTATCCACCAGGAGGACACAGCCTGCTGTTAGCTCAATGACGCTATCAGAAACACTATATAGGATTATCATTTATAGGCCCTATGCAAACGTCTTGCTAGCTAGCTAAAGAGGGGCCGATGTTACAACAGTAATCATGAATCATGTTGATTTTTCATCTACAGTACTGTAGTGAGAACCGCCACACCTCACTCCCTTTCAAGAAGTTAATTTCATCGGTGACTCAAATTTATCATTATATTATTCTTCAAATGCTGGCCCCACCAGAATTTTTATTCCAAAATCGCCACTGGTACTGTGTATAGGCATTCAGTCTGACAGGTATATACAGTATATATATATATATATATATATATATATATATATATATATATATAAACTGTGATACTCTCTCTGGTGTTACTTGAAGGAATCTCCAAAATAAAAAAGGAAACATTAAACACTAAATAAATATAACACATAGCTGTGTTCGAAATCGTTCCCTCATTCCCTCACTCACTATCCTCCATATAGTGTTTATTAAATCGTGCACTATATAGGGAATGAGCAAACCAGATTTTGGACACAGGAATTTTCTAACAAATAGTTGCGACTGTACATGCACCGGATATATGTTTGACAGAAGCTGGATGTAAACAAACAGAGCTGTAAACTCATTTTCAGTCTGTTTATGATCCAAAGCTGCTCTCAGGAGGACGGTCAAAGGTTGTACTAATGTAGATGTTCATTTTAATGTTAAATCCCAAATAAATAGTTGAAATTTGGATGGTGTTAAAGTGTGGTTTAGTTAACAATGGTTGTGTGTCCTGATTGTTAGCTGTTTTAACGGTTCATTTATTTCATGAGTCAGTAACAGCAGTCAGCTGGGGAGGAATGTTGGTATCTGCAGTTAGCTCTCTGGCTACCGTTAGCACCTCTTCTGCTTCTTCTTCTCCTCCGGTAAAACACGACCACATTGCATTGTGGGATACAGGAGTACAATGTAGCGTACATTGTATGTACACTCAAATTACTTGTGCATTGTGGGTATTTTATAGTAGACTATATAGTGAAAGAAAAATTTACCACAGAGAATTTGAACACCACTAAAAATGGCGTACACACTTTACAGTGCACTACTTCTACTTCTGTGTTTAGGCAACACAGCTAATCACCTTGATCTGGGCCAGCAGACCCACCACAGACAGTAGCGTCACCAACATTTTCACTTACATTCCCGGTCCTATTTACATCCAGCCCGGGGAATGTCCCCACACATGCAGACTGAAGTACTCAGCTAATAGGCAAGTAGTAGTGGTTTTCGTTGCCACCGTAATCTGCGGAGGAATTGTGGGGTCTATGTAAATCATAAATAAGTCATAGTGTGGTCTTTACCTGCTCGGTAAAGTGTCCTGAGATAACTTTGGTTAGGATTTGGCACTGTAAATAAAATTGAATTGAATTGAATTAGAAGGTCTTTTATTAGTGGGTCATATGATCACAATTGTTTTAACTCACTCTTTGATAGATAGGAACTGAAAAGACAAAGATAGATGGAAATCTCAACTTCAAGTAAGACAGAAGTAACTTACTGCAAAATCACGGAGTAACTGACTTGGGGCCCTCATACACCAGAGCTGCATGTCAGAGACTCTTCTCTTACTGTATTTATATTTCAATATGATACTATTATAGTGCTGGAAATGTAGGTTATGCCCAAACAAGGATGATCCTAGTAGGTCACTCACTACCACTGCTGTTACCACCACCAGCACTACTGCTCCTCATGGTAATAATAATGGTAATAATCATTTCAAATGTTGAAAGAAGTGCACATTGTGGAGCCTATGCAGGGAAGCTGTTCCACAGTCTGGGGGCGTATAAATGCAGCATCACTGTAGGCTGTAGTCCTGGGGCGAGGAAAAACGAGGCTTTAGAGAGTGAGTGTAACATGATGATCTGACAATGAGATGGACAATGTGTCCAAATGTTGTCGGTGTAGCATGAAATTGAAGTGTAGTGGATAAGCGACTGCCATTCAGTCACCTACGTGCCTCTCTTCACTCTTTACCTATGGAGGTGTGTTGACTGATGATACACCAATGACGATGCACTTGCATTTATTATACGCTTTATGAATCCTGACCCATGAAATCTCTGTGTTCACAAGGAACCCTAAGATCCAGCGCAGACTGCAGTGTCACAGAACAGGGTGAACAGGGATGAGGTGAATACAGATTCTCAGCATCACTGCTCTCAAACTGCATGGCTCTCTTTGGTACCAGGAGTACAGCCCGCCTGCTCACTGCTGTGGGTTCAGTATCCAGAATGATAACTTCATATTCATTTACAGCGTTTCAGCGCACTGTGCTATTTAGCTGCTTCCTTTGGCCAACTGACCAGTCAGTCAACCAATCAAACAGATAGATAGAGAGATAGAAAGATATAGATAGACAGATAGAGATAGATGGATAGATAGATAGACAGATAGATAGATAGATAGATAGATGGATAGATAGATAGATAGATAGATAGATAGATAGATAGATAGATAGATAGATAGATAGATGGATAGATAGATAGATAGATAGATAGATAGATGGATTGATATAGTTAGATAGACAGATAGATAGATGGATAGATAGATAGATAGATAAATAGATCGATAGATAGATTGATAGACATATAGATAGATAAATAGATAAATAGATAGACAGATAGATAGATAGATTGATAGACATATAGATAGATAGATAGACAGATAGATAGATAGATAGATAGATAGATAGATAGATAGATAGATAGATAGATCATATTTCACCTCTACAAAATAAAAGCACGGCAGCAGAGTGACGCTGTCCTTGGTCTCATTCCCGCCTTTCAGTCGCTCCTTTGCGCGAGACATCACGAGCGGCCGGTGGTCTCCCCCGTTGCCGGGAGACAGGGAGCTGTACTTGATTCCCGTCGTAATTTTGGCGAAATTCCGGCAGAGTCCGATTCCTCCGAGCCTTTAACGGCAGACCCCCATCCCCCGGGAGGCTGTGGTGCCTGTTAATAGGATTTGTCCGCGGTGGTTGCCCCTTAAATGCGGGTTTTGGGCTTCAGATAATTTTGCCTGCGCCGGACTGGTACTGTCTCCCCCGAAACTGTCCACCCCGACCGCTGCCATTAGTATCCATGCTGAGAAGGTAAAGGACGTTCAGAGGGGTGGAATACTCAAGTCAGCCCCTCCAGGTACCCCAGTAACGCTGCTTCTCCACTCACCCACTCACTCACTCTCCTCCAGCTCTGCTCTGCTGCAGCAGGTGACCGCCATGAAGCTAGATACAGTAAACTATTATATTTCCTGTCTGGATTTTCAAAATAAACCAATGTGACTATTTCTCAATCATTCCACTGGGCGTTTTAAACACAATGTAGTGCAAACGAGCATCAGCTAGGTTTTTTATTGTATCCAGATTAGTTTTGCTTTTATCTTGATGGTAGCATTATAGGCCACTACAAACCTCATCTGTATCATTTTTGCTAACTTAATGCATATCAGCGGGCTCTACCCTTAAAGGTTGAATATGTAGAATCTTTATTAAAAGCTGATATTATATATATATATATCTATATATATATATATATATATATATATATATATATATATATATATATATATATATAGAAAATAATAATAATAATAATACACCCATGGGGCGTTTGAAGGGTACAGAATGAAAGTATTGCTTTTCCATAAAAACATTTATTTAGTCTGCATTAATATTTTGAAATTTTTTTGACAGGTTTGACAATGACTTTCTGTCCTGTTTGTTTCCATAGTAGCAGCCAATAGCGTTGGGCGTTGCTGGTTGCCAGGGTTGTCTGTTGTTTGGTGCAGCTACTGTAGGCTGGCACTGGGTGAAATGGAGTTTGCCAATCCTGCAGCTGCTTCGGAGCCTCAGTGAAGGGGGCGTTATTTGTCCCAGCAACTGAGTGAGCGGAGACGGGCAAAAACCAGAGTCAATATAGGCCGAGCATGCACTCCATGGACTCAGAGAAAGGAGAGAAACGCCATTCAAACGCACGCCCACATGGCTACGTTTCTCCTTGATTGCTAACATCACTTTCATCTTTACTTAGCTGTAAAGGCTAATGCTAACAGCTAAAGGTAACTGTCAGTCAAACTCCTCTAATCCTTGTTTTTATGGTCTGATTTGCTGGAGGGGATGGGTTCAAACAGGCTCAAACAGACTCTGGTCTCCTGTAGCCTACTGGGTTGGGTCTGACCAACCTTGCAACCCGACATTCCTGATATTCAACCTTTAACCATCTAACCTTAGTCTTGCATTGCCATACTGATCTCCACAGTGCTGTGGAGTATGATCTGGCTACACCAGCTTAGCATTCTGGGATAGGGGGGAAAAACGCTCTGGCTTGTTTGCTGGTGCCACCATGCCCTTACAAAATAGAAAGTGGAAGAGGCCTGACATCTAGCACATTAGAGGGCACCAAATGTCAGGCTTTATCCCAGCGCTGTACATCTGGTGAGCTAGACTAATATAACCTTAACCATTCAAGATACCTTAGCCATCTAACCTTAACTATTGGAGGTCGATGCCTAACATTAACCATTGTGCCTGACCATAACCATCTAACCCTAACCATTTAAGATCAATACCTAACCTGAACAATCTGCATGACCCTGCTGGACTCTGAGCTGAAGGAGTTTCTGGTGATCCTGCAGGCCGTAAATTGTTTCATCTATAGAAATATAGTATAGTATACTATAGAAATAGACAGTATCCTCACCGCTGGTCTCATTTACTGTAGATCAGAGGCATATGAGTATTAAACTGAGACTAATACATAACCAGCTAAATACTCTGTGGTAACTTTAATGAGATATTTACTGTGTCAAATCCTAATTTTATTTCCAATATTAGACCAGTTAATAGGCAGTTCTTGTTCGGCTGCTGCTTCTTTTGTTAAATTAGTACAACTTATCTATCAATACTGAAACTTATTTATTATTATTATTAGCACTGATCGGTTCTACTATACTACTAAAACAAAATGTGACACGCAGTGATGGGTGGAATTTCTTTATATATCCTATTTTCTTGTACCAATCTTTTCGGTGTTTGCATGGTGAACCAAATGTGGGGGAAGCTTCGACCGGATGAACTAAATTAGGGACACAATAAAAGGCCACATGGCATGTTTAGTTGAGCTAAGGACCAGAAAGGGCCTTAAGGGTATTCTCGTCTTAGCCTCGGTCACAGAGGTTAAGGTGACAGTTGTTCCTACAGGGACACTAAAATATCTAGTTACCACTTAAGGGTTCGTCACAAACACATATATTAATAAGCTGTATGTTTCTACAGTATATAAGGTGTATGTTGTTGTTTTTTTTATTGTGAACATGCTTGAAAGTTGCATGCTGCCTGTTACTGCTCCAGCCTTTGAGTTCGCTTTTTTAAAACTTTCTTAACTTCTATTCTCTTTCTGTTTGTTCTGTTTCTTGCCCTCTACGATGAGGTTACATTCGCTAGTTTTCGTGTTTCTTTTCATGCTGTTTTTATCAATGCCACTTCCACCGGTACACGCTGTCTTTGTTCACTCCGGAGAACAGCTGATCGCCCTAATGCCCGCTGGCATAGCCCCCAGACCAGCTGATATTCCACCCGAACTCTGGAGAAAAACGCACTGGGATGCAGAGGTGGGAAGCAACGTTGGGGCAATAGAGGAGGGTCGAGACGGGACGGGCTTATGGAGAGGAGAAGATTGAAGCTGTGTCTCCCCTCTGTTGTTATGGGCAATGTACGGTCTCTCTACAACAAAATGGACGAACTAACGGCGCTAACGTCGAGCCATCCGGAGTACCGTAAGTGCAGTCTGATGTGTTTCACAGAGACATGGCTGCACAGGGACATTACGGACCAGAACGTCTCTGTCGATTTGTGGAAGCCATCCACAGAGTCGTTCTGGTCCATTCTGGCTGACTGGGACTGCACCGAGAGCGGTAAGCGGAAAGGAGGGGGGTTTGCTGTTCTAGTAAACAGCAGATGGTGTTATCCTGGTCATATCACCGTTAAAGAACAGCTCTGTAGCCCGGATGTTGAACTGCTGGCCAGTGGACTCCGTCCATACCGTCTGCCTAGAGAAATCCCACAAGTCATCACTGTTGTTCATCCTTCCCTCTGCAAACCCGACATCTGCCTGCAGCATTATACACACCACCATCTCCAGATTCCAGACTCAATACCCCAGTGCCCTCATCATCATGTCGGGAAACTTTAACCACCTTGGATAGAGTTCTGTTGACCTTCCAACAGTATGGAGAGGACTCTGGACCTGATGTATGCTAACATTAAGGATGCATCTCCTCTTCTCTGAGGAGAGTGCAGGGGGTACTCAAACTTAAAATCAGGGAGGCTAAAGACAATTATAGGAGAAAGCTGGAGAACAAACTCCAGAGAAACAACATGAGGGATGTGTGGAGTGGCATGAGAACCATCACCGGGTTCCAGAAGACTAATAGCAAAGGGTTGGAGGACCGTGTGGACCAGCCCAATGAACTGAACCTATTTTTTTTTGGTTTGATACTGCGGCCCATTCCCCACATGCGGCCCCTCAACTAATGCCACTTTACCTCCGCCTGCTCCTACTCCTTACAGACCCCTTGTGCACCTCACTTCACTTGACCTGGTGAGAGGACAGCTGACGAGACTCCACTCTGGCAAAGCTGCAGGCCCCGATGGTGAATTTCACAGGGTGCTTAAAGCCTGTGCCCCCCAGCTGTACTGATTCAAGTATTCACCCTGAGCCTGCACCTCCAGAGAGTCTCTGTGCTGTGGAAGAAATCCTGCCTCGTGCCTGTGCTAAAGACTCGCGTCTCAGTGCCTCTCAGGACTCCAGACCGGTGGCCCTGACGTCCCACATCATGAAGACCATGGAGAGACTCGTCCTGGAGCAGCAAAGGCCTATGGTCAGGCCCTTCACTGATCCACTACAGTTCGCCTACCAGCCCCGCCAGGGAGTTGAGGACTGCATCTACCTACCTGCTAAACAGAGTCTACAGTCATTTGGACAAGCCTGCGAGCACTGTGAGAGTCATATTCTTTGACTTCTCCAGTGCATTAACCACCATCTGTCTGGCTCTACTGGGTGAGAAGATGGCTGCGATGCAGGTGAGGATCCCCATCATGTCCTGGATTGTGGATTACCTGATAGGCAGGCCACAGTATGTACGCCTACAGAACTGTGTGTCTGACAGGGTGGTCAGCAACACTGGGGCCCCAAAGGGGACTGTCCTCTCTCCCTTTCTCTTCACCCTCTTCACCTCAGACTTCAACTATTGCACTGTCCTGCCACCTTCAGAAGTTTTCTGATGACTCAGCAATAGTTGGATGCATTGGAAAGGGGAATGAAGGTAAATACAGGACTGTTGTGGGCAAGGAGGAGGGTAAAAACACCTGTGACCCCTGTCTCCATCCAGGGGGTCCCTGTGGACACTGTAAAGGAGTATCCGGGGGTGTACTTCAATAATAAGTTGAACTGGACTAGAAACACAGAGGCTGTCTACAAAAAGGGCCAAAGTCGACTCTTCTTCCTGAGGAGGCTGAGGTCCTTTAACATCTGCTGGACGATGCTGGGGATGTTTTATGAGTCTGTTGTTGCCAGTGCGATCTTCTTCGCTGTCACATGCTGGGGTAGTGGACTGAAGGTCACTAACACCAACATGCTGAACAAAATGATCAGGAGGGCCGGTGATGTGGTTGGGGAGGAGCTGGACACCCTGACGACCGTGGCAGAGAGGAGGATGCTGTCCAGACAACTTTTCTTTTTTTCAGAGTAGAAAGAGACGTTGATGTGGTGATTTAACCACGGATTTAACCAGACTGAAACGATTGAGAACAACAACAGAGCGGGGCTTAGCGTGCTGTTGCCAAGAGAATTCAGAAACCACCGAAGAAGAAGAAGAAGAAGAGCGTAGCGGGAGAGTGCGGAGTGTTGTGGCCGCATGTCTACAGGGAGCATGTGGAGCAAGTCACCCAGTGCGCCGGTATTTGCCTCTGAGGGAGGACAGTGGTCATGAAGGCTTACGCTACGTTGCACCGCACAAACCAAACGGTATACACGTGTTTCGAACCGTGACAAGCATACCGTACGGACATCATTTTTAAATAAACCTTTCCACCCCTAATTTTTACGGTACTTTGCACATTATTACAGTAATTTTGTATATATATTTCTATTGTTACTATTGTATTTATATATTTTTGTTGTTAATATGTTGTTTGTAAAGCTAGAGTTTGCATCGAAAATAATTTCCCCCTGGGATCATTATAGGTTTCTGATTCTGATGTTAACTGTTGTGCATAGAGGAACTTGTCGCTGAATAAAGCTGCCCTGAATTCAATTCAATTTTCAATTCAATTTTATTTATAGTGTCGAATCATAACAAAAGTTATCTCAGGACACTTTACAGAGTAGGTAAAGACCACACTCAATGACTTATTTATGATTTACATAGACCCAACAATTCCTCTGTAGAGTACAGTGGCAACGAAAACCTTCCCTATAACAGGCAGGAACGTCAGACAGACCCAGCTCTGTGGAGGACGGCCATCTGTCTTGACCGGTTGGGGAGGAAGAAAAGGAGAGAGAAAGAGAGAAAAGACACACAGATGGACAGAGAGAGACAGACAGACACACTTCCAGAGATGCAAGCAAAGCCTAACAGTAACTATAATATTTATAGTAATGTGAATATAACGTATATGTTAAGGCAGTTAATACAACAGAATAGTAGAAACAAGCACAGCTAAGGTGACAGAATATGAAAATGATAATAATTATGGTGGCAAACATGATCAATGATGAGTAGTGGCAATAGCAGCTACAATACAGCTACAAATTGTATAGTTTATTAAACTAGTGATAGTATATATGAGTAACAGTGACAATAGCAGCAGGAAGCGTCATGTAGGACCACGGCAGCAAGCACATCCACGATCAGCAGAGACCTGCGAGACGACAAAGCACAAACAGCTCCGGGGAAGAAGCTGAATCAGTAACATGCATTGATGGGACATGAATGATTCAGACAGAGAGGAGAGAAGCTCAGAGTATCAGGAAAAGTATTATCCCCCGGCAGACTAGGCCTATAGCAGCATAATTAAGCAGAATAAAGTCTCATCGTAAGCCCTAGCTGTAAGCTTTATCAAAAAGGAAAGTTTTAAGTTTACTTTTAAATAAGGGGACAGTGTCTGCCTCCCGTATAACATTTGGGAGTTTGTTCCACAGGAGAGGAGCTTGGTAGCTGAAGGCTCTGCCTCCCATTCTACTTTTGGAGACTCTAGGAACGACGAGTAGCCCTGCATTCTCAGAGCGCAGAGATGTAGTTGGGTGATACGGTACTATGAGCTCTTTAAGATACGACGGAGCCTGACCAATAAGAGCTTTGTACGTAAGGAGAAGGATTTTTCTATTCTAGATTTTACAGGTAGCCAGTGCAGAGAAGCTAATACAGGAGAAATATGTTCTCTTCTATTTGTTTTAGTTAGTACACGAGCTGCAGCATTTTGGACCAACTGAAGACTCTTAACAGACTTATTGGAGCAGCCTGATAATAAGGAATTGCAATAGTCCAGCCTAGAAGTAACAAATGCATGAACAAGTTTCTCTGCATTGTTCTGAGACACAATGTTCCTAATTTTTGCAATATTACGCAGGTGAAAATATGCAGTCCTTGTTGTTAGTTTTATGTGAGAATCGAAGGACATATCCTGATCAAAAATAACACCCAGATTCCTTACTGTGGTGCTGGAGGACAACACAACATCATCCAGAGTAACAATGTCTTTAGCTATTGAGTTTCGGAGGCCTTTGGGGCCAAGTACAATAACTTCAGTTTTGTCTGAGTTTAACATCAGGAAATTGCAGGTCATCCAGCTTTTTATTTCCTTAATGCACATTTGAAGTTTATCTAACTGATGGGTTTCTTCTGGTTTGATCGACAAACATAATTGTGTATCATCAGCATAACAATGAAAATTTATGGAGTGCTTCCTTATAATATTTCCTAAGGGAAGCATATAAAAGGTGAAAAGAATCGGTCCAAGGACAGAACCCTGTGGGACTCCGTGACTAACTTTAGTGTGCATGGAGGATTTGTCATTAACATGTACAAACTGAGATCTATCTGATAAATATGACTTAAACCAGCTCAGTGCGGTTCCTTTAATGCCAATTAGATGCTCCAGTCTCTGTAGCAGGATGTGATGGTCAATAGTGTCGAAGGCAGCACTAAGATCTAGTAAGACAAGTACAGAGACAAGTCCTTTGTCTGAAGCTATTAGAAGGTCGTTAGTAATTTTCACCAGTGCTGTCTCAGTGCTATGATTTGCTCTAAATCCTGACTGGAAATCCTCAAATAACTCATTATTATGTAAAAAGTCACACAACTGATTGGCAACTAATTTCTCAAGGATCTTAGAGAGAAAAGGAAGGTTAGATATAGGTCTATAGTTGGCTAGTACCTCAGGATCAAGACTGGGCTTTTTAAGAAGAGGTTTAATTACAGCTACTTTAAAAGACTGTGGTACATAACCTGCTGATAAAGACATGTTAATCATATCTAATACAGGAGTGCTAATTAAAGGTAACACTTCTTTAAGTAACCTAGTTGGAATAGAGTCTAGGAGACAAGTAGAAGGTTTTGATGCTGAAATAGTAGATGTTAATTTGTTAAGGTCGACTGTAGAAAAGCAGTCCAAGAATATATCAGGTCGTACAGTTTGTAAGGTTCCTGGGTTTGATGAAAAAATAGTGCCAAGCGAGTTGATTTTGTCTCTAATAGTTATAATTTTGTCATTAAAGAAGGTCATGAAGTCGTTACTACTGAGGGTTATAGGAATACATGGCTCAATAGAGCTGTGGCTCTCTGTCAGCCTGGCTACAGTGCTGAAAAGAAATCTAGGATTGTTCTTATTCTCCTCTATTAAAGATGAGTAATATGCTGCTCTGGCATTACGGAGGTCCTTCCTATAGGTTTTAAGACTTTCTTGCCAAACTAAGTGAGATTCCTCCAGTTTAGTGGAGCGCCATTTACTTTCCAACTTTCGCGATATTTGTTTTAATTCACGGGTTTGTGAGTTATACCACGGAGCTAACTTCCTCTGTTTTATTATCTTCTTTTATAAAGGAGCAACAGAGTCAAGTGTTGTTCTTAGAGAGCCTGCAACACTGTCAACAAGGTGATCAATTTCAGAGAAACTAACGTTAGTGCAGGAGTCTTGAATATTAGGATGAGGTATTAAAGTAAATGCAGATGGAATCGCTTCCTTAAATTTAGTTATAGCACTATCAGATAAACATCTAGTGTAGACACTTTTGCCCAGAGGTGAGTAGTCCTGTAATATGAATTCAAAAGTTATTAAAAAATGGTCTGATAAAATAGGATTCTGTGGAAAGACTATTAAGTCATCAATTTCCACACCATAAACCAAAACAAGGTCGAGGGTGTGATTAAAACAGTGAGTAGGTTTATGTATACTCTGACTAAAACCAATGGAATCTAATAGAGAGATAAACGCGATACTGAGACTATTATTATCGCTGTCCACATGAATATTAAAATCACCTACAATGATTACTTTGTCGGATTTAAGGACTAAATTTGACAGAAACTCTGAGAATTCAGACAGAAATTCAGAGTACGGACCAGGAGCACGGTACACTATAACAAATATAATTGGCTGCACAGTTTTCCAGGTTGAATGTGAAAGACTAAGAACAAGACTTTCAAATGAATTATAATTTAGTTTAGGTTTAGGGTTTATTAATAGGCCTGAATCATAAATAGCTGCCACGCCTCCTCCTCGACCACTGCCTCGAGGAATATAAGTATTAATATGACTGGGAGGAGTGGATTCATTTAGGCTAACATATTCTTCGGGACGCAGCCAGGTTTCGGTCAGACAGAGTAAATCAATATGGTTGTCTGATATCAGATCGTTTACTAATACAGCTTTAGATGAGAGAGATCTAATGTTTAAAAGTCCACATTTTATTTTCTGATATTGTTGCATTGTCGCAGATTTTGCGTTGATTTGTATCAAGTTTTTCTTTATAGCTCCTCTTCTGTTCATTTTTGATCTGTTTAATTTAAATGATCGTGGGGCAGACAGTGTTTGTATACTAAACTGAGCTGGAAAATGCTCCACAGGGAGCGCAGAGAGGTGTGTAAGACTGCCACTCTGCTTCCTGGGCACCTGCGATAAGGGCAGAGCAGAGAGGTGTATTAAACTGCGACTCTGCTTCCTGATCCCAACACTGGGTTGTCATGGTTTTAGACCGCTAACAACTGCGTCCAGGTTCTTAGATATGAGAGCAGCACCCTCCAAAGTAGGATGAATACCATCTCTCCTAATAAGACCAGGTTTTCCCCAGAAAGACTGCCAATTATCTACGAAACCCACATTATTTACCGGGCACCATCCAGACAGCTAGCGACGGAATGATGACATGCGGCTATACATGTCATCGCAAGTCAGAAGATCCTGCGATGTTCTCTTCCCTGAGTCTGTCTTTCTGAAAGTCACCTCTTAAACACAGTGGTGGTAGGACATGAATCGACAGCAGTGCTGTTTTCTTCTCAGTCAGTTTCATTCAGACTGTGAAGCGTGTGTGTAAGAGAGTTTATATCTTTGTGTGTGCTGGACACACACTGATTTTTGTAACATTTCATCCAGTGTTAGCATATAAATGTCCCTTTAGTCATCCATCACGTCCATCCCTCCAAATAAACTGCATAGCTGTCACTAGCATTTTATTTATATGGCCTGGTTTTCCCCAACAGAGTGATTCGTCTTCTCAATGTACAATCTTTGGATGAAAACCCATAGATGGGCGTGAAGTCAGAAGTGTGCTAAAAACCTACTTTCCACACGGGAAGTCAGGATGTGTGTGTGTGTGTGTGTGTGTGTGTACTTGTGACAAAATGCCTTCAGGACACATGAAACATTGTGCCATGTTATGGCCTTAGGCCACTGCCTGCAATATGTCAGTGTGTTATCACTGATTCACTGCTACCATACATGTGACCAGTCACCCTTACATTGTCATCAAGCTACAGTTTAGGTTACGCTTTGAAAAAATAGTGAACATAGGCTAGGCATAGCCAAAGAAGACCAGTAGCTATAAACTGTTAAAATGTGTTTTTATTTGTTTTTTATACAAATCGTGCTTACTCCGGGTAGGGAATGAGTCCTTACCCCAAGTGAAGGAGTTCAAGTACCTCGGGATATGTTCACCAGTGAGGGGAGGATGGAGCGTGAGTTTGGCCGGAGAATCGGAGCAGCGGGGGCGGTGCTGCAGTCGCTCTACCGCACCGCTGTGACGAAAAGAGAGCTGAGCCAGAAGGCAAAGCTTTCGATTTACCGGTCAATCTTGGTTCCTACCCTCACCTATGGTCCCCTGAATGCTGGGTCAGGACCCAAAGAACGAGGTCGCGGGTACAAGCGGCCGAAATGGGTTTTCTCAGGAGGGGGGCTGGAGTCTCCCTTAGAGAGAGGGGGAGAAGTTCAGCCATCCGTGAGGAACTCGGTGTAGAGCCGCTGCTCCTTTGCGTTGAAAGGAGCCAGTTGAGGTGGTTCGGGCATCTAGTAAGGATGCCCCCTGGGCGCCTCCCTAGGGAGGTGTTCCAGGCACTTCCAGCTGGGAGGAGGCCTCGGGGAAGACCCAGGACTAGGTGGAGAGATTATATCTCCACACTGGCCTGGGAACGCCTCAGGATCCCCCAGTTAGAGCTGGTTAATGTGGCCCGGGAAAGGGAAGAGTGGGGTCCCCTGCTAAAGCTGCTGCCCCAGCGACCCGACCCCGGATAAGCGGATGAAGATGAGATGATGAGATGAAATCTTATAGTTGGTTAATTTGACAGTGGAGTCATCTAATGTTATGAGTGACCATAAATTAAAAGTACATCCTAAAGAAAAACAAATTATGGCTCAGGAATTAAAAACAAGATTCAGATTTAAAATTGTAATATTTTTAAACCACCAGATAACAGCAAAGGTTATTATGGCTTTAAAGGGGCTATAGAGGGAAACAACAATATGACAGCATGAAAGGAGTCACTCGTAGTGATGAACCTTTCAAGCTTTATCATCTTCATCTGCTGAATTATACGTCCATGTCACACAGCCGTGAGGTTTGTCTTGTCTTGGGTGTTTCGTCTTGTGTACTTCCTGTTTTATTTTGAAATTTTGACTCTCGTTTCAGGTCTCTTGCCTTTCCTCATGTGTCTCCAGTCTGACGTCTTCCCTGATTCCTGATTGTCTCCACCTGTTCCTCATTACCCTTCTGTGTATTTAGGTCTGCGGCTCCCTTTGTCCAAAGTGTTTCTTCTGTCGTTCGCCTCAGCCTATCCTCACAGCTCGTCTCGTTATGGAACTGCCTTGTCTTGTCTTTGAAATTCATTGATTTTTGTTTCTGTCATTCGTTGCTCCTCGAGTAGAGGGATTTTTGGTTGTAACATTTTGGATAGTGTAGCTCAGCTCATAGCGTGTAGTTCAGCTTTTTTGCTTTCCTCCGCTTTGGAGCGATCTTGTGTTCTTTTGTATTTCTAGTTTATTCTTTTCTTATAGCAATGTTCTCCTCCTGAGAGTGTTTTGTGTTATTTATTAAGATTGAGATTAGTCAGGATTAGTTTTGTGTTTCTCAGATTCTTGTTGAGATCCCACGGTTGGTGTGGTTTTGTTTTCTCCTATTACCTTTGGTTTTTCCTCTCGCATTGCAGGTTTAGTCAGGTTTAATGGTCTATTTTTGTTATCACTCTGTCTTGTTACCTGAAAAAATCAGGATAAAAGCCTGTTGAATTTTAGTTGAGTCCTGACAGTCCAGTCCACACATTTTACTTTTTAGCAGGCAGCTGTTTTCAGAGGAAAAAGTGCTCCGCAGCAGACAGGCAGAGACTAATTGATCATAGTGGAGCTAAAGAGACAAATCTTTCTCATGAGCTGGTGGAGACTAAAGACTGAGTTAAACTACAGTATTGGACTGACATTCATCAGGTGGACACAAAGACTTCTAATGAATCATGTTGCCCTGTAACTACTGGATGTGGAAATGGAACAAATTCTCCTTATCAGTCTAAAAGATGGAAATAGGCAATATGTTATGTTCACAGCTTGTTTCCACTTCCCACAAATGGCCCAAAAAATCAGACTGGTTTCCAATACCACGCTGCTTACTATTAGCCAGGCCTCCCTCAGACTAATGCATATTAAGGCATTTACGCTGAAAACACACCAATGGCGTCTGTCAGCGAGCTGCCATGCAATTCTACGGCACTTTGCCGCTGCTTGGTGTGTTTTTAGCATGACATACCAGGAAGGAGATGAATAAATGACACGAAAATTTGAAATGCTTGTTTGCGAATATTCAGACAAGGTAAACTGTTGCGGAGTCTAGGGCTTTTATTGTGAAAGGTCAGAACGGAAGGAGTGAATTTGATATGTGCTGCTTTTGTAAAGATTGAAAGGAGTAGTGTTCCATCTTGAGTTGGACTACGGAGCCTCCGTAATGTTTGTAATACTTGCCTTTATTCCCAGTGTGAAAGCTCAGAAAAATCACATTGCTTAATTGCTGCATAATATTGACATTCTGTGTGAAAGTACTGAAACCAAAAACTGTATTGTATATATTGATGTGTGAATTAATCACATGAAAAATGGCTGCCTATTGGATAGACCTACAACAAGAGCAGAAGCGTGACCTTCAACCAAACAGAACAACGAAAGGTGACCTACAACCAACAGAACAACGAAATGTGATCTACAACCAACAGAACAACGAAATGTGATCTACAACCAACAGAACGCAACCTGATCGCCAACCAAACAGAACAACAAAACGTGACCTACAACCAAACAGAACAACAAAACGTGACCTACAACCAAACAGAACAACGAAACGTGACCTACAACCAAACAGAACAACGAAACGTGACCTACAACCAAACAGAACAACGAAACATGACCTACAACCAAACAGAACAAAAGATGACCTACAAACAAAAAGAACAACGAAATGTGACCTACAACCAAAAGAACAACGCAACGTGACCTCCAACCAACAGAACAAAACGTGACCTCCATCCAAACACAACGCAACGTGGCCTACAGCCAACAGAACGCAACGCGGCCTACAGCCAACAGAACAAAGCAAAGTTTCAGTTTGATCGGAGTTTTGAGAGTCTGGTAAGCTGACCTGCAGGCTGGACACAATTGGATAGACTTACAACCAATCACTGCAGTGAAAAAGTGACTTTTCACATCCAGATCGGAGGGTGGCACTTCTCTTCGACTGGCCAACCAAAGTTGTGATCCGCTGGAAATCTGTCTTGTGAGGGGCGCCTGACGCATCTGGCAGAGCAAATAAGACATGAGCTCTGCGGATTGGTCCGGTTCCCAGACAGCCTTACTACTGCAATGAACTGCTAAAGTCCTCTGAGGGACTATAAAGCTGTACTCACTGGTACTTCTAACATACTTGTAAAAGTTGCAGTTAGTGTCGGTGTGTGACGACCGCTTTGTGTGAAGACTTGTCTAGATGTCAAATACTGTCTTAACTAATGCAATATTTAATAGTGGCAGAAAAAGCTACAAATACTACATGAGCATTTTATTGCATTTTCCTTTCGAATGCTCTTTAATATGTGATGGACCAGCAACTCCTGTGTTGGTACAAAGTGAAACAGAATATAGTAAGTGCTTAGCTAATTGCTAACAAATGTGTGGGGACGCAGGACGCACACTTCCTAATTCTGTTAAATTATTCATCAAATATGAATAAATCCCTCCTGGCAACAAAGTGACAGGCTTTACGCCAGCTGGAAGTTATGGAGCAGTGTTTTGCAAAATGATACAACTCGATTGAATGCCTTTTTGTGGAATCCTATGTTCTACTTAGTGTTCATGCGTCGAAAAACAGGTGAAAACCGCAAAATCAGGGATGTAGGAGTGTGCTGCTACCATATAATCATAACAATAATTGACATAATGACTTAACAGGGCGGCACGGTGATGTGGTGGTTAGCAATCACAGCAAGTTCCTAGTTCGAATCCGGGCTGGGGCCCTTCTGTGTGGAGTTTGCATGTTCTCCCTGTGTGGGTTCTCTTCGGGTTCTCCAGCTTCCTCCCACAGTCCAAGGACATGCAGGTGTCAGGTTCATTGATGACTCTAAATTGCCCGTAGGTGTGAATGGTTGTCTGTCTCTGTTTGTCTCTATGTGTCCTGTGATAGACTGGAGTCCTGTCCAGGGTGGACCCCGCCTCACGCCCGATGTCAGCTGGGATCGGCTCCAGCCCCCTACGACCCCGTTGGAGACAAGCGGTTGAAGATGGATGGATGATAACTTCTAACATAGGCTTTCGCACTTCTGTCCAAAAATAATGACACAATTGTAATTTAGAGTGTTAAAGTATAGCCTTTCTGCCATATTAAGGTGAAGTATAAACCACTGTGAGCAGGACTGCTCGTCTGTTACGTCTCCAAACATGAATACTGTAGTTATTAGCTGTATTTGCAGTGAATGGGGTTATGTATGATAAGTATGTGGTTGGCTGCGGATCTCCCACAATAACAGAGCCCATGAAATGTAAAAGTCCCTCCAGTCTCATTCCGTTGTCCTGCTGCCGTTTGCTTCCCAGCACTGGACTCTTAATTGACCCAACAATTCATCACCTTTTGACAGCTATTCATTTGTCTGTGATCTAGGAATTGAAGCTTATGCTGTTGTTGCACACATACAGGTCCCACAACATGTCAATAGATTAAGATAAGAAGAGTGAGACTAACCTCAGGTCGGATCCTCATGATGGCTTCATGGCAGAGATCCTCGTTTTGTACTGTGGCACTGTATTCTGATCTAATTCAGCTGTTTTTCTGACGACTCTTCTCTGTTGGCACTAATAGATTCTGGGCCAACAAATCATGCCAGTCCAATAGGGGATAAGAGTCTCTCTCTCTCTCTCTCTCTCTCTCTCTCTCTCTCTCTCTCTCTCTCATATTCCCTAAGCAAACAAATATTAACAGCTATAAATCACCAAAAACAACAAATATACACAAGACCATCTAGAATTACAGTACAGTGAAAACTGTCTCTGTCTCCTACGGAAGTCCTGAAATGCAAAGTGAAAACTTTGTTGGGCTTTGTTGGTAGGAGATATGTATTTCCTATGAAGGGGATAAACTAAGGCTTAATTGGGCTGTTTGTACCAGGCTAGTTTTTATTTTATTGGAGGTTAAAGTTTATGAATAATTAGGTGTGCAGCCTCTTGAGGTCTTGAGGCTGTTAAGTCGTGACGTAACGCCCTTTCAAAATATGATTTCCAGGTCCAAGCCTTGTATTTCTCCAATGCCGCAGGGCTGTGTTCCCTGTTGTTTGAACACATCTGAGTTTTAAAAAACAACGTCATTGTCATTTTACCTCTTTCTGGATGACAAAGATGTCTAACTGACATTAGAGGGGGTCGCATATATCTTGATGAGCAGTGCAAGCAGAAACTATACAGCAAGTCCTTTTTGCATGTAGGAGGTATGAGACAAAAAGAGGAATTATGCTCATTGAGAGGAGGAAAACTGTAATGTCAGAAATACTGACATCAATGTCAGAAAACGTGTGGTTCCTAGATTCTCAAAAAGTAGAATGGGCGGCAGAGCCTTCAGCTACCAAGCTCCTCTCCTGTGGAACCGACTCCCAAGTGTTATTCAGGAGGCAGACACTGTCCCCATATTTAAGAGTAAACTTAAAACTTTCCTCTTTGAAAAAGCTTACAGCTAGGACTTACGAGCCCTTAGCTATGTTGTTATTTTTAAGCTGATTTTGTTCTGCTTAATTGTGCTGCTATAGGCCTAGTCTGTAATCCTGTTCCTGATCATCTGAGCTTCTCTCCTCTCTGTTTGTATCATTCATGTCTCATCAATGCATGTTACTAACTCAACTCCATGTTTGCACCATAATTATTATCATTGCCATATTCTGTCACTCTAGCTGTGCTTGTTTCTTGCTGTTCTGCTGTATTAACTGCCATAACATATAAGTCATATGCCATCATTGCCACTGTACTCTACAGAGGAATTGTTGGGTCTATGTAAATCATAAATAAGTCATAGAGTGTGGTCTATACCTACTCTGCAAAGTGTCCTGAGATAACTTTTGTTATGATTTGGCACTGTAAATAAAATTGAATTATCAATAAAGAGTATTCTAGAGTGGGAAGGGAAAGGAGAAGTAGAGTTGATGTTTGACTTCTTGAGGGCCTCTGGGCTTATTCAAATGATCTAGTATTAAGACATGAGTCCAAATGGAATGAGCCCAGGAGGTGGCAGCAGTGCTACAGTACGGGTGCAGGCCTCCGTATACTCCGAAGAAGAAGAAGAAGACAGTCCACGGTCCACAACAGGGCAATCCGCTTGGCTCCTATTTATAAAGTAGAACTTTTATCTCACAGTGTCTGTGTTTGCAGCTGGACGGCACACCGTGGACTCCAGCTCCATGAGTGAGGTAACGGAGAAAACGTTCCGTCAGTGGAAGAAGCAGTGTCTGCAGAAGCTGGACGGGAGTAAGAAGGGCAGTGTGGATGAAGATGTCGCCCCGGTGGTGTCTCTGCTCAACAGCTGCGAGGACTACTTCACCACCAGCTCCTGCTCGGGAAGAGTCATCCTGACCGACGGGGTGAGAGGCTCGACCGACTGATAACGAACAAGCTAACTAACATGCTAACATGCTAGCAAACGGAACTTGTGTAAGCTGTTCGTGGTGACCCCCAGGGTTTCACATAGCTGTAAGGGGAACTTATTACTTTAACATAACTGTAAAGGATTCACACAGTCAGTGTCAGGGTTCCTCGGCATTTCTAAATTCCAGACTTCAGAGCATTTCTCACTCCATATTAAACATCTGAACACCAACTGTTAGATGCTGATTATGTAAATAAAAGGTTTTAAAACCCAACTTTTACACGTATGTTAAATTCTGACTATGCATGCAGTTATGTTGCCAATAACCTGGCAACATAAAACATTTTTACATATGTATTGTAGCTCATATAAGTCAACGCACAGCATTTATTCAAGCTAAATGCTAAAAGAGTGAAATGAATAAGTGTGAACCTGTAACACTACAGACACAGTAGAGATGAACATTAACCAGGAACTACAGAAGAAAACACAAGTCTGTGCTTCATTGGCTTTAGATGGAGTAAACAGACTGTCAATAAATAAAATACTTAATACAATCTAATCATACATAAAATGTAGATGACAGGTGTGGAAGAAATCCAATAAATGAGAATGGTAACCATGGTAACCCGACACCATCCTACAGCAGCTTGATTAGTTTCATATCATCTACAGGTCGGCTCTGTTGTTAGTAAACATGTTTGGATTTGTTTATATTCATATATCTTATTTTAGAAAGTGAGATAAAAGTCTGGAAACAACACAAGCATTTTCCAAAACTTATCCAGACCTGGAAATGACTCAATTCCAGACTCTCCCATACTGTGTAGGAACCCTGCACTGTGGTATTAAACTCCCATCTGTGTTGTAGGATCCAGAGAGCAGTGACGTCCAGAAACACAACTGTGTGTGGCTGTTTGTCTCACACCAGAAGTGCAGATCCGATGACCTGGTGAGACATGATGGACTTCTGTAGTACTGGTGTTTATTTCATAAGGATCACCTTTTTAAGAGTGCACTGTGTTTGTCCCACAGACGTCTGCTGTGGCCAGGGCGAGTGGAGATGCAGTGTTGAAGTTTGAGCCCTTTGTGCTCCATGTTCAGTGCAGGCGGCTGGATGATGCACAGCTGATGGTGAGGATGACGCTCTGTGTTTCTGTGGAGATTGTTGGAACCAGTGGATATTTGAGTTACTGTTGCCTTTCTATCAGCTCCAACCAGTTTGGCCATTCTCCTCTGACCTCTGGCTAAAACATCTGCGCCCACAGAACTGCCGCTCACTGGATCCTTTCTCTTTTGGGGAGCATTCTCTGTAAACCCTAGAGATGGTTGTGCGTGAAAATCCCAGTAGATCAGCAGTTTGTGAAATACTCAGACCAGCCCCCCTGGCACCAACAACAATGCCACGTTCAAAGTCACTTCAATCACCTTTCTTCCCCATTCTGATGCTCTGTTTGAACTGCAGCAGATCATCTTGACCATGTCTACATGACTAAATGCTACCATGTGGTTGGCTGATTAGAAATTTGCGTTAACGAGCAGTTGGACAGGTGCACCTAATAAAGTGGCTGGTGAGCGTATGTCATGGTTCTGAATAAGCGGCAGCGACAGGGAACAGCGTCATAACCATCCAAGACAATGAGACCTATTTCCTGTCACGCAGGCGCAGAGACCATGTGCTGGTTGGCCGACGGATGAAGTATTCAGTTTGTTCAAATGGCAGTTTTTGGGCGTGACAAAGGTGACACGGGTTCCATGACGCGTTCCATGACAGCCTTTGTCACCACTAATTCTTTGTGGGCTTGTGTCCCTGCCTTTTCAAGGACTTATTGTTGTTTATAAATATGATTTTGTGGGATTGTGTTGTGTTGATTTAATTTTGTCTCATTAGACCTTGACATGAGGGCGTTCTTCAGGATAGTGCTATTGTGTTATTTATCAAATTAAAAAAAAACTCTCGGCTATTAAAATGTCTTGTCTCTCCTCAGCACTCAGTGGCCATCAACTCAGGCTTCAGGAACTCTGGGCTCACTGTCAGCAAGACGGGCAAAATCATCACGGTAGGCTTTGTGACATCAACATATATTAGTATCATTAGATTCCATTCAAAGTAAGTGGAACTTTGGACAGTGCATGCAGTAGAATCATCCCTTTGCTGTGCTGTATGAGGTGCATGCTGTGTAGAGGGAGTAAATGTATTTGTGCTGCGTTTTGTCCCTCCAGGCTGTCCGTAGCACCCACGGCCTCGAGGTTCCTCTCACCCACAAAGGAGAGCTCCTGGTTGGACAGGAGTACATCCATTTCCTCACACAGGTAGCCAATCAGAAGATGGAGGAGAACCTTAGACGGATCCACAGGTCAGCGTGCAAGTTGGCTCTCTCAGTGACGGCTACACAAATAAAACCTATCACTCTGACACGCTCCATGGAGCTCTGATTTATTCATTCATTCCTTTTTGGTCACGTCCAGGTTCTATCAGAATCTCCAGTCAGCCCTGCCTGCAGAGCGACTGCAGAAACTACAAATCCCAGATTCTCCCATCTCACAGGAACTACAAGACTCCCCCCAGAGACCAGAGACAGAAAAGGAGGAGGAGAGCAGAACAAGTGTGTACAAACGGAGGCGAAAGAGAGAACGCCCCCACCGGATTGACGGTTGCCAAAGCGACGGCTCCGGCTATGTGCCAGATCTGGACGACTGTTTGGATCTGTTCACATGAAACAAACATGCTCCTGCCATCACCGACTGCATAAACGTGTTCACAGCAGAATGTTAATATTCTGGAGTTGAGAGAGCTAGGGGTGAATTACGAAGCTGGATTAGTAGGTTAGCAGGCATGTTGAGCTCAAAGCCTGGGTCAGTTGTGACACGAAAGTCACTCTCTGTTAGATTCCATGTATCACCACGGTAACTGATGCTTTCATCCGGCCTGGTCAGGAGGAGGTTTTCAGCTCGGACTTAGAGCTCAGTAACCTAGACTTTTGGGTTTGATCGGCTCCTTAAAGCTCAGAGCAGCTTCCTTTAGCAGAGGCTCTTCACTGTTGGATCGTCCTTGTTGGACCTTTTACGTTGGCAATGTAACACAAAGAAGCCGTGCTCTTACTGTTGAGCAGTTTGTCTGTGTTTCACACATATTTGCATTACATTTGGTGATGCCTAAACTTTGAGCAAAAATACGGTGTGCCGGGGCGGCCGGTGGAAAAGTGGTTAGAGCAGTGGCCCCATGTAAAGAGGCTGAAGGTCCTCGAGGCAGCGCCGCCGATTCGAATCCGACCTGCCCCGCTCTCTCTCACCGTATTTCCTGTCTGTCCTATAAAATAAAGGCTTGGAAAACTGCCAAAAAAATAATAATACTGTGTTGTAACTGCACTCAACTCATTGCTTAGTATGTCCATGAGGTTTCAGAGCATTTCAGCCACTCAAACGGTCAGGGAAGCATTTTATAGTGTCTCAGGGAAAAGAAAAGTTCCGGCTCGTGCTAGAGGGGAGGCAGCGTGTCAGTCTTGTAATTCTGCGTTCAGGGTTCGTCTCCCATGTGATGTGCATTTATGTGGGGTTTTAAAAAATCCAATTCTTATGTTACATGGAAAACTTATTCACTAAAGGTTCTGAGATTATTCCAGTGTGCACATTTTACACATTTGAATTCCCTGAAATATAAAATAAAGCAGGTTGGACGTGAGCATTTTTGAATCATCACTCTATTGGGATTAATGGTGATCAATTATGTATTTGGCATAGTGTTTCTTAAACAATATGCAGAATCTTTTCACTTGCAGATTTACAAAGGCTTACAAAGGCTGAATCAAATGATGTGATACACGCCCTCTGTATGAGAACGTGCACTGAAACTAAAACGGAAAACCCTGCCTTGACAAACTCTAAAGTGAGCTTGGTGGTACCGTATTTGTGGATCCAGGTTATCCCTGGGTATGTTCAGGGTTCACCCTATGTAGTACACAACTCTGGGGTCTGTATAACACACAGGATCACCATGGTAACCTACACGGCACTGCTAACCTGTAGAGTTTATACGGAAACAGCCCGCCTACTCATGGGGCGTCACTTTCACACAGTCCCATCATGGACAGAAGAACTGCATTTAGAATAATACAACAAACAATAATCCCTTTGTTTTCCATGATTTCACACATTCATTGAATTATTGTAACTTATGCAACAGTTACTCAGCTCCAGCTCCCAGGAGGCTTTGACAGTGGTACTGTGACTAACACTCCTGGGTATGCTGTTATTGGATGCTAATAAAATTTCTGACGTTCAAATTCTAAACTAAAACCCATCCAATTTTGATCGAATGAAATATTCCACTTCAGTCTGTATTTGTTTGCCTTTAGCCTTTCAAAAACAACAAGACAACATTTTCACTACGCTGAGAAACCATCTGCGCTCCTCTCACTGCACACAGAGAGGCCCATGTATTAACGCAGCAGTCTGCAGCCCCTTCCATTATAACCACAGTAACATCAAATCAGTGTCAGCTCTAAGGTTCTTATTGTAAATGACTAGTAGTAGTTAAAGAAACAAAAGAAAAATATAACAAATGTCGGTTCAGTAAAAAAGACTCATTTAATTTAGACTTTAAAGAGTCATTTAATCCGATGAATTACCTTATTAAATTTTGAGGATTTTTTTTTGAGGAACATTTTAAGGTGAGGTCGTCATAAAATATGACATTCATAGCTTCATTCAAATACGTCAGTACTCTGTGTAGCTCTGTCATAGAGTAGTTGTTTTTAGACACATCCCACCTGCACCATCAGAGACAGCACTAACGGTCATCTACAGTGTGCTTAAGCTGTAACTGAAAGCTTGTAATGTCATAAGATGGAGTGCACTGATGTTACTGTGTGGTAGCTGTTTGTTATTGTTCAGTATCAACCACTGGAGGGCAGCAGTGCTTATTGCATTGGACTCCTCACTGTGTCCAGTTTGTATTTAGTAACCTCCTGTATAAATAAGATTAATGAAGGTAATGTGATTTTTTTTTTTAGCTCTCGACATTTATTTTCCAGGGGAAGTGACATGACCAGATAACCCTGTCCTGAGGCCCCATGGCAAACCCCCCAATCCACCCACCTCTCAACCACAATGCATTCCACACACCTTGTTGCCTCTAGATTCTCATCGGGTACAAAGTACACAGCCATTTATGTGAATATGGGGCCCGAGTCAGTCTCCGGTTGGGTAATGCAGCCTATAATTTTAAAGAGGATGCTCATACTGACAAATCCACAGTTGTCACCTAACACTGCAGACCCTGTTAGCTCCTTTAAGTCTCTTTTCGCTAACTGTAATGGTTTCTAACTCCACACCCATCAACCTGCAGCAGGCAGCTCTAAAGCCACTGTACACTACACTGTAGCAGCAGACAGACAAACAGACTAGCCGGTTAGCGTTTAGCAGCTGAAGAGATTGATATTTTATCAGGAGCTGCAACGCCAAGACTCCTTATGAATGTCATGTTGCTCTGTAATTGCTGGATATGGGAAAGGGCAACTGACTGCTGACACATGCCCTCAAGTGTGAAAAAAAAAAAATCCCCCAAAAAGTTAACTAAAATTACAAACTCCAAAGTCCTCCAAAATCTTCATTCATTTTTTGCGATTAATCATAGAAATAAAGACCAGAAGTGCCTTTCTGCCTCTCAGCATGCATGGACACAGTTGCCATCTTGTGGCGGGGTTCCAAAGTAGTTCCACCGCGCTTCTTTGATGGTCAGAAACAGCGAAGATGTCTGACTTTGCCCCACATACGGCTGTAGTAACGAATGGACAAAGATGACAAAGGATGAAGGCAGAACTTTTCATAGGTACGATTTTATTTTGGCCAAAGTTCATACTCTCCAACTATAGAGCAAGCGTTTGAGGAAGAAACTAAAGTAATGCTGTTGCAAGGATACTAAATACTGTAAATATTGCAATCAAGTGTATATATTGTAAATATTGTGTAGCTAGTTCATTTATATGAAATGGTCCGTGTCATGACCAAAAGAACGAGGTTACGTGTATAATCGGCTGAAGTGGGTTGTCTTAGGAGGGGGGGCTGGAGTCTCCCTCAGAGAGAGGGGGAGAAGTTCAGCCATCCATGAGGAACTCGGAGTAGAACCGCTGCTCCTTTGTGTTGAAAGGAGCCAGTTGAGGTTGTTCGGGCATCTGGTAAGGATACCCCCTGGGCTCCTCCCTAGTGAGGTGTTCCAGGCACGTCCAGCTGGGAGGAAAACTGTCAATGCGCATGTTTTGAATATAAGCGTAGGCTATGTTAACGACAACACCAAAACCGCTTCTCTATCCTTTTACCCAGCCTGTTTAAATACCTGTGACACTTGTGATGAACCTGGACAAAAAAATCGCCTCTCAAATGTGTTGATTAATGGTGATGTAATTCTGTGTGTCACCTTTGCTTCTATTGACGTTCGTTCATTCCCGTACCAAGATGGCGCTCTGTTGACCCATTTGTTTCGCACTCCTGGAGTCTGTTAAACTTCTGTCAGGTTTAGTCCGTAGTCCTGTTTCAATCGGCAGTGGTGCCCTTTACAGTCGGGGAGCCAAAGTCTCAAAAACTCAATAAAATGGGTTGAACCTGACATGGTCTGCCATACTTTTTATTTAGTTTTTTTCTGTTAAATCTGACCCTTAGAACTAATAATTGGAGGGTCTGCTCTGCCAGAAATATTGCAGAAAAACAATTGTGGCCATTTTAGTGTATGCATCCTTTATTGTTTATCAGAAAAAATTTAATAAATGGTTGTTGTTTTTTTTCCTCAAATCTTCAGTGGGTGGGGTAGGCTGTCAATAATTGCATTCCAGATCCACAGAAAAATGATATCTAGGACCTTCCAGGATCACAACCTGGTGGAAAACCTGGTCAACTAGCTGCTGGAAAGCTACATGTGGCGGATATAGCAAATCAGAACCTCGGTTCAAGCAAGGAATCACAGTCAATCGGGGAATCTTTTTAACTTATAGATACATTTATGAAATTTTGCAAGTTGACTACTGATTTTAAAGTGTAATTCCGGCAATAACATCTAATAATCCATCAAGTTTTTTTCGTGTATAAAATATTAATGGAGAAATCTGGGAAATTCGCTACCAGTCGCTAACGGCTGGATGTGGCTAACACATATAATTTATATCATCTGTATAATTTCTGTGTGTTCTTTACCTTACAGATAACTCCAATCTTTCAGTTAACCTCTGTGTCTGTTAGGAAAAGGTACATAAATGAGAAAAACAGTGTTAAGTTTAGGGAAGCTATAGCAATGTCACCAAGTGTGATTGCAGAAACAGTTGATGAACACCTGGATCATTTCAACTGCAAAATCTCAAATGTCATTGATACCATTACAATGATTAAAACTAAGATGACCTTGACCAGACAGAGAACACCATGGAGGTACACTATGATAGTTAAAGCTCTGAAAACAGAATGCAGGAAATCAGAGCGTTTAACCATGGGTTATTCAATGCTAGACAGCAATAATTTCAAGAACATCAACAACACTTGAGCTCTCAGAGCTGTCAGAGTTTAATACACTTAACCAAAAACGGTAGAAGAAACAGTTTAGCATCTTAAATCATCGACATGTTGTCTGGACACAATGCCATCTGACTTTTTTAAAACTATTGTAAACTCTGTCCAAACAGATCTGCAGCAAATAATGCATTGCTCACTTCAATCAGGCACGTTTCCTAAACCCCTAAAAGTAGCTGCTGTCAAGCCACTCCTTAAAAAGAGAACGTTGGATACCACCTTTTCACCAGCTATAGACCCATCTCAAATCTATCAGAATTCTATTGTCAACTATCATAGTTATGCAGATGACACACTGATATATCTTGCAGTGTCTCCAGATGACTGCAGTCCAATAGAGTCATTATGTCATGTCATGTTTAGAGCAAGTAAAAAATTGGATGACCAAAATTTCCTTCAGTTAAATCAGGAAAAAAACTGAGATCATTGTTTTTGGCAATAAAGAGAAGAGGGTTTCTGTCAGTAAGTACCTTGAGTCACTGTCTTTAGAAACTAAAGACCAAGTCTGAAACCTTGGCGTGCTGATAGACTCAGATCTGACCTTCAACAGCCATATCAAATCAGTCACCAAATTACCCCTTTATCAACTTAAGAATATATCCAGAATTAAGGGTTTTATGTCCCAAACTGATCAGTTTAACTAATGAAGTCGAAACCTACTTCCCACCAACAACTGCCACGACGGTCGTTGGCACTTGGAGCACAAAGGGTTCCAGTAACATCATGGGCCTTGTGAGAGGTTAGATACCTGGATCTCCACACCAGTTAGTTGGTCCTGGTCCTGGTCCTGGTCCTGGTCCTGGTCCTGGTCCAGGTCCAGTCCCAGCCTGGTCAGATGCGTACATGAACTGATGAAGCCTCTTGAATGCGAGGTGAAACATCTTCCAAGAAAAATAACCAAGTCCAGTTGCTTTTGACCGAAATTGCTTTGAGAATATTATAACCACATTTTTAAAAATCTCACTGACATTACAGAACAAATTCATGCATTCTGTAATGTCAGCATTTCATCTTGAAGAAAAGTAGGAATATCTGACATTTGTACTGTATTCCACCAGATTCAACCATTTTCCCAGGGGCTGTGTGTGTGTGTGTGTGTGTGTGTGTGTCTGTGTGTGTGTGTGTGTGTGTGTGTGTGTGTGTGTGTGTGTGTGTGTGTGTGTAATCTTTCTTAACTCCACTGTTTCAGTTTCACCAACAACATTGAAAACTTGAACAAAAGAGAACACAACAGAACATGTGAAATATGAACACATTTGTAACAAAAACACCCAGTCTTTGAATATGTGATGTATGTTGAGAAAAGTGTCTGTAAGTTAGTTAGTCAGTCAGTTAGTTAGTTAGTTAGTTAGCCTGTTAGCCAGTCACTCAGTTAGTTAGTTAGTTAGTAAGTTAGTTAGTTAGTTAATTAGCAAGTTAGTCATTTGGTTAGTTAGTTAGTCAGTCAGTTAGTCAGTCAGTCAGTCATTCAGTTAGTTAGTTAGTTAGTTAGTAAGTGAGTCAGTCAGTCAGTCAGTTAGTTAGTTAGTTAGTTAGTTAGTAAGTTAGTCAGTCAGTCAGTCAGTCAGTTAGTTAGTTAGTTAATTAGTTACTTAGTTAGTTAGTAAGTTAGTCAGTTAGTTAGTTAGTCAGTTAGTAAGTTAGTTAGTCAGTTAGTTAGTTAGTTATTTAGTTAGTAAGTAAGTTAGTTAATTAGTCAGTCAGTTAGTTAGTTAGTAAGTTAGTTAGTTAGTAAGTTAGTCAGTCAGTCAGTTAGTTAGTTAGTTAGTTAGTTAGTTAGTTAGTTGGTTAGTTAGTTAGTTAGTTAGTTAGTTAGTTTGTTAGAAGTTAGTTAGTTAGTTAGTTAGTTAGTTAGTTAGTTAGTTAGTTAGTTAGTTAGTAAGTGAGTCAGTCAGTCAGTTAATAAGTTAGTCAGTCAGTCAGTCAGTCAGTCAGTTAGTTAGTAAGTCAGTCAGTCAGTAAGTTAGTTAGAAGTTAGTTAGTCAGTCAGTCAGTACTTTTACTTAGTTAGTCAGTTAGTTAGTTAGAAGTTAGTTAGTAAGTTAGTTAGTCAGTTAGTTAATTAGAAAAGTAGTTAGTTAGAAAGTTAGTAAGTTAGTATGTTAGTTAGTAAGTTAGTTAGTTAGAAGTTAGTTAGTCAGTCAGTCAGTCAGTCAGTTAGTTAGTAAGTTAGGTAGTCAGTTAGTTAGTAAGTCAGTCAGTTAGTTAGAAGTTAGTTAGTCAGTCAGTATTTTTACTTAGTTAGTTAGTTAGAAGTTAGTTAGTAAGTTAGTTAGTCAGTTAGTTAGTAAGTTAGTTAGTTAGAAGTTAGTTAGTTAGAAAGTTAGTTAGTTAGTTAGAAGTTAGTTAGTCAGTCAGTCAGTCAGTCAGTCAGTTAGTCAGTCAGTCAGTCAGTCAGTTAATTAGAAGTTAGTTAGATTTTTACTTAGTTAGTCAGTTAGTTAGTTAGAAGTTAGTTAGTAAGTTAGTTAGTTAGTCAGTTAGTTAGTTAGTCAGTTAGTTAGTTAGTTAGTTAGTAAGTTAGTTAGTTAGTTAGTTAGTTAGAAGTTAGTTAGTTATTTAGTTAGTTTGTTAGTCAGTTAGTAAGAAGTTAGTTAGTAAGTTAGTTAGTTAGTTAGTTAGTTAGTTAGTTAGTTAGTTAGTTAGTTAGTTAGTTAGTTAGTCAGTTAGTTAGTCAGTTAGTAAGAAGTTAGTTAGTAAGTTAGTTAGTTAGTTAGTTAGTTAGTTAGTTAGTTAGTTAGTTAGTTAGTTAGAAGTTAGTTAGTTATTTAGTTAGTTTGTTAGTCAGTTAGTAAGAAGTTAGTTAGTAAGTTAGTTAGTTAGTTAGTTAGTTAGTTAGTTAGTTAGTTAGTTAGTTAGTTAGTCAGTCAGTTATTTAGTTGGTTAGTTAGTTAATTAGTCAGTCAGTCAGTCAGTCAGTCAGTCAGTTAGTTAGTTTAGTTAATTAACTGCAGCAGACCAGCAGGTCATGCACCTGTTACACGTGGAGCAGCTGGCCTACCTCTTTTTCAGGCCTGTGCACAAACGGCACACAGCTCTTTTTCCGTTCCACTCACTGTTAGGATTGGCAGCATGATCCTCTTTCAGATGAAGGGTCAGGGAAACTCACTGAAGTGGAGGACTCCAGGGAACTTCTAGTGTCAGATTCCCCCTCTAAGCTTGTATCTTCTTAAGACGAGTCCTGCAGCACGCTGGCAGAAGAAGGCTGCATGACCATTTCTAAAGCCTATTCTATACTAAAATGCCTCTCCCATTCGGCTGCTTCTCTCTTTCTCCTTCTCTGCTATGAGCACTCAGACAAGATGTTTACTTTTGACTGCCAGGTGCACAAACACAATAACAGTTGTTTTTGTTTAGGGAAGCAGCAAAGGCAGGAGGCCAGCACCTCAATGAGTCCCGAAGGTCTCCAGAGTCCAGAGTATCTTGAACCACATAAAAAATACTCGTGCAATCAAATCATTTTTTTTTTGCTAATCTTTGACAATTCCAATGATGTACAATGATTTTATAGCAGTTTTTGTGCGTGGACGTTTTCAGCCATGAAGGTCTCCAGAGTCGGGATCTTGAACTGCATAAAAAATACTAATGCAATGAAAATATAAAAAAATGAAAATCTTTGACAAATCCAAGACTCTAATCACCAGAAAAGTTTTCATCTTCCTACTAGTTATTATATGGAAAATATTTCATATTTTGTGTTATTTTGTGACAAATCACTATAACTTTAAATTATAAAATTGTCATTCAAAGGGTTAAAATCCTGAAAAGTATTGAATGTTTGGTAGTTTTGAGCAGGTTTGAAGTTGTTTAAGAGATTTATGAAGAAAAAAAATTCTAAAAAAGTATTGATATATGATGATTTTATAGCAGCGTTTTGTGTGTGGCCTTTTTACAACCACAGAGGTGTCCAAAGGGAGCTGGAGTATAAAAGACATGACAGAGAAAAAAATAAATTGCATTTCACAATTTTGACTTAAAACAAGTGTTCTTACCAAAATTTATTACAAAAGCTATAACACAGCCAAAATGATCACAAAATCTAAAACAAAAAACTTGTGCTAAATGGCCTTTTTTGCCCAATAGAGGCATGAGGGTTCATTTTGATTAATGAATAATAATGCACAATTAACATAGTATATCTCCCACAGACGTAACTTTGGAAAAAAGCAATGTAATGTCATTTTCTTTAACTGGTGTAGCATGACAGTATGGTGGAATTATCTAAACTAGCTAAAACGCCTACGGTCTGCCCTCCACTTTCTCGAATTCACAAATTCTGTACTGATGTGAGTGTGTGAGTGTGTGTGTGTGTTCAGTACACTGCAAGCTGCTCCTTAGAGAATGTTCAGTGGAATAGAATGATTCCCTGGTTCACTGCGGTCAGATGATTCAGGGAATTCACAGGAGCGGAAAGACGAGGTTTCCCTCTCACTCTCAAAAAAGGCAAAGGAGAACAAGAACAACTTATCCCCATCATCTGCAGTCCACTCATCGTCTTTGGTTTGATATTTGAACTGGAGTATTCTTCAAGAATTTCACATGGAATATACATCAGAATTGGATTATAAAGCATTACGGTGGGTAACATTAGGAAGGAACGAGTAAATCTGGACTATTTACCACGCTGACACAAACCACAAATTGACAAAATTGGATTTGAAACAGCTGCAGTAATCCCAGTGGCGACAGTACCCTGGACCTTGTACGACTTCATTCGTAATTGCCGTGGTAACAGTACCCAGGACCTTGTACGACTTTATTCCTAATTGCCGTGGTAACAGTACCCTGGACCTTGTACGACTTAATTCCTAATTGCCGTGGTAACAGTACCCAGGACCTTGTACGACTTCCTTCCTAATTGCCGTGGTAACAGTACCCAGGACCTTGTACAACTTCATTCCTAATTGCCTAGGTAACAGTACCCAGGACCTTGTACGACTTCATTCCTAATTGCCGTGGTAACAGTACCCAGGACCTTGTACGACTTCATTCCTAATTGCCGTGGTAACAGAACCCAGGACCTTGTAGGACTTAATTCCTAATTGCCGTGGTAACAGTACCCAGGACCTTGTAAAATCCAAGTGTCGGAGCCTGAGTTCACCATGCTGTACTTCCAGGTGGTGATTTTGGCAGCTACAGTGATGCTTGTTTACTACTGTGAGTTCACTGACACTTTCAGTCCAGCGCAGCAGGGCTTCATCTGCAGAGACCCCTCTTTAACCAAACCAGATCCTGGACCTGAACAGGACAGCCGCGTACAGCCAGTTATACTGTACTCTGTGGTGAGTGGACTGCCTGTTGTACTGGTAAGTCTATTTAAACACAAGGTTTTTCTCTGTTGTAATGGTGCTATTCTTGTGTCTTGGTGTCCTGTCTTGGGTTTTTTTGTCTTGTGAGATTCATGATTTATTTTGAAAAGTAATCCTCCTCTGGTTTCAGGTCACTTGCCCTTCCTCCTGTCATCGGTCTGCTGTGTTCCCTGATTACCTGCTTGTGTCATCCTCCCTCATGTGTGTGTGTGTGGTCCTCGTCTTGCCCTGTCTTGTTGCCAGAGTATATCATCTCATCGTGAACATCCAGCCAGTTCCACAGCCCTGACTTGTCACCAAATATTGCCTCGTTTATATTTCTGTTCCCTTGAGCACCTCTGAAGAAGAGTGATATTTTTTTGTTTCTTAAGTTTTTAGTCAAGCTTGTGTAGCAAGACACGTTTAATTGCCTTTGTTTTTCCTCCTCTGGGTGATTTTTCAGCCTGCAAAGAATCTACCCTGTGACGGGCTGATTTACTATGAAAACAGGCTACTTATGGCTACCCATAACCCATTGTTAGAAGTTGCTAATAAGTTAGCCTCCTAATTGTAGTCAAAGGCATACGACTGCTGCTAACACAAGCTCAGGTTTATGTTGCTATGTTAGTCCTATGTAAGGAATCATATTCCACCTCAAAAGTCTTCAAATACCTACAAGACAGAAATTTCCTTCTATAATTTTAACAATAGCAATCATGATCAGGACGATGTAAATGAGTGAGGCTCATCATACTGATACAGGTGAACATATGAGTAAAAATAGTTATCCGTTTCAGTCGCCCCGGCCGTCTAATTAACTCATTCAGCACTGTTCAATATGGCCTAAATATAAATACTATTGACTATTGTTAGTGTTAGGTCAGAGCTGAAGGGATGAGACCCGTGTGGACTCAACAATCACCTTTTTCTAGGTTCCCTGCCTACTGAGCCTTTAACTGGTTTTACACTCACTCAGTCACATTCCTGAGTGGATTCTGGGGTTCCACCCAAAAGTTCTCTCAGAAGCCCAGATGCTTTAGGTTTTTACAGACAGTGCATGACTTCTCATAGGTATGTGTACGGACGGAGAATGAGGACAGCCAGGCCTGTTCCATCTTCAGCAGGTCCATGTATTCGCCCAGATGAATCCCTAGAGAAGAGGGTTGGTTAAGGCTCCTTCCACTTTAAAATAATTCATCTTTTAGCAGATAAATAGATAAATAAAAGATAGATGGCCCAGCATGCATGCTATGGGACAAACTGGGAAATTAATAATAAAAATGTTATAGATATTCCTTCTGATCAAAGTGTTTTAACATCTTGGTGTTTGTTATCCATGTTGAAAAATCTATCAGGGATAATGTAACATCTATTCAGAATCACACATTTAGAAGAGCTCTGAGCTGAACTCCAAATTCATTCCACTGGAAATTAGTCAAGGAAATATTAAAGTAACTGTAATGGCCTCATACATCACTATGGTTTCAGGGGGAGGATTTCCCATTATCGTATGCATGGTGTTTCAGAGGATTCATCATTACTGACATCAAACCGTAACTTTATTCATAAAATCTCTGTATATTGATCCAAAGTAATTTCCTTTTTTCATTCTGTTTTGCAGATTTCAGGTGTTGAGGTTCTTATCTTCCTCCTTCACTACAACTCAAACAACCTATATGACCAAGAGAAGGTTGTTGTCATGGGTGACTGTTGCTACGTGAACCCTATGGTGCGCAGGACCTTCCGTTTTCTTGGTAATTTAATTAAAAATATTGCGCTTAGTTTAAGGTTGAATATGGAGAATAAGCAGAACACCACCATCTTGTGTCTCAAGATCGTAGTCGCAACAACAAAAAATAATTCCAGCAGTCGGGTTGCCAGGTTGGTCGGACCCGGCCCAGTAGGTTACAGGAGACTGAAATCTGACTGACAGTTGCCGTTAGCCATAAGCCGTTAGCCGTTCCAGCTAAGTAAAGATGAAAGTGATCTTAGCGATCAAGGAGAACCGTAGCCATGTGGGCGTGCGTTTGAATGGCGTTCCTCTCCTTTCTCTGAGTCCATGGAGTGAATGCTCGGCCTATATTGACTCTGGTTTTTGCCTGTCTCCGCTCACTCAGCTGCTGGGACCAATAACACCCCCTTCACTGAGGCTCCGAAGCAGCTGCAGGATTGGCAAACTCAATTTCACCCAGTGGCAGCCTACAGTAGCTGCACCCAACAACCAACAACAACCAGCAACGCCCAACGCTATTGGCTGCTATCATGGAAACAAACAGGACAGAAAGTCATCGTCAAACCCATAAAAAAAAAAATCTAAATATTAATTCAGACGAAATTAATTTTTTTATGGAAAAGGAATACTTTCATCCTGTACCCCTCAAAACACCCCGTATTATTATTATTATTATTATTATTTTAAAATATAGCTTTTAAAAAAGATTCTACATATTCAACCTTTAACTAAAGCCTATACCTTCATTTAAATTTTATTTTTTACTCACAATTTCTCATTCTAAAAAAAGGCCTATTTCCTACCTAATAAACTTTCAGTAATGAACTCAAGAATGAAGAGGCAATAGAGATTTCAGACACTTTTGTGTCATCATCATAATTTTTGTACTTGCAGTGTGGGATTGTTAGCAGAGAGAAGGATCAACGTTTCATGGATCTATCTTTCATTGTTGGAACTTTATACTTTACTACAAATAGGAGGGAATTATTGCACATTTTACTTAGAAATTAGGATTTTACTTTTAAAAGGTAAAGGAAGTTCAAATTAGCTCAGTCTAACCTTTCTGCTCTGGATACTTTTATTTTTAATACATGTATATATTTTGTCAATATTCATCTAATCTGGTCTGTGTGTGTTTCTCTGCAGGTGTCTATGCCTTTGGACTGCTTACAACAGACATCTTTGTCAGCGCAGGTCAGCTGGTCACAGGATGTCTGGCTCCTCACTTCCTGTCTGTTTGCCAGCCCAATTATACTGCCCTCAGCTGCCTGGACACTGCGTACTTTGTCAGCCAATCAGATGCCTGTACTGGTGACCCTGATGACATCATGAGAGCCAGAAAGACGTTCCCCTCCAAAGAGGCTGCACTGAGTCTGTACACAGCTGTTTACCTGGCAGTGAGTCGCAACATGTCTGAGTCCAATTATGTTCCAAACACACAGAAATATTATAATGGGGGATTTTTACTCTACATGAACTCATAAATAAATAAATATAAATATATCCTGCAGTGTTAAATCTTTCATATAATATTTTACATGTTGAAGTAATACAACAAATCATGTTTACTTTAAACACAGTATAAACATAAATTATCTCATCTCATCTCATCTTCATCCGCTTATCCGGGTTGGGGTCGCGGGGGCAGCAGCTTTAGCTACTACTATTATGCACTTTAAAAATATGATAATTAGATTAAACATTTCCTATTTGCCTCACTGCAGTCCACTTTAGATGAACTGGAACACTTTGATTGGCTTATACCAATCCAATCAAATAAGTCTGTCCATTTGGGTGGAGTCAGATGACAGTAGACTTCCTAGAAGAGTTATGACCATTGGAATGGTTGGGGGACCTAAACTGGCATTCAAGTAAGATTCTGGCATAAAATCCTCTCAGGGTTGTTTTTTGATAAATAAACTCATCAAACAAGCCACAGAGAAAATTTTTTGTGTAATAACTTTTAACAGAGAAATTCCGGACAATAACTAACAGTCGCTAACAGCTGAATGTGGCTAAAACACAGATTAGCTCGGGGCAGTACGGTGAAGGCATTAAAACGTCTTTTTTAACCACTAATACTGCTCAAAATAACACCAAACCTCTGCAGCAGCATGAGAAAAGAGTTTTTTAAAGACTTACCTACTGGCCCCTGTACCAGCTCCTCTCATAGTAAAGTCCATTCAAGTGGATTACCAAAGTCAATCTCAAAGGAAGGAGCCCATTTGGTGCTTTGTTTTCTGTGTAGGGACTCTTCTCATGCTGCTGCAGAGGTTTGCTGTTATTTTGATTAGTGTTAGTGGTTAAAAAAGACGTTTTAATGCCTTCACCGTACTGCCCCGAGCTAATCAGTGTTAGCCACTTCCGGCTGTTAGCAACTGTTAGCTACTTTCCAGGATTTCTCCGTTAATAGTTAACGGAAAAAAGTTGTTACACAGCTTCTTTGTTGAGTGTATTTGCCACAAAAGACCCTGGGATGATTTTACACCGGAATTTCACTTTAAAGATCAATCAGCAGTTCCTCTTTATCACCATATATAACACCGGGTCTGAAAAGTTACACAGAAATAAAAAAAAATGTCCTTTGCAGATGTACGTCATGTCCTGTGTCGGCTCTAGAGGAGGTCGTCTGACCGGCCCCCTGATCAGCCTCTCATTGATCAGTCTGGCAGTGCTGACGGGCATCAACAGAGTGGCCGAGTACCGAAACCACTGGAGTGACGTGATCGCAGGACAAGTCATTGGGGGAGCTATTGCTGTCTTTCTGGTCAGTTATTTTTTATCTTATGAGCTGTACCACATGTGCATAAATCTAATGACACTGAGCCTCTCCAGTGGTTCATTATGTATTATTATTAATGAGCAATTCATATGTACCTTTATGATCAATCTTACAGTTTATTTGTTAGAGATGCACCGATCCCATACCCAGATGGGATATCAGCTCCGGTATTGACTAATTAGCTGGCTGGGATATCGGATGAATGAGGCTGATCCAGCATTCTGATCCAGTCATTTCTGTTTTATTAATATCATACACAGCAAGTAAATGAAGCCATTGTTCGTTGGGTTTCAGGCAGCTGCTATATTTTTACATTACATTTTATAATATCTGTTTGCAGTGCACTTTACATGGAAGTGTTATTTATTTCTCTTTGCTGCTAATGGACACTTTGTTATTTGTTAATAATATTGAGTACATTTATATCAGTGTTAATTTGTTACCTTTGTTTAACAAGGCTAAATGTTAGGCAAGGTATACGCTTCATTCCTTCAACAGTAGGATCAGATCCAAAGGCCAATTTGAGGCCCCGCCACGGCCAGGCTGACTGATGAAAGTGAGGGGTTTGCTCCGCAATTTAGCGTCTGCCATGTCTTGAAGGTGTAGAGACCAACTTTGAAGTCATTCCGTTGCAATTGACATGAAATTTACATGTTCAAATCAAAATGGCGGACTTCCTGTTTAGTCCATATCTCCGAGAGGTATTGGCCAATACGCTCAGCCCAGGTATCGGTATCGGATTGGATCTGAAAAAACTGGATCGGTGCATCTCTATTACTTGTTTGCATTCACCAGGTCACACTTTACATGCAGTGAAAAGGCAGGAGTCTGAACAAGTCAAAATCACAGCTTCCAGTTTCAATTTACAAAAGGGAAAGTCACCATTTTAGAAATCCATACATCCATCAATAATATCAGAAGTAATCTTCCTGTAAACCCTGTATTTCCGAAGAGGAATACAGTAAACAAACGCAGATGGCCTGTTGATTACTGCCAACTCTGATTACAGTATTTATTTTTAAAAAATGATTTCCCTCACGTTTCACATTTGAAGGTAGTTTTTCCAACTAAGCAGAGAATTGTTTTTCAAATCAGACCCCCACTCTGCCACTGCACACCATTATGGGACTTAGCCAAATACATTTAGGTCCTTTCCTTTATAGGAAACTGCTCTAATGGACTAAATGTCTGCAGGGCACACACACACACACACACACACACACACACACACACCACACACACACACACACACACACACACGGTATTGCTGCTTGAAAGAACTTGAATTCCTCCTTTGTCATGCAGGACAGCTGGGTCATGGAAACAATGTAAACAAAGCTCTGCCTCAGTACCTCTATAGTCTATATAAGTCACCTAATACAGTTCTTTGTGAATCAAATCAAATGGTTCAAATAAATGTGTCTTCTTCTGTATCTCTTCGTAGGTGGTGTTTGTCGTTCAGTATTTTAGAAAGAGACCTGGAATCTCTCTGAGTCCGTCAGATGCAGGCACATCTGACACTGATGAGGCTTCACCCCAAAGAAATCACCCCATGGAAACCAGAGAAGATGTTACACAGGTACTTTGACCATTCTGCAAATGAAAAACAATATGTCTGTGTTTGCTGTTATTCTGAAATGTCCTCAACTGAATGCGTACATACCAAAGGCAAAAACACTTTAGTAAAGGGAGCGTTAGCTGTCACACTGTCTTGATAACTAGAAACTTTCAACCGTTTCCGGACAACTTAAATATTAATCTCAATATTCTGAAGCCATATACAAATGATATTTAAAGTGTCATGAACGGTTCTGAGAACAACACAGAGAACTGGGACCCAAATGCAGACACGTAAACAGAGTCAAGTTTAAATGAGTATTTAAATAAATAGCGAAGTACAAAAGTGTCCAGTTAGCGGGGGGGGGGGGGGGGGGGGGCTGAGGTCCAGGTAAAGGCGCAGCTCCAGAGCGAGTCCAGTGACGGGGAAGACACAAACGAACACAAGATCACGGGAAAAACGCGAACAGGTTATAGGCAAGCAGACGGGGGTGCAGACACGGAAGCAGGATCACGGGTAGTTAAAACAAAAAGAAACAATGAAACCCAAAAAAATGGAACAGAATATCTTTCTAAACGCACAAAATGGAGCCAACAAACAAAACACGTTACCACATAGATGATGAGACATAGGGTGATTAGTGGAATTGAGAACAGCTGGTCCAGAACAATGCCTCCCGTTTCCAAACAGAGAACACAGAGACGGGAGACACATACAGGGAAGCACAGACAGAGGGTGACAAACACAAGCACCAAAGGAAAAGAGAGGGCTTCCAGAACTGGGATCCTTACATAAAGGCTTTTTTGATTTAAATGTTTTTCTTTTCTGCTCCTATAGAGCCCAGGATCCATCACAGAAGTCACGTGACTATGAAGCCCCCTACTGCCCCCATCCCCACCACATGACCAAGGGGAAATGGAATTCACCTGTTCTACGTCACATTTAAACCTTCATATTTTGGGATTGTAACCTTCTCCATGTTAAGCTGCTTTTTGCTAGCATGCGAACCGGACCAATTTCTAAGCTTATGTTTCATGTTCCAAAATGGCCACCACTCACTGATGACTGACAAAGGAGCGTCATGGTTGTTAACATTCTCAGTCAAACGCATCTTAACAGGCTCACAAAACTCAAAACAAATTGTCAAACTAGGCAGCGCTGATAAAAAATTAATCAAGATTATGTTACTGTATTGTCTATTTCTCACCTATAATGTTCTCAGAAACACATTTTAGTGTAATGTTTAGCTGTAGCTTGAGAAAGTTTGTGAACCGGCCATAATTGTTTTCCTGCTTCAAAATTGACCAAGCACCACCCCAACTTTAGTTGTGTCTATGATAACCCTGGATTGAACAAAACTTTTGACCCTTAACAACCTAACATTAAAGCTGCAGTTGCGTGTCTGGCAGATCGAGTTGACTGATTGTCAAATTTCGAATGTTTACAACTCTCATGCCCCTCCCCCTCTACCACGAGCTCCTCCGCTCCCTCCCATTGAGTGCTCATTCGATGCCTGTGAATGCGCCCGTGTCTTCTCTCATCAATAAACTGCATGGGGTACACGCTACATGGAGGTAGGCTGGCTAACTTACTCATAGATAGCAACTGCTAACGTTATTTAGTGTATGCCTAGCTTGAGGTGTGTGCCTGTGATATTGTGATTTCTTTTTTGTCAATTTTTTATATTAAACATTTAAACTATTCTTTAGTTAAACTATATTGTACAGTTATTATACAGTCAATCTATTGAACTATATTATACAACTATTAAACTATATTGTACAGTTATTATACAATCACACCATTGCACTATATTATACAACGTTTGAACTGTTTAACTAATGCAACTATTGAACTATTTTATTAAACTGCTATACTACATTATTAAACTATATTATACAGCTATTGATCTATAATGCACAGCTATTGTACAATCTGATAACTATTATATTGTAGGACTGTTAAAAGTAGTTTATCATATTCTGTATAACTATATGTGCTTTCATTATTTTGTGTATTATTACTGTTGTTATTTCAACAATAAAGTAGGACTGTTAAAAGTATTTTATCATATTCTGTATAACTATATGTACTTTTATTATTTTGTGTATTATCACTGTTGTTATTTCAACAATAAAAAGCCACTGAGGAACATATGTTCTTTTATTATTTTGTGTATTATCACTGTTGTTATTTCAACAATAAAAAGCCACTGAGAAACATATGTTCTTTTATTATTTTGTGTATTATCACTGTTGTTATTTCAACAACAAAAAAAGCCACTGAGGAACATATGTTCTTTTATTATTTTGTGTATTATCACTGTTGTTATTTCAACAATAAAAAGCCACTGGGGAACATATGTTCTTTTATTATTTTGTGTATTATCACTGTTGTTATTCCATCAATAAAAAGCCACTGAGAAACTATATGTACTTTCATTAATTGTGTATAAAATGCCACTGAGAAACATACCTGTCAATTATTTATTTCTATGAAAAAAACGTGTGGTATAGGACAAAGATGTATTCGAGTCTCTCTCTCTCTCTTCTCTCTCTCTCTCTCTCTGTTCCCCCCTCTTCCCCCCCTTTTTTCTATTTCTCTCCCCCCCCCAAATAGTACCTTTTGCCCTATCTTTGGCCAAATGGTTAGCACTCTGGACTGAATCTAGCGGTCTGAGTTCAAATCTCGGTAAGACCTGGAGTTTTTAAAGATTAAACTTTCTGCTCTTGTTGTAATGTTGACAAGATCGTGAGATCGTTGGTGGACGCCGGACTGGAATGGACAGGAGATGGCAGAAGGAAGTGACGGATCAGGAAATGAGTTAGGAATGGAGCAAGGTGGCGGGAGAAGTGAAAGTTGGAGTGAAGTGAAAATGGGGAAAACCAGGCGAAAACGCAAGAAATTGGGGCAGAAAGGAAGGAGCTCAATGTCAGAAGAAACAGATAATGAGCAAGCGAGAGGGAATGAGGAAGAGCATAAGGTAATCATCAGACTGGAGCAAGAAGGTGCTTCGTTCGGTGAGTGGAACCCGGTTCTTCTTACCAAGGGGATAAACAGTCTTGTGGGAGAGATAAAGAGTGCCAAAGTTCTGCCCAGAGAAGCACTACTGATTTTTTGCAGGGACAGCACACAACTAGGGAAAGCAGTTAGACTGAATAAGATAGAGGGGAAGAGAGTTAAAGCAACGATAGCTACTGGTGGGGGTCTCACTCGAGGAGTGATTTTTGGGATTCCCCTTAGAGTGTCCACTGAACAAATAAAAGAGAACGTGAAAGGTGCAAGAGTGAGAGGGAAGTCAGACGCCTGCAAACTACTCGAGAGGGCCAAAAATGTGACAGTCTGTCGGTGCTGCTTACATTTGATGAAGATTGAATCCCTGATCGGTTATATGAGTTATGATGTGAGGCTCTATGTTACCCCGCCGCTTAGGTGCTTCAAGTGTCAAAAATATGGGCATGTAGCGGCAGTATGCAAGGGAAAGCAAAGATGTGGGAAGTGTGCAGGGGAGCATGAGTATGGAAAATGTGAAAGAGGAGCTAAACTCAAGTGCTGCAACTGCGGAGGGGAGCATACCTCTGCATATATTGGGTGTAAAGTAAGTAAGAGAGCAGAAGAGGTGCAGCAAGTGAAAACATCCCAAGGGATCACATATGCGGAAGCGGTCAGAAAGGTGGGGATGCAGCCAAACAGCAGTAGTGTTAAGATGGCAGACAGGCATGAAGTGAGAGCATTTGAGGGATGCAGCAGAGTTAAAGAGGACACACTGATTGTGGAGAAAGGGCAGTTTATACTGTTCATGGTTGATGTAATTAACTGTACTGCGCAAACAGACAAGAAAACAGAAAAAATCTAAATAATAGTAAAAGCAGCAGAGAAATATCTGGGAGTTGAGGCCATTGGTTGGGAGGAAGTGTTGAAGGAGGCTCACCCAGTTCGCAGACATCGTCACAGACATCATTATGGGGTGGTGGATCATCATGGTCATAAGTATATTGCAGTGGAATGCAAGAAGTCTTGTAGCCAATGGACAAGAGCTTAAGAAGTTTGTCTCAGATCAGCAGGACAAACCCAGTATAATTTGTGTGCAGGAAACATTACTGAGAGTGCAATGGGATTTCATAATACAAGGATACACTGCTATAAGGAATGACAGGAAGGTGGGGAAAGGTGGTGGGGTGGCCACCTTTGTCAAAAATGGAATAAGGTTCATTGATAAAGCTAACTGGGAACTCTTTCAAGAACTGAGTAGGAAAAGATTTGAACAAGCATATAAAGAGGAATGGGCAGAGGTGGATGAGTTTAATACGGTAGTAGTCACAGCTATAATAAAATCGGCAAATGAGTCGATACCAAAAGCATTGGGATACAGAAACAAAAAGAATGTGCCGTGGTGGGATGAAAACTGCAGACAAGCAATTAAAGAACGAAATAGGGCATTTAGGCTGTTAAAGAAACATCATTCTATGGAGTCGCTAATTCAGTATAAAAGGTCACAAGCAGTGGCTAGAAGGACGGTCAGAACAGCTAAGCATGCTTGCTGGAGGCAATATTGTAGTGAGATAGGTCGGGAGGTACAGCTATCAGATGTTTGGGGAATGATCTGGAAAATGAGTGGAATAAGAAGGAATACAAAAATACCAATACTGACAAGTAACAGCAGAACAGCTGTTAGTGGATTAGAAAAGGCAAGGCTATTGGCTGAAACACTAAGTTCAGGGAATCTATCAGCAGAGGCTAAACAGCAAAGGAGCGCTATTCTGGCACATAATACATGGGTTAACAAGAAAAAAATAACAACAGAAGAGAATCTGGATCTTCCATTCAGTATGTATGAGCTAAGGAGGGCCATCCCCAGCACCCGGCAGTCAGCGCCAGGGAAAGATGACATCTGCTACTGTATGTTGGATAACATGGATAACAGATCACTACAGTTAATACTGAAACTAATCAACAAAGTGTGGGAGTTAGGGGAGATTCCAGCTGCATGGAAGCACTCAGTTATAGTGGCAATTTTAAAACCAGGTAAAGATGCATCAGACCCATCAAATTACAGACCAATAGCACTTACATCTCAACTAGGGAAAACTATGGAAAAGATGGTAACAGAGAGGTTAATGTATTTCATGGAAAATGGAATTCTATTTTCTTCATACCAAATTGGGTTTCGTAAAGGGAGAAATACAATGGACTCAATACTGTGCTTAGAGTCAGAAGTCAGGAAAGCACAGACAAATAAAGAGATCGTGGTTGCTGTGTTTTTTGACATAGAGAAAGCATATGACATGTTGTGGAAAGAAGGCCTGCTAATCAAACTGGATAAATTGGGAGTGGGAGGGAAGATGTATAATTGGGTGTTGGGTTTCCTGTTTGGGAGGACAATAGAGGTCAGAGTAGGGAATGAGTACTCACCAGTATATATGGTTGAAAATGGAACGCCACAGGGGAGCGTATGCAGTCCAATACCCTTTAACTGTATGATTAATGACATTTTTGAGGAGGTGGGGGGAGGAATAAGTAAATCATTATTTGCTGATGATGGGGCATTATGGGTAAGGGGGAGAAATCAGAAGTATCTGCAGAAGAAGCTGCAGGCAGCAGTTGATACAGTGGAGCAGTGGGCAAATAGGTGGGGGTTGCAAAAACTCAAGTGATATGTTTTGCAAAGCGCCACAATGAAATATCAATAAAGCTATATTGTGAAACACTGGAGCAAGTTAAAGTCATTTGTTTCCTGGGAGTGCTGTTTGATGAAAAGCTTACCTGGGAGCAGCATATTGAGAAGACAAAAGATAAGTGTAAAAGTGTTAATAACCTCTTGAGATGCTTATCAGGTCGTGATTGGGGTGCATCCAGGAAATCGCTACTGAATATATATAAAACCATGATGGGAGCCAGAATAGATTATGGGAGTGTTGCATATATGTCAGCAGCAGAAAGTCACCTTAAGAAGCTGGATGTGGAGCAGGCTAAAGGTCTCAGGATATGTAGTGGGGCATTTAAGACCTCTCCAGTTGCAGCTCTGCAAGTTGAAATGGGGGAAGAACCTCTGAGAATAAGAAGAACCAAGCTCATGCTGGCATACTGGGTCTATCTGCAGGGTCATAAAATGTATCATTCAGCAAAGTCCATACTAGAGGACTGCTCAGAGCATGACAAAATCAAACTTCAGGAGCTTCGGCTGGGTTGGAATTGCAAAAGCTGAAAGCATTGGTTTATGTGACGTGCAGTATATCTCCAATGTTCCTCTACCAGAAATTTCGCCCTGGTTGTTCCAGATGCCTTCAGTAGATTTTAATATTCAGCAGAAGCTCAACAAGAAGACAAGGCAGGGAGATATTGGAGTAATAGTGCAAAAATACATTGAACAGAATTATCCAAATAGAGTGTCAATATTTACAGATGGATCAAAAGAGCCAGAAAATGGGCGCACTGGGGCTGCGGTGTACATTCCAGAGTTTAAAGTGGCAGTTAAGCAGAGGGCAACAGATCATGCATCAGTATACACAGTTGAACTCCTGGCTATCACACTCGCACTGAGATGGTTAGAGGAGACAACAGGGCCAATGCACTCATTGCATCAGATAGCTGGGCAGCCCTCAGTAGTATTAGGACCATGAAGTCATGTAGGCAAGATCTAATCATGTAGATCCATCAAATGTTATATGACCTTCAAAACAGGGGGAGGACTGTCAGTTTTCTGTGGGTTCCTGCTCATGCAGGGGTTGAGGGCAATGAGGATGCAGATATACTGGCAAAACAAGCACTCAGATTACAAACAGTAAACAATATCCCACTAGGGAAAGCAGAAGGAAAGACAGTCATTAAAACACAAATGCAAAGGGTTTGAGGAATATTGGGACATAAATGAGACAGGAAGTCACTTTTACGGTATAAAAAAAATGGTGGGAAAAGGAGGAGTGGTGGGCCGGAGCAGGAAGAGGAGGCGGTCATTACCCGCCTCAGATTAGGACACACAGGGCTTAACAGCACACTACACAGAATTGCTAAACATCCTACTGGTAAATGTAGACTGTGTGATCATCCTGAAACTGTGCAGCATGTTCTTATGGAATGCAAGGGATATGAGAGAGAGAGGAGAGATCTAAAATCAGCACTGCAAAGGGAAAAAGTGAGCTTTATGGTAGATAACATGTTGCAAAGATCAGAAAGCATTAGGAGGTATGTGTGTAAATACTTGAGGGAAACAGGCTTAATGGATAGTGTTGAGATCAACCTGCAGTTGCCTCCCCGGGTCCGTTGATCGGAGGATGGAAGAAGAGATCTAGAGACGATGGCTTGAGATCACACCAATATCTTTATTGGAGCACTTTGCAAAGCGGAGACAAGTTCTGATACAACACAAACCAGGTCATACATCAGACGAGTCTGTTGTGGTCTAAGAGTAGCGGCTTTAAATACACTGGTGGGCTGATGGTAATGCCCCCAAGGTAAAAAAGGTGGCAACAGACGTTAATCTGCCTAGAAACATCTTATAACACTAAATGCTGAGAGAAGAATTTAGTGCATGTCCCTATATGGCTATCTAGAGAGACAGATGTGTCTGTGTTTGCAACACACAAACTTGTTAGTTAAGGAATATGTGTGTGTGTGCCTAAATGAGGAAATGAGCATTTCCTCTGTTTGTTAGAATCTTTACGAGGTGATTGGTGAATGGGCACGAGATCTCTTACCTTGCACATTCTAGGCTCTGTGTTGCAAGTTTATTATCTGCTCAATCAGCAAGGAATAGTCTCATTCCAGGGGTACTGTGTACCAACTTCAGTTTAGCCATTTCAAAAGCCACATGAAGAGAGCAGCTCATTTCTCTTACTTCCACAATTCCCCTTTTGAGCTCTCAAAAGAGCTCAACATCAAGCGTTCGCAATTGCAGACAATCATTGATAGTAAACATGAATATAGCTTGGCCGTATGCTATAGTTCGGCCGTACATGGGTTTTAAGAAAAAGCGTTGGAATCACATCTGTAGTGGGTCTAGACATCGACCAGTCTAATATCCCGTACATAGTCACCATCTTCATTCTCCTGGTTTTCCTGTTCTTCAGCTAACAGTAGAGGCATGGTCATCATGACAGGAGCTTTACCTTCAATGGTGGTGGTGATTAGCCTAACCATCAAAGATCTGATACATGGTACACAACAGCATCCACAAGTTACTAGTATAGCCAGGAAAACAGCGATAGACAGAAACAATGACAGAATCAATGTCTTCCATTTTCCAAATACTCTGGTGAACCATTCATCCAAGGGGTTATCCAATCCAGAATGTTCGTGCATAGTTTTAGAGAGGGTTCGCAATCCTTCTAAGGCCTTGGTCACTGAACCGTCCGGCGCTGTATTGTTGGGAATGAACGTGCAACACATGTTCCCAAACATTGCACACACACCCCCTTTTTCGGCTAAAACCATGTCCAAGGCCATCCTATTTTGTACTGCCATAAGTGAAGTCGGGGCTAATTGAGCCGAAAGACCTTCGACTGCGTCCCTGGTTAAATTGGTTAGTCGCAGGACATTGTAATGCACATACTTGATGCGATCGACATTTTTGTTAGGCGTGATCGGGAACACAGCACTGATAAGGGGATGTTTTCGAAACCTGCTGCTACTTGATCCACTAATTTGTATCGGTTGGGGACCCCGCGTGGTACTCCAACTGCATCAATATACGTAGGATTGTTTAATGACGTATCAAATGAACCGGTGTGTCGTTTCTCGAGCACATGACGTCGTCGACGTTGTGTGAGTGCCTGTCTAGCGGTTTCGGTGGCAGACAGATGTCTCAAATGGTCGCCTATCAAAAGGAGAGGTGTTCTCAGTCTTACCATCGCGCATTTCCCAATGCTATGTGGGAGAAGACGGACATAGAGTCGGTTAGTGCCGCAATAGTAATACAATCCTGCCCGAGCCCACGTGCCAATTTCACTTCCGTTTCTGATTTCTTTGCACCAGGAGGAGTCTATGGACCCATAGTCGCGTTTATCAGGCATTTTGCTGTGAGTTAGATTACATCTTGGGCTATAGTCAGACCATTTATAACTTATGTACGTACCATTATTCTTATTGGGCGTAAATGGACCTACTGTGGTTTTGTTAGATATCGGGGGAAACAGATGTCCCAGAGTGGAACAGCTGGTATCAATGCCGTTAGTCAAGCTCATCATGCAATTATAGCCTACTGTGTCGTTTGGAAAGAGTGGCGCTGGGACTGTTACTAAACTGGGGCGAGCAGATGCACATGCTACACAGTCCCCTTCACTCTGTTCTCGCGCTACCTGAGCTACCCAGGATACCCACAAGTTTTCTTCAGAGTACCCGGTAGCCATCCGTACTACATCTGCCGGTTCCAATAGAGAGTAGTCTATGACCTTAAAGGTAGATCCCAGATCCGGTTTAGTCGCCGGGGCTGGAGTGGACACAGTGGCTAATGCGGTGAGGTTTTGAGGACGAGCCGGGTGTAAGTTTAGTTTTATTAGGCCCATAGGGTCCTTTCCTGTGATATCTAACCCTAATAAGAAATAGAAGGAGTTTTCGGTATAGTTCCAACAATGTCCACTTGGGCGGTTAGGATACGGATTGGCTGTTAATTGTAGGACACTCATTGTTAATGGGTTTGTTTGTGCACTAAAATCCCTCTGTATACGAAAGTACCCCGCCGTTTTTATCTTTCCTTCCGAGGTCGTCGTTTGCGGGTTAAAGTCTCGATTGGTGGCCTGCCAGACATGGTTCCAGCTAGGACACCAAACCTGGCTCCCTGGCCACCCCAGCTGGCAGAGATATACGTCATACCCTCTATACGAAGTTGGCTTGCCTCCACAAGGAATTACGCTACATAGGTCAAATTGGAATGCCGAGGTTGAATTTAGGGTGTAATCTAACTCAATTCCCCCATATTTCTGTATACACTTATCCTTTTTTTGCATTCCTCGTTTCTCACGAGAGAACGGGCTAAGGGGTGTCATTGCCTGACTCTGTTCATGCTGACCCTCGCATACCCAAAAAATCAGGGGAACTATTATACATGTTAGAGCACCACACGATAATAACACTCCTCTATTACCAAATAGTAGCATGATTTAGCACTAAAACCTAGTGGTGCCTGTGAGTATTAGTTTGAGCAAACCTAAAGCAAAGTAAATAGCAAATATTACAGATAGAAAAACGAAAAGGTTCAGTTGACACGTTGTCATGGAGATGGTGGGTCTGGCGACGTCGTCTTCTTCAGGTGTTGGTTTTAACGAGCTCAGGTATACTACCTTCCCTCCAGTGCCACCAGGGGATTATTCTGCCCCTTGTTGGTCGGTGGTCTTTTCTTCTGTACCAGCCGGTACAGTGCACAATGCTTTCAGGTCCTGTTGCACCTCACTCAAGGAGCGTTGTGGTTCTGCTGCTGCCGCACACTGGCTCCAGTGGTACCAAGTGTCGCCTTTCCCCTTCAGTCTGACGGCGTGGGATGTTCGCTCCACCACCTGGTATGGACCTGTCCAGCGAGGTTCGGACCACTTCCGCTCGATGACCTTCAGCACCACCCAGTCTGTCTCCGGCGTTGGCTGGGCCTCCGCATTGCCGAGTCGATCGGTCACCTGTTTGGCGAATGCTGAAACGAGACTTTGCAATTCACGGAAATACTCTCTGTTGGTTAGTGATTGGTCATCATTTTTCATACCAGGCAGCCTAGACTGTGGCCCTGGCAGAGCCCTTCCCGTTTGCAACTCAAAAGGCGTGAAACCTGTGCTCTGATTCACAGAGCTCCTAACAGACATCAAAGCTAATGGTAGGGCGTGAACCCAATTCATTTTGATCTGTGCACAGATTTTGGCCAATTTGTTTTTTATAGTCTGATTCATTCTTTCTACTTTCCCTTGTGACTGGGGATGGTAAACTGTACCAAACTTGTGTTTCAAACCCAACATTGATTCAACCTTCTGCAAATCCTGATTCTTGAAATGTGTTCCGTTATCTGACCTGATTTTCTCCGGGAACCCATGTCTCCTATCCACAATCCCCCGAGCAGTCATTCATAGCTTGACTGTTAGGTAAATCAACATACAGGGATTTACATCATAGATAAATAAAGAGTTACAAAAAAAGTAAGGTCAATCTTGGTTATTTCTCACATTCCCCCCTTTTGACACAAAGTGTCAAATAATTTTCTTGAAATAACACAATATCATCAACAAACTCCTTCTTCGACAACACAGTGCAAACTTTAGTAGAGGTTAACTTTTAACTCTCCGAATATGACAAGGAAAAATAAAAACAACGAAAAACCTTAAAACAAAAACAATTCTATTCACACCGTATCATCATCTGCTATTGCATTGCCCTGTGAAAACTGAGTTTTTACAGTCAGCGTGAACTCTTTTAACTGTAAACAGGTAAAAGTGTTGGAGACAAAAGGTTTACAACAAAAGGTTTTCCTGTAGGAGTGAGAATGCGACAGTTTTTTTCCCAGAGTCTGCAAGTTATGGACAATATTAAAGCATATTGTGACTCTGACACTGTATCATCTGTTGCGCCTGAAAGAAAACCACAGATTAATACAAATAACTCTGTCACCTTAGCCGACGAGTTATTTTGGCAGTTTAGTTCAAAGGCAAACACAGAAAGAGCAGTTAGATGGATTCCTCGCAGAACCATCTATGAAGAAAAACAGAATCATCATCATCATCAACACTATGTATCAAACAATGCATCAAATGGTTTTGATCCACTGTTAAACATTTCCATTCAAGAATGGTTCTCCATCTTCAGCTGTAGGATCAAAGGCCCAAAAATTAAGACGGTACAGCGCTTCAGGCTGACATTAAAAATTAGTGTGACAATGAGTATCATGCAGAACATGCACACATTGAAAATACAATAGGGTCAGATGTTAGTGTTTGTTGATCGACATAAAACTATTGACATACAACTATCATGCAAAATTAAAAAGAAACAATCAGAGCTCGATCAGGTAGGTCATTTTAAGTCGGTAGAGGCTGTTTGCCTCAGCAGTCACAGTCTAAAAAGTCAGTCATTGGCCAAGTTTCTTTATACAGGGGAGATCTCCACAGAAACATAAAATAATCCATAAGTGGCAATAGAATTGAATCTATTTATTTATTTTATTTATTTATTTATTTATTTTAAAAACCCATCCAGTTCCTATGGATGCAGTCAGGACCCACTTATTATCATTATTAATAATATTATCCTTATTATTATTGTTATATCTAATGCTTCAATTTGCAAAAACAAGACGTATGTTTCTGAAAACTTCACCATCACTATGGCAGTTTTTTAAACCAGGTTTTCCCAGAAAACTGTACCATTAAATTCCAAAAATTAAAATACCATTGAGAGTGAAAGCAAAAAACCCAGAATAATGTGTCAGGATTAACAGTGATGCATCAATATTGCATTTTCTAAACTCAATCACCAGAAACTCAAACCTGTGACATCTGTGATGCCTCTTCAGGTAAAATGGGAGTTATATTTGAGACATTCCACAATGGCATGCTTGTTTTATAAGAAATAATCAGTGTTGCTTTCAATAACTTGAATTTTTTCTTATGTGAGCTAAAAAATATTTTGTCTGGGCATAGCAATCAAAACCTTAACTTTCTGTTTGTCTAATGAACAACTCTTACTGCAAAACCCTAATTTTCCCTATTGATATCAATACTTATTCTTAATAAATGTTCCTATATGTATATGCAAGTGTATGTATGTGTTGAACATTAACATCCTGTTCATTCTAAGTTCAACTAACGGTGTCATCTAGTGTGGATGTTTTTATCTTTAATTTCTAATTTGTGATTTTCAAATGCTCTGACCTTCCTCCGCTGTCTGTATGGCCTGTTCATGGGGGAACCATGGAAAAAACCCCAAGCAGAAACACGCAACCAGGACTTCTCTGGATCTTGTCCCAGTCTCCTTCTTTCTCTCCTTCTGCTGTTGTCTTGATGAGGCAATCTTTGTCCAGGATTCTGTGCCCCATTCTGCTGGTATAGCGAACCAAATGGCCAGTCGAATGTTGCCCATCCGAGTTCACACCTCTCCAGCTCCCACCTCCTTGCAATCTTGTAGTTCCTCTGGCTGCCATGTCCTGAACACAAGCTCTTCAGTGTTCAATTCAACTGAACATCTGGTGCCGTGGACATCCGTTTCCTTTTCTTCAGGCCAGTAGTCAAAAAAGAAGTTGCTGTTTGGAGAGAGAACTTTTCTGGAGAAGCAATGCTAGCTTTTTCTTTGTTTCAGTCTGTTTTCCTCAGTCACTGGTTTTGTGACAACTGACACATCAGATGCAGGTTCAGTCTCCCCTCCCCCTCATTGTCAGAGTCCTTCTGGGAATATGCATATGGGCTTGATGCAGGGGCTGCATGGCCTGGAGACAGCATGAGGAGGCCCTGTCTTTTATCCCTAATAACTGCTCCTCATCATTCACACATACTTATTTCTTTAATTTCTTGTCTTTCTATAACTGAGTTTGCTTTCCTCCTATCTTTCCCTACTCGCTGTCCCTTTCTCTCTCATCACTTTACCCTCTTCACTACATTTGTACCTAGACATGTGCCTAATAAAAGACGAAAAATAAAAAAATAATAAAAAAAACCTCTTAGTCTAGTAATGCCAAAATGGAAGCTCTCAACCACATTAACCCATGTATATGCTATAAATTTAGCAGGATCTGTAAAAATTTCAACTTTCCCAATTTGTTTCCCATTTTTCTATTGACTCACTGGGATGTGCATTTACTTTCAATGGGCTTATTGTTCACTCAGACAGATTTCACACATGCTGATCTTTCCATATGAATATGGTTAGATCTTATCACACATACACTAACTTTGGATAATCTTTCAGCCAGGTGGTCCGTACGACAACGCACCCTTTAATATCCAAACTGGATATTTAGACACTGAAATGAGTTACCACAAAGTTTATTTTTCTTATCACATTCATACGCCCATTTTATTGTAGTTGGGAATCCCTACACTCATGCAAATTATATTTGCATTTTAAAAATTATCATTCATTTTCTCCCTAAATGCTTATGTATTTTCCAAAACACTTCTCTGTTCTCGTCAACGGGGGTCAATGCCGGTAATGCCGTTCTAGTAAAGGAAGCTTCTACACAGACTCACGTCTGTGTGCCTTCACTCTTGGGGTTACCCCAGAACATGCACCACTTTTCCCATTTCAGATAAAAACAGCTACAGAATTACACCTCCCTCTGTTGTCCCACAGAAATGTGTATTCCTCAGAACCTGAGTCTGATGTCAAAGTGGATATACACACAAACCTCCCACACTTCGTTAAACACACTTATGAGTCCCAGACTCGACTTATAGCAAAATTGCGATACAAACACACATATGAGTCCCAGACTGGGATTATAGCAAAATTGCGATGCCTTTACATATGAGTCCCAGACTCGGCTTATAGAATTCGGGGTAACCTCAGTTCCCCGGGCCTCTAACCCACTTATAGAATTCGGGGTATCCTCAGTTCCCCGGGCCTCTAACCCAGTAACCTCCTAGGTTTTGTCCGTATCCTCGTCAGAATAACGGTGGGGTCAACCACGACCCAGGACCATTCTCAGTTTACCATTCTCAGTTTTGCCATTATCTCAATTTAAATAGTTTACTCACTGTGGCGCAGGCAAGACACAATGTTTTAGAATGCCCAATGTGCAGAGTTTCGATTAAACAGGTTCTGCTCACCTTTACTAATGTGCCGGATTGTGTCTCACGCTGTTCCCCGTGAAGAAACCTTTTGGGTCAAATTTACCTTCTCCTCCTTCCGATCCCGGACGAGCCCCCAAATTGTTGAGATCAACCTGCAGTTGCCTCCCCGGGTCCGTTGATCGGAGGATGGAAGAAGAGATCTAGAGACGATGGCTTGAGATCACACCAATATCTTTATTGGAGCACTTTGCAAAGCGGAGACAAGTTCTGATACAACACAAACCAGGTCATACATCAGACGAGTCTGTTGTGGTCTAAGAGTAGCGGCTTTAAATACACTGGTGGGCTGATGGTAACGCCCCCAAGGTAAAAAAGGTGGCAACAGACGTTAATCTGCCTAGCAACATCTTATAACACTAAATGCTGAGAGAAGGAATTTAGTGCATGTCCCTATATGGCTATCTAGAGAGACAGATGTGTCTGTGTTTGCAACACACGAACTTGTTAGTTAAGGAATATGTGTGTGTGTGCCTAAATGAGGAAATGAGCATTTCCTCTGTTTGTTAGAATCTTTACGAGGTGATGGGTGAATGGGCACGAGATCTCTTACCTTGCACATTCTAGGCTCTGTGTTGCAAGTTTATTATCTGCTCAATCAGCAAGGAATAGTCTCATTCCAGGGGTACTGTGTACCAACTTCAGTTTAGCCATTTCAAAAGCCACATGAAGAGAGCAGCTCATTTCTCTTACTTCCACAATCGGGTTTAAGGTTGTTGTTTTTTTGTTTTTTTTTCTCTGTCATCTAATGTTCCACACTCCAGTCGGGTAGGTGGCGGCAATGCACCTACAAGCTGGATGCCAGCCGCCAATAAAATCCAGAAGAAGAAGAAGAAATATCAGGTTTCTTACTCCGGAACAGCAGATGGCGGTATTCAACTTTTGAGTAACCATAGTAACACCTACCTACACCGCGCCATGACACCAAGCGAAGAAGAAGAGAAAGCGGAAGTGCATCCAGATGCGTGAGCGTGCTGTTGTGGAAGTTTTAACGCTGTAAAAACTCGCTTTTATTTGCATTTTTCACCCCAAATAAACACCAACGGAGCCCGCTACAGTTTCACACCAGCTCCGAACACAAGATGTTTAACCGACAGACGAGCCTGTGGATGGGGGACGTAAGTTTAAAGTGTTTGTTTCTGTGTTAGCCTGTTAGCTCGTTAGCTCCGGTAACGTCGCTATGACCCCTGTGAGAAAGAAGCTAAACTCTACCCTGGTGGGAGTTCGTAGGTAAAGCCCGGACTTGGTATCCTGTGTTATTCAGTCTTCACCAGCTAATAAAAAATTAAAGTTTATATCCAAACGCTGTTATGCCGAATTGTACCCTTAAGACCGCGGGCCTCCTCTCACACAAAGATTGAAAAATGGCGTTTCTGGATGGCATTTACCCCTTTTCCACCAAGACATTTTGAGGGGCCGGTTCGGAGCCGGTGCCCAATTCTGAACCGGTTCTTCCTGTTTTTATAGACTAAGGACCGGCTCTCGGTCAGGAAAAACGGTCCGAGGGCGGCACCGAGGCTTTGCGGGACTTGAACCGGCCCCACAAAGTCTTGCACGAGTTAAAAAAAAATGTTGTGATTGTGAAGATTCAAGAAGCTTTATTTATCCCGAGGGAAATTATTGTGCAACAGTGTCCATACAAAGATCGGAAAGGGTCAGACTTACAATATGCATTAAAACATTAATCAAATCAAAATAAAGCTAACATCAAATAAATAAAAACAATTAACTAAATATGACAGAGTGCAACAGACATTGTGGTTAAACGCAGGTTTATACAATATACAACAATACGCAGCGTGCAGTTTAGCAGCAGATGAAGTACAAACTAAATAAGTGATAAGGAGTGATAAGTGATAACAGTGTTAAAGTGTAGCAGCTTTTCTTACTGAACAAAGTTACAGTATAACACAATAAAGTGATGCAGAGATTATATAAAGTGATACAGTGATGATATAAAGTGATATAAAGTGATGCAGTGATGATAGAAGGTGATGCACTGATGATAGAAAGTGATATCAAGTGATGCAGTGATAATAGAAAGTGACAAAGTGACATTTTCTCAGGACACAGTGTCTCCACTGTTCCTTACCTGACCAGGGGGAGATGAATTATACAGTTTGAAGGAAAGACTTCCTCCGGCGTTCAGTGTTGCACCGGGGGAGGATGAGTCTGTGGCTGAAGGTGCTTCTGCTGGAGGTCAGCAGATGGTGGAGAGGGTGAGAGTTGTTGTCCAGGATGCTGTGCAGTTTAGACGGCATCCTCCTCTCAGACACCAATTTGTATATTTCATTGTTGTTTTTTTGTAGAATTAACAACTTTACTAAAGAGACATGTCTGCTTTAGTGTGCTTAATCAACAGAGAAACATGGTTTAAGTTCCACACAGTTCAATCTCAGAAAATCAAAGAACTATTTACTTGGGAAGCAAACATAAACGTGTAAATGTCTGTTGTAATGGCAGTTTTCATTGAACACAGCTCCAGCTGCAGTCATTTGATTCTGACGTTGACTGTAAAGACATAAATGGATCATTTATTTTAACTGCAGTGTGATCAATTGCCGGTAGTCTGTTCTAGGTGAGGCTAGCTAACATTAGCTTCCAACAAAGGCTAACATTAACACCTTACATTCAGTGTTGATAAGAATCAAAACATGTTAGATAATTACCCTTTCTTCTCAAACTAAATCATCCATTGTATTCAAGAGGAGCAGCACAAATGTGGTGTTTGCTCAGTGACAAAGGTGTTTTCATGATATTCTAAAAGTAATGAGCTTTAATTTCATTGTCTCAAGTGTTTTGGCAGAAACACTTCAAACCTGGTTGTATAACATCAACCAGCGCTACAAAAGACCATTAACATGATGTTTTTTACATTACAGAGATAATTCTGTATTGTTTTTAACATTTGTTGTTAGCTAAACGTGTGTGTGATGAGTTTCAAATGTCTTTCCATGTGTGTTTCAGTTGGACCCTTACATGGACGAGAACTTCATCAAGCAGGCGTTTAGCGCCATGGGAGAATCGCCGTTTGGAGTCAAGATCATCACCCACAGGATAACAGGGTGAGAAACGCGTCAACTGTTGAGAGAAATCACTCTGATTTGAGTTTCAGTCAGCGCACGGGAAGAGAAACAGGAAGTGAGGAAAGTAAACAAACGACTAAAGTCAAGAGGCTGTGAACACAGACCACCGCCGCCTGCTAGCCTGGAGGGTTATTTCCTCTCACGCAGGCGCAGAACGTATGTGATAGTTGGCTGCAGACTGTAGTCCACACGGTGCGTTCAAGTGCCACTTTTTGGGCGAGACACAGGCGACATAGCGCATAGTCGGCCTTCATTGCCACCAGTTCTTTGTCTTCGTCCTCATCAGTCTTTCTCTAGCTTTTACGTCACTTATAACAAAATTGCACGAGCAGGTTTGATCGCTGAAGAATCGGTCTGGCTTTCATACTGTTGTTGTTCTGTTGTTCTTTAATAGAAAGGGTTTTTCTGTCTGTGTGTGTGTCTCTAACACTTCTGTCCTCGTGTGCAGCGGTTCGGCTGGATACTGCTTTGTGGAGCTGGCAGACGAAGCGAGTGTCGACCGCTGCGTCCAAAGACTGAACGGAAAACTGGTTCCCGGATCAAACCCGGTCAGTTCTAATGGTGTCATTTCAAGAAACTTACTCATATTTCTTTTTAATGCAATCCTTACTGCCAAATATATACACATATATTTATATTAATTATTGTTTCTCCTCAAATATATACTATGAACAATTTAATACTGCCTTCCTTTTTCCCCCCAGTATTAGATGTATGTTAAAAAGCAGTATTTCATTGTTGATTTGACTGTGGATAGTCTTGGTACGACCGTAACTCAGTGAATTTAAACAAAACGATTACAGAGACGCAGATGTATTAAGTGAAACTATAGTCTGTGAATATGAAACCAAGCCTACGTAAGGGTCTGGTGATGTAAAATAAGAGTTGTGAGCTTTAGCTGCTTGCCTTACTGAGTCTTTGAAATGCTGTTGGCCCCCGAGAGCCGGCCGAGCTGCGGGGCGCCCCTGTCCGCCGGCCTGTACCCGCCGCTGAAGGGGGCTGAGAGGCTGCTTGTACATGAATGTACTTTTGTGTGAAGCTGATGAATAGAGTCTCTGGTAGGAACTAACTGAGGAATGGGCTAAAGGCTGGTCTGGGTGGTGGAGGTATGTAAACCCAAATAACAACCATAATAACTCTACTCTCTATTTTTCCAGCAATATCAGTGCTATACTACACGTCTCTGGGGTTTGAGGTGGGCTAAGTGTGTGTTTTCTCTCCTCCCTGTGCAGCCCCGGAAGTTTAAGCTAAACTATGCCACCTATGGAAAACGGCCGGAGGCAGGGTGAGTCACGGTTCATATCAGACTTTTCATTATGAGCTCATTTATGCGTCTGTTTTTTAAGGTAAATTAACACTTTAACACCTTCAAACTCTGCTCCTCCAGTGTCTGCATCAGTGTTTATGAGTATCTTCAAATGTTTCATATCTCTAAAATCTGTACAGACTAAACTAAAGGCTCATGTTTGTCATTAGAAGATTAATATTAATAAACGTATTGAAATTGTGTCAGAAATAACAAAAAGACAAAAATCCAGCATGATTTTTCATCAAATTTTACTAAATAAACACACAAAACAAAATCCAAAAGCTTTTTAATTGCAGAGACCTAAGGAAAATATTTCTTAACACTCTAAAAGTTATTTTGAACATTAAACATTTAGTAGTTTTTTAAGATAAGATAATTTTTATGAGCAGAGCGTAAAAATTGTTTTAATAGTTTCATCCACAGTTGAAGTTGAGGTTTTGCAGCCGGAACGTGACGACGTCATCGTGAACATTCGACGTGACCACAAAAAAGAATAAACGCTCTACATGTTATACGTTTTATTTTTGATCAGTTTTATCCGGCTGTTCAGTTGTGACGTAACGCCCTTTCAAAATAAGATATCCAGGTCCAAGCCACGTATTTCTACAACACCGCAGTGCTGTGTTCCCCCTTGTTTGAGCAGAGCTGAGTTTTTTTAAAAACAACGTAATTGTCATTTGACCTCTTTCTTCTGGATGAAAACGACGTCTAACCGAAGAAAGAGGTGATCATAATTATTCACATGATCGACCGCTGTGTCTGTTTTGTTTCAATGGAGCGTTTGGACCCGGAAATCTTATTTTGAAAGGGTGAACAGTCAGACTGAACAGCCGGATGATGCATCACGTGAACAACGATTTCTTACGGGCATGTTTTTACAGTCGTGACGTAACGACCTTTCAAAATGTGATTTTCGGGTCAAAGTGTCGTATTTCTACAACGCCACAGTGTCGTGTTCCCCGTTGTTTTTTAAAAACAATGTAATTGTCATTTTACCTCTTTATTATGAACGAAATAGACGTCTAACTGACTAAAGAGGTGATCGTGATCGTTCACATGTTCGACCGTTGTTGTCTGTTTTGTTTCAACGGAGCGTTTGGACCCAGAAATCTTATTTTGAAAGGGCGTTACATCACTTAACAGCCGGATGCAGCATCACGTGAACAACGATTTTCCGAGACCATTACAGGTTTCAAACCGCGGCTCTGCCCACAGTCGTGAGTCTGTTTTTGCGCCGGACGCCATCAAAATCGTTGCGAAAGATAGAAGCCGTCGCTTTCTGCTGAGTAAAGAATGAATGCTCTCGATGTTATGTTTCATTATTTCAGATGATTTTAATCATGATCATGTAAACAACAGCCCACCTTGTTTGTTTTTACCCCTCTCAGGCCGGAGTTCTCAGTGTTTGTGGGCGACTTGGCCTCCGAGGTGGACGACTTCCAGCTGCACCAAGTTTTCAAGAAGTATCTTTCCTGCAAGGGAGCCAAAGTAGTCACTGACCAGTACGGATACTCCAGGTACGCGGGCTCCCGGAGGCGCAACCGGATGTTTCAAGTATTCAGTTTGACGTTAGAACTACAGATTTCCTTTTAATATATTTGTAAGAAATGAACAATAATATGAAATGTTTTCTTGTCTCTGTGGTGTGATTATTTAAAAAAGCGATGCTATGGACGTTGACCGCCACATCTTCATCTATTTTCAATCAAAAAAAGGCTGCAGAAATGTCTACTTGCCGTTCTTATGCTAAAACTATTGTTTTCCCCATATAGGCTAAGCAAGAGCAACTCACAATTCAAGTGATGCTACCTCATGTTAAAAGTAAAACAACAAGTTTCAGTTCTACCATAATAATACCCATGATATTCTGTTTTCTCATTGTAAGTGGCTATTAAACGCCAAGTATGGAGCGTGTGTTGGTGCGGAGAGGAGATGTAACTGTCGTTTGACCTGCAGAGGCTACGGCTTCGTCAAGTTCGGCGAGGAGGGCGAGCAGAAGAAGGCGATCGAGGAGTGCCAGGGTACGATGCTCGGGGGCAAGCCGCTCAGGCTCAGTATCGCCGTGGCAAAGAGGTGAGACGACGACGAGGAAACACGCCGCGCCACGGGAAAATATGTGCAAAACCTCCAAACTTTATTCCTTCGTCACAAAATGTTTTTTTATTTTCTTTGTTCCGCAGCCAGAAGATGAGCAACTACCACGGAGGCCAGGGTCACAGCAACTACACCCAGTCCCAGACCAGTTACTATGGCAACCAAGGCGGCGCAGCTCAGGGGGGTTACTACCCTCAGTGGGGTGGCTACGACCAGTACAGCGGCTATAACAGCGCCTACAACAGCGGCTACAACAGCGCCTACAATTACAACTATAACTACGGGCCCTACGGATACCCTCCACCGGGACACGTGCCGCCGCCGCCCACGGGGGTGCCGCCCGCTGACATGTCCGGAGCCGCAGAGGTGAGGCTTGAGGATAAACTTAGCAGTAGGGACGGGCACAACCACTGAAGTACCCGAGTACGGGGAAAACACTGCTCCATTGTTTGAGTCCATCCTCTCCACAGCGTTTCCTTTTTCCGACATGTTCCAGATCAGCCCTCAGTGTTGGTGCGCCGTCATTATTCACACAGTGTTGTAGCAGCATCATAAACAGTGACCGATGAAGAAAAATGATAAAATATGGGGATACGACGTCTCCAGCAGACAGCGACAACATGTGAAATCTACACATTCAGTTTGTCAGAACTAATGTTCAGTGTTTATCGTCCCAGCAGGAGGAGGGTGGAGACGGAGAGGAGGATAATTCAGAAGGTAAGTACGTTCTGTTTTCGTAATATTTTGAGAAAAAATTTGGAAGATTGTGACAAAAAGTAATATTTTGAGAAAAACTCTGAAGATTGTGACAAATATCGAAATATTTCTAGAGAAATAGTCTGAAGATTGTGACAAAAAATCTTAATATTCTGAAAAAAAATCGCAATATTTCGAGAGAAAAAGAAAACGTAATATTTTGAGGAAAATTTCGGGAAGATTGACAAAAAGTCGTAAGATTGTGACAAAAAGTCGTAACATTTCGAGAGAAAAAGCCGGGAGATTACGACAAAAAGTTGTAATTTTTTTTTTTAAGTGAATATTTCGAGGCAAAATTTGGAAGATTTTGACAAAAAGTCGTACTATTTCGAGAGAAAAAGTTGGCGGATTGCGAAAAAAAAATGCAATATTTTGAGGCAAAATTTCGGAAGATTGTGACAAAAGAAATCGTAATATTGCGAGAGAAAAAGTCAGAAGGTTGCGACAAAAAGTTGTAATCTTTGGGGAAAAAGTCGAAAGATTGTGACAAAAAACAACGTAATATTTTGAGGAAAAGTTTCGGAAGATTGCGACAAAAAGTTGTAATTTTTTTTTAAGTCTGAATATTTCGAGGAAAAATTTGCAAGATTTTGACAAAAAGTCGTATTATTTCGAGAGAAAAAGTTGGAAGATTGCGACAAAAAAGTAATATTTTCAGAAAAACTGAAGATTGACAAATATAACATTTCGAGAGAAAAAGTCGGAAGATTGTGACAAAAAATTAATATTTTGAGTGAAAAATTTAAAAGACTGACAAAAAGTCGTAATATTTCAAGAGAAAAAGTTGTAATATTTTGAAAAAGTTGTAATATTTTGAAGAAAAATTCGGAAGATTGTGACAAAGTCTTAATATTTTGAGAGAAAAATTCGGAAGATTGTGACAAAAAGTGGCAATTTTTTAAGAGAAAAAGTCGTGAGTTAGCAACAAAAAATCGTAACATTTTGAAAATAAAGTCGCAATTATGTGACAAAATCGTAATGTTTCTCAAGAAAAGGCCAGAAGATTGCGACAAAAAGTTGTGATATTTTGAGGAAAAAATTCGGAAGATTGTGACAAACATCGTAATGTTTTGAGAAAAAATGGAAAATTGTTGCAGAATTCGTAATATTCTGCGATATTTGACACAGAAAGTGGGCTGACAGTTTAACGTTCAGGTGTTTCTTGCACAGATAAACTCGTACACATCATTTAAGGTAGTATTTTTTTCAGAGCCCATCCCTGATTGCGACGTGGAGCAGTGGAACAAAGACTTCATGCAGCGCAGCGAGGAGCTCTACGACGCCATGATGGACTGTCACTGGGAGCCCCTGGACTCCGTTCACTCCCCCGTCCCCTCGCTCTCTTGATACACCGTCTGATCCCCGCCTTCACCTTTTTTAAATATGTCATTTTTGTAAGGATCCCAATGCCACGTCGACACCGCAAAGAGGCCAAGCTTCAGTTCGCGGTCTCCGTACTTCCACGAGTGAGTCCGCACAGACGTACTTCCTCTTTAAAAACTCAAAACACACCGATATTCACCCGAAATCCAGATTAACTCAGTGACGGTGGTGTGTAGAGCGAACCAGAGCAGCGAACCAGAGCAGCGCACTGTCGACCGAACAGCAGCTGTAGCATCAGAAAACTGATCACGCGTCAATATTTTACTTAAATGCGGAACTTTCCTTAATCCGCGTTGGAACAACGACCCGAGCAGAAGCTAACTCCGCTCTTCGGACACGACCCTGACTTTTAAAGACGACAAAAGTTCAACTATGCCTTAATCGTCGTTCGTTCCTCCTCTCAAGTCTTTGATGATCACTTTTTTTGTTTAGTTTGTTTTTGTAATGAAGGAATTTTCCTCCATTTAAAAAAAAAAAATCATTTTCTTATGGATGAAGTAAAGAACGAGGAGACGACGCAGTAAACGTAAGAATCAGGTTTTTTGTTTCTTGCTCGTCCGTCTGTTCTCGGTCAAACGGTACGAACCTCCGACACTCGTGAACGCTGTGAAGGTTTCGAGGTCGACGGCTGATTTTCTGTGTTTTCTGATGTGAAAGCAGCAGTTTTTGTAAATATTTTCTTTTGTGCAGAGGTTTTATCAATAAAACTCATTTAGGAGGAAAATGATCCTGTCTTCTCTGTTTGTCTTGTTTTGGTCAGTCAGTGTTTTAGAGTTGGTGAATAAAGGTTTCTGCGGTACTTTTTTAAAAGACAAGTAGATTTAATATTGTGACAAAAAACAATTAATATTTTGAAAATGGTCAATTGTGTGACTAAAGTCTTAATATTTTGATAAAGTTGGAAAATTGTGCCCAAAATCTTTTTAATATTTTGAGAAAAAAAGTCGTAAGATTGTGACAAAAAAATATATTTTAAAAATAAAGTAAATTATGTGACAAAAGTCTTAATATTTTAAGCAAAAAGTTGGAAGATTGTGCCAAAAAAATGATATATTTAAAAATTAAGTAAATTATGTGACCAGAGTCTTAATATTTTGATGAAGTTTCAAAATTGTGACCAAAATTTTTTCAATATTTTGAGAAAAACAGTCAGATTGTGAAAAAATTGTAATATTTTGAGAAAAAAAAGACGGAATAATGTGGCAAAAAAAATGTTTATTTTGAGAGAAAAAAGTCGAAAGATTGTGACAAAAAAAATAATATTTTGAGATAAAAAGTAGGAAGATTTTAACAATTTTTTTTTTACATTTTGAGAAAAGTCGGAAGATTGTGACAAAAAATTGTAATATTTTGAGAAAAAAGTCGGTATAATGTGACAAAAAAATTATTTTATGAAAATAAAGTCAATTATGTGACAAAAAAAAAACATTTTGATAAAGTTGGAAAATTGTGACCAAAACATTTTCAATATTTTGAGAAAAAAAGTTGGAAGATTTTGACAAAAAATCGTAATATTTTGAGAAAAAGTCAATTATGTGACCAAAAAAAACATTTTTATAAAGTTGGACGATTGTGACCAAATATTTTTTAATATTTTGAGGAAAAAAGTTGGAAGATTATGAAAAAATTTTAATATTTTGAGAAAAAAGTCGGAAGATTCTGAAAAAATTGTAATATTTTGAAAAAAAAATCGGTATAACGTGACAACATTTTTTAAATATTTTGAGAGAAAAAAGTCGGAAGATTGCAACAATTTTTTTTTTAATTTGAAAGAAAAAAGTCGGAAGATTATGAAAAAATTGTAATATCTTGAGAAAAAAGTTGGATTATGTGACAAAACATTTCAAATAATTTGAGAAAAAAGTCGGAAGATTGTGACAAAAAATGTTTAAATTTTGAGAGAACAAAGTTGGAAGATTATGAAAAAATTATAATATTTTGAGAAAAAAGTCGGATTATGTGGCAAAAAATTTAAAATAATTTGAGAGAAAAAAGTCGGAAGATTATAAAAAAATTAATATTTTGAGAAATAAGTCGGTATAACGTGACAATTTTTTTTTTATATTTTGAGAGAAAAAAGTCGAAAGATGTGACAAAAACTTTTAATATTTTGCGAGGAAAAAACGGAAGATTGTGACCCAAAATTTTTTTATTATTTTGAGGAAAAAAGTCAGAAGATTCTGAAAAAATTTTACTATTTTGAGAGAAAAGTTGGACTTTTGTGTCATAAAACATTCGATTTTGAATATAAAGTCTATTATGTCACAAAAGTCGTAATATTTTAAGCAAAAAGTTGGAAGATTGTGACAAAATTTTTTAATATTTTTAGAAAAATATCTGAATATTGTGACAAAAAAAATAATCATATATTTCATAAATTATTTTATCATCATATTTTGGTAACGGGACGTTCAGGGAAGAAAGCTGATGTTTTTAGTCCTTTTAGTCATGTTTATGTGGTGTTGTGCGTCTGTTTTTAGTTGTTTTGTCATCTTTATGTGGTGTTTTGTGTCCGTTTTTAGTCGTTTTGTCATCTTTTTGTGGTGTTTTGTCTGTTTTTAGTCGTTTTGTCATCTTTATGTGGTGTTTTGTGTCTGTTTTTAGTCGTTTTGTCATCTTTTTGTGGTGTTTTGTCTGTTTTTAGTCGTTTTGTCATCTTTATGTGGTGTTTTGCATCTGTTTTTAGTCGTTTTGTCATCTTTTTGTGGTGTTTTGCATCTGTTTTTAGTCGTTTTGTCATCTTTTTGTGGTGTTTTGTGTCTGTTTTTAGTTGTTTTGTCATCTTTTTATGGTGTTTTGTTAGTGTTTTTAGTCGTTTTGTCATCTTTTTATGGTGTTTTGCATCTGTTTTTAGTAGTTTTGTCATCTTTTTGTGGTGTTTTGCGTCTGTTTTTATTTGTTTTGTCATCTTTTGCATCTGTTTTTAGTAATTTTGTCACGTTTTTGTGGTGTTTTGGGTCTTTTTTTATTTGTTTTGTCATCTTTTGCATCTGTTTTTAGTAATTTTGTCACATTTTTGTGGTGTTTTGCATCTGTTTTTAGTCGTTTTGTCATCTTTTTGTGTTTTGCATCTGTTTTTAGTCGTTTTGTCATCTTTTTGTGGTGTTTTGCATCTGTTTTTAGTCGTTTTGTCATCTTTTTGTGGTGTTTTGTGTCTGTTTTTAGTTGTTTTGTCATCTTTTTATGGTGTTTTGTTAGTGTTTTTAGTTGTTTTGTCATCTTTTAATGGTGTTTTGCATCTGTTTTTAGTCGTTTTGTCATCTTTTTGTGGTGTTTTGTGTCTGTTTTTAGTCGTTTTGTCATCTTTTTGTGGTGTTTTGTGTCTGTTTTTAGTAGTTTTGTCATCTTTTTGTGGTGTTTTGCGTCTGTTTTTAGTCGTTTTGTCATGTTTATGTGGTGTTTTGTGTCTGTTTTTAGTCGTTTTGTCATCTTTATGTGGTGTTTTGCATCTGTTTTTAGTCGTTTTGTCATCTTTTTGTGGTGTTTTGTGTCTGTTTTTAGTAGTTTTGTCATCTTTTTGTGGTGTTTTGCGTCTGTTTTTATTTGTTTTGTCATCTTTTGCATCTGTTTTTAGTAATTTTGTCACGTTTTTGTGGTGTTTTGGGTCTTTTTTTATTTGTTTTGTCATCTTTTGCATCTGTTTTTAGTCATTTTGTCATCTTTTTGTGGTGTTTTGCGCCTGTTTTTAATAATTTTGTCACATTTTTGTGGTGTTTTGCATCTGTTTTTAGTCGTTTTGTCATCTTTTTGTGGTGTTTTGTCTGTTTTTAGTCGTTTTGTCATGTTTATGTGGTGTTTTGTGTCTGTTTTTAGTCGTTTTGTCATCTTTATCTGGTGATTTGTGTCTGTTTTTAGTCGTTTTGTCATCTTTTTGTGGTGTTTTGTGTCTGTTTTTAGTCGTTTTGTCATCTTTTTATGGTGATTTGTGTCTGTTTTTAGTCGTTTTGTCATCTTTATCTGGTGATTTGTGTCTGTTTTTAGTCGTTTTGTCGTCTTTTTGTGGTGTTTTGTGTCTGTTTTTAGTCGTTTTGTCATCTTTATCTGGTGATTTGTGTCTGTTTTTAGTCGTTTTGTCATCTTTATCTGGTGATTTGTGTCTGTTTTTAGTCGTTTTGTCATCTTTATCTGGTGATTTGTGTCTGTTTTTAGTCGTTTTGTCATCTTTATCTGGTGATTTGTGTCTGTTTTTAGTCGTTTTGTCATCTTTTTGTGGTGTTTTGTGTCTGTTTTTAGTCGTTTTGTCGTCTTTTTGTGGTGTTTTGTGTCTGTTTTTAGTCGTTTTGTCATCTTTTTATGGTGTTGTGCATTTGTTTTGAGTCGTTTTGTCATCTTTTTGTGGTGTTTTGTGTCTGTTTTTAGTCGTTTTGTCATCTTTATGTGGTGTTTTGCATCTGTTTTTAGTCGTTTTGTCATCTTTTTATGGTGTTGTGCGTCTGTTTTTAGTCGTTTTGTCATCTTTTTGTGGTGTTTTGCATCTGTTTTTAGTCGTTTTGTCATCTTTTTGTGGTGTTTTGTGTCTGTTTTTAGTTGTTTTGTCATCTTTTTATGGTGTTTTGTTAGTGTTTTTAGTTGTTTTGTCATCTTTTAATGGTGTTTTGCATCTGTTTTTAGTCGTTTTGTCATCTTTTTGTGGTGTTTTGTGTCTGTTTTTAGTCGTTTTGTCATCTTTTTGTGGTGTTTTGTGTCTGTTTTTAGTAGTTTTGTCATCTTTTTGTGGTGTTTTGCGTCTGTTTTTAGTCGTTTTGTCATGTTTATGTGGTGTTTTGTGTCTGTTTTTAGTCGTTTTGTCATCTTTATGTGGTGTTTTGCATCTGTTTTTAGTCGTTTTGTCATCTTTTTGTGGTGTTTTGTGTCTGTTTTTAGTAGTTTTGTCATCTTTTTGTGGTGTTTTGCGTCTGTTTTTATTTGTTTTGTCATCTTTTGCATCTGTTTTTAGTAATTTTGTCACGTTTTTGTGGTGTTTTGGGTCTTTTTTTATTTGTTTTGTCATCTTTTGCATCTGTTTTTAGTCATTTTGTCATCTTTTTGTGGTGTTTTGCGCCTGTTTTTAATAATTTTGTCACATTTTTGTGGTGTTTTGCATCTGTTTTTAGTCGTTTTGTCATCTTTTTGTGGTGTTTTGTCTGTTTTTAGTCGTTTTGTCATGTTTATGTGGTGTTTTGTGTCTGTTTTTAGTCGTTTTGTCATCTTTATCTGGTGATTTGTGTCTGTTTTTAGTCGTTTTGTCATCTTTTTGTGGTGTTTTGTGTCTGTTTTTAGTCGTTTTGTCATCTTTTTATGGTGATTTGTGTCTGTTTTTAGTCGTTTTGTCATCTTTATCTGGTGATTTGTGTCTGTTTTTAGTCGTTTTGTCGTCTTTTTGTGGTGTTTTGTGTCTGTTTTTAGTCGTTTTGTCATCTTTATCTGGTGATTTGTGTCTGTTTTTAGTCGTTTTGTCATCTTTATCTGGTGATTTGTGTCTGTTTTTAGTCGTTTTGTCATCTTTATCTGGTGATTTGTGTCTGTTTTTAGTCGTTTTGTCGTCTTTTTGTGGTGTTTTGTGTCTGTTTTTAGTCGTTTTGTCATCTTTTTATGGTGTTGTGCATTTGTTTTGAGTCGTTTTGTCATCTTTTTGTGGTGTTTTGTCTGTTTTTAGTCGTTTTGTCATCTTTATGTGGTGTTTTGTGTCTGTTTTTAGTCGTTTTGTCATCTTTTTGTGGTGTTTTGTCTGTTTTTAGTCGTTTTGTCATCTTTATGTGGTGTTTTGCATCTGTTTTTAGTCGTTTTGTCATCTTTTTGTGGTGTTTTGCATCTGTTTTTAGTCGTTTTGTCATCTTTTTGTGGTGTTGTGCGTCTGTTTTTAGTTGTTTTGTCATCTTTTTATGGTGTTTTGTTAGTGTTTTTAGTCGTTTTGTCATCTTTTTATGGTGTTTTGCATCTGTTTTTAGTAGTTTTGTCATCTTTTTGTGGTGTTTTGCAGCTGTTTTTATTTGTTTTGTCATCTTTTGCATCTGTTTTTGGTAATTTTGTCACGTTTTTGTGGTGTTTTGGGTCTTTTTTTATTTGTTTTGTCATCTTTTGCATCTGTTTTTAGTAATTTTGTCACATTTTTGTGGTGTTTTTCATCTGTTTTTAGTCGTTTTGTCATCTTTTTGTGTTTTGCATCTGTTTTTAGTCGTTTTGTCATCTTTTTGTGGTGTTTTGCATCTGTTTTTAGTCGTTTTGTCATCTTTTTGTGGTGTTTTGTGTCTGTTTTTAGTTGTTTTGTCATCTTTTTATGGTGTTTTGTTAGTGTTTTTAGTTGTTTTGTCATCTTTTAATGGTGTTTTGCATCTGTTTTTAGTCGTTTTGTCATGTTTATGTGGTGTTTTGTGTCTGTTTTTAGTCGTTTTGTCATCTTTATGTGGTGTTTTGCATCTGTTTTTAGTCGTTTTGTCATCTTTTTGTGGTGTTTTGTGTCTGTTTTTAGTAGTTTTGTCATCTTTTTGTGGTGTTTTGCGTCTGTTTTTATTTGTTTTGTCATCTTTTGCATCTGTTTTTAGTAATTTTGTCACGTTTTTGTGGTGTTTTGGGTCTTTTCTTATTTGTTTTGTCATCTTTTGCATCTGTTTTTAGTCATTTTGTCATCTTTTTGTGGTGTTTTGCGCATGTTTTTAATAATTTTGTCACATTTTTGTGGTGTTTTGCATCTGTTTTTAGTCGTTTTGTCATCTTTTTGTGGTGTTTTGTCTGTTTTTAGTCGTTTTGTCATGTTTATGTGGTGTTTTGTGTCTGTTTTTAGTCGTTTTGTCATCTTTATCTGGTGATTTGTCTGTTTTTAGTCGTTTTGTCATCTTTTTGTGGTGTTTTGTGTCTGTTTTTAGTCGTTTTGTCATCTTTTTATGGTGATTTGTGTCTGTTTTTAGTCGTTTTGTCATCTTTATCTGGTGATTTGTGTCTGTTTTTAGTCGTTTTGTCGTCTTTTTGTGGTGTTTTGTGTCTGTTTTTAGTCGTTTTGTCATCTTTTTATGGTGATTTGTGTCTGTTTTTAGTCGTTTTGTCATCTTTATCTGGTGATTTGTGTCTGTTTTTAGTCGTTTTGTCATCTTTATCTGGTGATTTGTGTCTGTTTTTAGTCGTTTTGTCATCTTTATCTGGTGATTTGTGTCTGTTTTTAGTCGTTTTGTCGTCTTTTTGTGGTGTTTTGTGTCTGTTTTTAGTCGTTTTGTCATCTTTTTATGGTGTTGTGCATTTGTTTTGAGTCGTTTTGTCATCTTTTTGTGGTGTTTTGCATCTGTTTTTAGTCGTTTTGTCATCTTTTTATGGTGTTGTGCGTCTGTTTTTAGTCGTTTTGTCATCTTTTTGTGGTGTTTTGCATCTGTTTTTAGTCGTTTTGTCATCTTTTTGTGGTGTTTTGTGTCTGTTTTTAGTAGTTTTGTCATCTTTTTGTGGTGTTTTGCGTCTGTTTTTATTTGTTTTGTCATCTTTTGCATCTGTTTTTAGTAATTTTGTCACGTTTTTGTGGTGTTTTGGGTCTTTTTTTATTTGTTTTGTCATCTTTTGCATCTGTTTTTAGTCATTTTGTCATCTTTTTGTGGTGTTTTGCGCCTGTTTTTAATAATTTTGTCACATTTTTGTGGTGTTTTGCATCTGTTTTTAGTCGTTTTGTCATCTTTTTGTGGTGTTTTGCATCTGTTTTTAGTCGTTTTGTCATCTTTTTATGGTGTTGTGCGTCTGTTTTTAGTCGTTTTGTCATCTTTTTGTGGTGTTTTGCATCTGTTTTTAGTCGTTTTGTCATCCTTTTGTGGTGTTTTGTGTCTGTTTTTAGTTGTTTTGTCATCTTTTTGTGGTGTTTTGCGTCTGTTTTTATTTGTTTTGTCATCTTTTGTGGTGTTTTGCATCTGTTTTTAGTCGTTTTGTCATCTTTTTGTGGTGTTTTGCCTCTGTTTTTAGTAATTTTGTCACATTTTTGTGGTGTTTTGCATCTGTTTTTAGTCGTTTTGTCATCTTTTTGTGGTGTTTTGCGTCTGTTTATAGTAATTTTGTCACATTTTTGTGGTGTTTTGTGTCTGATTTTAGTAATTTTATTCACATTGTTTGTTTTTGGGGTGGATTAAGTTTGTCTGCAGAGACTGGTAGCATGGATGTTAATGTTAGTGAACAGAAAAGTAGACGTGTATGTGCTTTAAACAGCTCTCAGAGAACCTTGATATGATCTTGGGGGCCAAATATAATTACACCGCGGGCCAGATTTTGCCCACGAGTTTGACACCCCTGCCTTAGTGTTATTGTCTTTATTTCATCTTTATTCAACTCCTGCAGAATAAAACGCAGATGTTCGATAGCATCTGTAAATCAAACAAAGTCCATTTTGGCTTCACAGAGTTGGAGTCTTTCCTCACACAAGTTCTTCAATTATTTTATTTTGAATGAGTTATTGAGAACGTAACATATCCGTCAGAAACACACTGAAAACATGCTGTAGTTCAGGGTGTCTCATGCATTTCCAGCCTGTATTCAAATGTCTTTAACTGCATCCCTGCGTGGTGGAGACTCTCCTGATGTTGCAGGAGTCTTTTGATCACGACAGCACGGATCGTCCGTTTCTTTTCCAGGTTTCAACAGGATTTCTGAGCTCACTGTTAAACGAAGACTACGAGTGAGATGGACGGGTGATCGCGCTCAAACAGCCACAGAGAGCTGGTGATTGAATTCATCTCCGTCTAAATCTGTTTGTTTGTGTCGGTTAAACCTTTGGCAACAGTTTACTCATTCATCATATTGTAATTCAGAGGGAAAATTAGGGAAAATGAGACTTTCTGCAGCTTCTCTTGGCTGTTTTCAGGAGACTTCAGACAGAGAGAGAGAGCGTTCCTCGACTCAGGACAGAGAGGGAGAGGAAGTCTCACTCTGCTTCAAATTCAAGTTTGCTTTTTTTTTTTACCTGCTGCTGCTTTAATTGCAGTGATCACGATCCTCTGTTTCACCACCGATGGTCTTGGTGTTGAGCAGTCCCAGTCCAGGCCTCCCGGGGCAGTACCAGCTCGGCCCCAGGCGGTACCAGCCCTGGTACAGCCCCCTCCAGCTCAGACACCCGAGAGCGCCCCCTAACAGCTGAGTGGGGAACTGAGGGAAGTAAGCCAAGAGACAGAACAGCAGAAAGATCCAGAGCCAGAGCAGCAGAACACAGAAGAGGAAGAGGATCCTCAGGGGGGCGTCGGAGATCCCCCCCAGGCTCAGGTACGGCCCAAACACGGCCGTTTCCTCAGCCAGCAGCAGGCAGCAGAGACAGAGGAGGAAGACGTCTTCTGACACTTCGTACCCTCTCCACAGCATCCCGGCTCGGAGGCACACCGACTTGCTCTCCCCCTCTCGCAGCACCAACAGAGGCTGCCCGTCGGTGACCTCCGGGCCGGACAGTAAAGGCTCGTAGCAGCTCCCCGTGGCGTTCTCCAGGATGTCCAGGAGTTTACAGAAACCGAGCCACAGGCCGCCGGCCACCACGAGCCGGGAGAGGTGACGGATGGAGAGAGAGAGGGAGCGACGGATGGAGAAGGAGAGGAGGAAGACGAAGGATCCGACAAAGACGCAGGTCCAGCCCCAGCCGGAGCGCAGGAACATCCTGGAAGAAGAAGCGATGGGAGGGAAACGATAAATGTGATTTTGTCATGTTGAAAACACAGCGCAGCAGTAAAACGAAAACATTTATAATGATGCAGGAGAAGCGTGGGGTGGGGTGGGTGGGGGGGGGGGGGTGATTTGCCCCATCATTTCAAGAATGTGTCTTCAAATTCTTTTCAAAAAACAACTTTTTTTATAAACTGGCCTTCATTCAGACTTAAATCAAATTTGAAACAACGCAGCCCCTTTAGAAGTTAAACAGCGTATTCGTTCAAACTTTATTCTAGTGATTCTTGTGATGTATCGTATCGGCCGATGTGGGCTTCTTTGTTCGCCGATACTTTTTCCCAGCTCCGTGTTTCTGGAGAAGCCTTTTTAAAATTTGAAGAATTAAAAATCATGTGTTAGTGTGTGTATTAGTAATGATTCAATTAATAATCATGTGTCAGCATGTGTACTAGTAATGATTAATAAGAGTGTGATAATCAATGATTGAAGAATTAATAATCATATGTTAACGTGTGTATTAGTAATGATTAATAATTATTAGTCCAAGCTCAAGCTTTTCTTCTTACAGCAAAGCATACAAACTTTTGACTCAATCTTTTTCTGCTTTCTCCAAAAGCACAGGAACAGTAAGTCGGGCAAGGTCACAAAGACAATGAACTAGCCATGTTGCAAATATGCACCTGGCAAAGTTAGTTGAGATTAGGGAAATTGCTGTACGTGTTGTGCTTTCTTCACAGATAAAGAAGAAGACTCCTGCTATACAGAGGCTACTCCTACGCGCAGGGAGGAAGATGGAGGCTGGAGGACTGCTACTTCTGAAATACACATATGCACGCACAAGCGCACACATAACCACGCCTTTGTAACAAGTTTATATGCTGGAGTAGTTAGAATAGATATCAGAACTTCTTGCCTCTGATCACGGGTACTGTGTGCTCACAGTTACTCTAGATAGAGACTAGAACATTTCTCCAGACGTCTGTAGAATCCGATGTTCTTCTGCTAATAAATGCCTGCTGGCGCACTAAACTACCAACGACTCTGCTGACTCCAGAAAGCCTCCTGTAGAATTTGAATTACGCAAAAATATACTCTGTTAGGTCCTTTTGATGTGTGAAATTCTGAAAAGTATTGTGTCAAATTCCTACAAGTTCAATAAATGTTCCTTTTATTTAAATTGAGACTCTTGACATTTGTTTTCATCATTGTGTCATTTTTATGATGTAAACTGAGGAAGCAAAAGTAAAATCTGCTCCAAATATCGACTCAAGAAAATCGCCAGTCCATACCGATCATCGACTGAGGCGGATGAAAAAAAAAATCGGTATCGGTCGCTCCTTATTCGAACTTGAAATAAGTTCTGTAATGCTTTATATGACGAACCTTGTTCAAAGATAAGAGCGTTATAAATCCTAAAACATTGCTGAATAATATGTTATAAGATTACAATTATCAACATTTAACTACGCTTTCTACAGGAACCAGATCTAAATCGAGAACAGTGCCTTGTTAGTGTTAATAAATCCTTTTATCATCCAACAGTTTATGATGAAGGATTTATTAACCTTAAGGTCCAGGTCATATTATTATAGACGCCTGCTGCACTGGAGGAAACTCAGCGGCACAAAAATACGACTGGTTCAAGGAAGACAAGGGAGTCATGACGCGTCATCGGTGTAAAACACACGCAGATAGATCTGGTCGATAGCGGGCGTCACAGAGCATGAGTGTGATCTATTAGTCTCAGGAGGCGTCCGCAGTCCGCCTTGGGTCGGAGTATACTAGACACAAAAATGTCAACGTCTTGTCTTGGCCACCATCCTTTCGAGCCCAACCAAAAAGGCCCTGCGTGAAAACAATCCCTTTGTTTCCAGCAACTGCTCCAACGTCGCAGCTCCTGTTACATCGTGCATGTAGCTTAGAGACGTGACACCTCCTCTTTTTTTTTACCCTCCTTGCGCGTGATCAGGAAGTAAACAGGAAGTAGCCTCACCTGTAGAGGAAGTGGCTCCTCTTGGCAAAGACGCTGTGCTGGGAGACCCAGAGGCTCAGAGCGGGGCCGACCATCACCACCACGGACAGCAGCAGGTGGAAGTGCTGCCGGAATACGGTGTTACCCAGGAGCCGGGCCGCCAGGTCCGTCAGGACCACCAGCACCGTGTTGAGGAACATCTGGACCCAGAACCAAACCTCTAATCTCAATCTGACTTAGTTTGTCTGTATGTTAATGGGCGGCTGCTGGTTCTGAACGCAGCATGTGTCGATTATCCACCATCAGACTAAACAGCACACACTGTTTGATGTGAGAAGGCCGTAATCCGGTCTAGAATGCACTTAAATGCACCAGTGGATCTGTGGATTACCTCTGCTGCATAACCCGACAATTCAGCAGTCAAAATGTCCAGTTGCTATCAATCAATCTGTTCAAACTGAACAAGGGTTTCAGAGTTTGAGAGTGGATCCACCGGTGCGTTGATGGTAGACTAATCCAGATCCAGAGAATCCAAAGATGGCGGGGCAAAGTAGTAAATAGTTGGAGCCCACTGGTGTTAGCTCCTGATGTAGCGTGTGCTGCATAACATGAATGAAATGACAGCTGGCTCAAAGCGTTCCCCAGACTGAAAGTATGTGCACACTGTGAAATCCAACCATGGAATTTTTCAATCCAGCGATCACTCAGAAAAATGTATCTGCAAGTAGCGTCAGTGCCCAGTTGTGTAGCTACATGATGCACCGTTTGGTTGGTTGTTACTGCAGGGGTTCGATCCTCTCTGACCTTGTCCCGGAGGTTTCCCACGTTCCTGTTTCCCCTCTTGTTGTGCAGTGATCGCTCCTGCAGAAATGCAATGGCCGCCACCGTGTTTCACTCTGCAATGGCCGCCGCTGCGTTACCCCGAGAGACGTCCAACGGTCGCAGCAGAAGAAGAACTCCCCTGTTCGATACTGTCTTGCAGAAACTGTGTGTGTCGCCTCCGCTCTTCTCACCCACCCTCTCCAATGAACAGAGTGTGTTCTCACCCCTGTCATACGCCTCCTGGGCCTTGAGGGTGTCACATTGCTCCTACTGAGATGACTGAAGGGTGCAGGGAGGTCGAAGCAATGACACGGGTTCTTCGGTGTAAATATGGACGTTTAAAGGTTTCAGGACTTATTTAGTCTTGATCGCCGGCGGAGTCAGAGGCCGAGCAGCACCGACACATCCGCAGTTACAGAAAAGTCATGAATTCAGTGTCAACAAGGATGTGAGAAGCAATGCGTTGAATCGTGTGTGTGTGTGTTTTCACGTGTATTAATAGCAATAACCTTTGTACTGTATCTGGGCTGAGACTCAGCTGTTGCAGCAGCCTGTCTTTGTCAATCAGTGAACGATGACACACACACAGTCCACATTTACCGCCCTTCCTCTCCTCTCAGGCGTCACACACTTTCACCCGGGTTCTTCACCTGACCCTGATTAAAACAATTCTATCGATCCACAAAACTTCTCCTGCAAATGCGTCATTTATCTTTAACAGTTTAACAATGATGATGTACGTAATGTGTGCAAGCAGTTTGGAAAGGGAAGTGCAATAACGTCCAAAGCATTTCAGAAAGATGCCTGAAACATGAACCTGCTGAGGGGAACAATGAGCAGCTGCAGCCCTGCACCGTCGCTAATCCTGCTCCTCCTTTTTCTCAAGCGTCACGATCAAAACCAGTGGAAAGAAAGGTGGATGTAGCGGTTAGCGCTTTCGCTTCAAAGCAAGAGGGCTACAGGTTCAAAACCCACCTGCCCCCTGGGCCCCCGCTGATTTAAGCATTTTTTGGTCATATTATATTTTTACTTTTTCCGACATACTGTACTATGACATGGGTGCTTGTTTTTTGGACACTATATTATAACTTTCCTTGTTTTTTTCAACAAATACTGCTAAACACTATCCTATGACTGATTTAAGCATTGGACACATTATATTTTTACCTTTTTTGATACACTATACTATGACTTTTCCTTACCTTAAAAAAAAATGATGCCATGGCTGCATTAGACAAGCTTTCCTACTAATTTAAGCATTTTTGGGAATATGATCTTTGACTTTGTATGTCACTCCCTGTACTTTGTATTTCTGAAATGTCCATCTGTTAGTTTCAGTTTTGAACTTGTCCTCGGTCCAGAAATAAAGGTTGACCTGGTTTCTGAGGTGCAGCTGCGTGCAGAAAGGCTGAACTGTCGTTGAGTTACAGACAGAATCTGATCCTCTGACACCGTCACGTTTGTTACATCATCTCTGAAATACTATACCATGACTTTTTTGTCAGACTGAAAATTTTTTCTACATACTAAACTATGACCTGTCTTCGACTTTGACTTTTTTGAAATATAATACTGTGACTTTTTTCCAACATACTATACTATGACTTTTTATGACTTTTCAATGCTATAACTTTTTTTTCTTTCTCCTTTTTTTGACACATTATACTATGACTTTTCAGACTTTTCTCGACATACTATACCGTGACTTTTCAGACTTTTCTTGACATACTATACCGTTACTTTTTAGACATATAATACCATGACTTTTTATGACTTTTTTCCGACATACTATGCGAGTAGTTTTTTCAAATTACTATACTAAGACTTTTTTTTTTACTTTTTTTGGCATACTTTACTATGACTTTTTGACATATAAGACCATGACTTTTTAGGCTTTTTTCGACATACTATACGATTAGTTTTTTCAAAACACTATACCAGGACCTTTTTGTCAGACTGACATTTATTCGACATACTATACCATGATTTTTTTTCGACTTTTCTATGTATGCTAAGATTTTTTTTAAAAACTTTTTTTGACATGTTATACTGTGACTTTTTCGACTTTTTTTGACATACTATACGATGACTTTTTTTCATCTTTTTTGACAAACTACATTATTCCTTTTTAAACTTTTTTTGACAAACTGTACGATGACTTTTTTCAATATATTATTAAAAAAGTCACAGTAAAATATATTGAAAAAAAGTCCTGATTTAGTACGCTGAAACGTAATATAGCATGACTGTAAAAGTTATAATTTAGTGTGGAAAAAGTCAAAGTATAGAATGTTGAGAAAATTTCATATAATGTCAAAAAAGTCAGTACACTATGTTTAAAAATAGAAGAATTTCAAACCTGACTTCATCCGACGTTCAGATTTCTGTTCTGGAAATGTATGTTTGCAGATTTAAACTTAAGATTTAAAAAAAAACATTTATACTGACATAAAAATATTTGTCTTAATGTCAGTGATCATCGGGGGAAGTTTCATGGTGATATGTATTGGTTATAATTTTAACCCTATTCAGTTGTAGTGGTGTCTTGCCCTAAGCATGGAATTATAATGTTTCTTCCTGAATCCTTTCATGAAAATATACTACCACTGTGTGGCTCAACTGTGACATTACAGTTTACTCTGACAGGGGGGGGGGGGGCAGGCAGGTTCACCCAAGAGTTCATTATAATTCATTCCCACAGTGCCCAGATGGTGAATGGTAAATGGACTTGTACTTATAAAGCGCCTTTCTAGTCTTCTGACTACTCAAGGCGCTTTCACACTACTTGTCACATTCACTCATTCACACTGATGGCAGTGGACATCTACAAAACATCTAATCTAACCATTCAACCCACATTCACACACCCATGCACAGCACGGGGGGCAATTCGGGGTTCAGTGTCTTGCCCAAGGACACTTCGACACGCGGACCAGGGGAGCTGGGGATCGAACCACTGACCTCTCGAATGGAGGACGACCCCCACTCTTCCACTGTGCCTTTGATGTATTAATAATAAGTTAACAGCATTATAATGGGAGTTCACTGCTCCATCTCTGATTCATCACAGCAAATCCATGAAAGCTGAACAGTGGCCGAGGTATTGTTCTCCAAACTGCTTTGCTAACCACATGGTGCATGCCACTTAATCATGCCATGTGTGCTGTTTTAATCTTTGTCAAACACAACCCATTGTTTAGTAATTAGACATGCTTTTAGCAGGATTTCCACTCATTTTTAGACATTATTTTCCAGGAGTTTTTTAAGACAATGCAGGACAGCTCAGAAAAGGTCAAATAATTAACCAGTGGGCCTAGTATTGAAACATTTAACCCCAGTTGGGGTTGAGGAGTAATATCTTTGTAGTCTTTTAGCTGGTTAGAAAGTATCTTAAGGTGGAAATGGTATACGGCCTGCAGGACTTGAGCCGACTGGATCTGTTTTTTTCATCCAAATATTAGCAAAAAACACCAGCTTCATGAGAAAAATAATGTCTGCTACTTTATGCCACTATTCTCTCTCTCCACTGCCAAGTGTGGTCATTTTAACATCTTGCCAAAGGACTGCAGTTGCTGTTGGCTAAATGTTGATCAAAGTGCACTGTACTTTAAATAAATAAATGAAATCAAAGTGCCAGGCTTTCACATCGTAGGTCGGGGACACTCAACTTGCTCTGCACGGGGGCCATTTTTAGTAAATTGACGGAAGACCAGGGGCCAGTTAATGAAGAAATATTAATAATATTAAGAGATAAAATAATCATATAAAGCATAGGTTTCTCTCTGCTCCAACACACCTGAATCTAATGACGTGCTCGTTATCAAGCAGCTGAAGCTCGTCACAGATTTGAAAATCGTTAGACTCAAGTGTGAGCAGGGATAAACCTAAAACATGCAGGGCAGTGGCCCTCCAGGAGCAGGATTGGGCAGCCCTGGTCTATGTACTAGGTTAATTGGTGATCAGGGGCAGCTGAGTGCAACATGTGAGGAGAGTTGAGCTGATGAGGAGGGAGTGGCAGACTGTGAAATCATTTGGACATCAATGACTAGTCTCTAACTTTCCAGGTTTTCCTTGACGTGTGGGAACCCTGTTTTAAACACAAGGAAGTCCATATTCGGCTCTCTCTTTGCTCCACATCATTTCTTTTTCATTATCTTTTTAATAAAATGTTCTGACTTTAAAATGTCAGCACTAGTATAGCCATCAAACAATCATGACTCACCTGAGTTGGCCTGCCAGATTTCAAAGGTGACTCTGGCCGCCCTAAATACAGACCTGTAACTTAGTTAGCATGGGCAGTAATAGCCACCATGGCTAAGGCAAAGAATGCCTTAGTCATATTTCTATTATTATCATCATAGTTATTGTGAGGCAGATGGCCAACAACACAGAGTCTGGTTCTGCTCAAGGTTTCTTTCTGTGTAAGGGTTAGGTTTGCTCATGGGGGAATGTGGGGTCTCAGTAATGATGGCGTCGTGAGAGGACTTCTGTTATGATGTGGTGCTTGATAAATAAAAATGGGCTTGACTAATCTCAGAAACTATCTTCAAACATCCTTTTCCTGTCGACGTCACAGGAAGTGCAGTAAAAAAACACACTGTCAAACGTACAAAGCCTTTAAAGTAGGTAACTGTTACAGTTGACTGATAAAAGTGACGCTGGTTACTGTGTTAATTCACAGTGGCGTCCTTGAAGTGTTTACTTTTAAGATGTTTTAACATGACAATGGTTTTCTATTTAGTTCAAGTGTTCTGTTAACAGAAGAACAAATTACATAGACCTACCAAAAACTGTAATCCGTATGTAATCATATTTATTACTGCAGAAATTACGTCGTAGGTGACTTAGAGTAAGAGCGCTAATATCCACATAGGGAGGGCGGTAGGAGTGGAGGATGGGTCCCAAAACACAGGACTTTCATCCGGGGGACTTGTGTCCCTGTCCCTGAAGTACGAACCACAACCTTTATTTTAATATGAACCACGTCAATTTGGTGCCTAGACGTTATCGCTCGTCGTTTCACAGAATTAAAAATAATGTCAATGTATTTCGTGAGACATCATAGGAATAGTTTTTTTCGTAAGACATCAAAAGAGCCCGAACCCAAATGAGCAGGATTTTGTGACATCACACGTAGTTTGGAAGCCAGCCGTGGTTGAGAATGCATTTTTACACACGGGTGATGTGATTCCTTGGATTGTGGTTAAAAGAGCCAGTGAACTTGGAGACTGAAGAAGAGTTTAGGAGATCTGATCTGAGGTCTTGACACTGACACATTTATCTGGCCGCCCACCATAGAGCATATTTGCCAACTCTCCAGATTCATGCGGAAGACTCTCCTGATTCACGCAGTAATCCCTCTCAGTTTTCTCTCCCGCTAATCTCCCGATTTTACAGTGAAGGAAACAAGTAAGTAACCCTGTAAGTAATGTAGAAGAAGAAGAAGAAGAAGAAGAACTTGTTGGCGTTTTCTGGCTCCTGGTTCAGTTTTTGGACTACACAGGACAGAGATGGATAAAGGGACACCTGGTGGCAGTCAGTGGTACACACTTTTTAATTTGATGTGCAAATACTTAATACTAAATGCACTGCAGTGTAACTGCCTTATTATTTAGCTTTCAGGTGCTCATTTCAACAATTAAAACAGCAAACCTCTGCAGCAGCATGAGAAGAGTCCCTACACATAAAACAAAGCAACAACAGCGTAGTTAGTGAAGCCAGAGTTTATTAAAGAGTGTTTACTGGCCCTTACCTACTGGCCCCTGTACCAGCTCCTCTCATAGTAAAGTCCATCCAAGTGGATAACCAAAGTCAATCCCAAAGGAAGGAGCCCATTGGTGCTTGGTTTTGTGTGTAGGGACTCCTTTCATGCTGCTGCAGAGGTTTGCTGTTATTTTCAGCAGTATAAGTGGTTAAAAAAGACGTTTGAATGCCTTCATCGTACTGCCCTGAGCTAATCAGTGTTAGCCACGTCCGGCTGTTAGCGACTCTCTGGGATTTCTCCGTTAATAGTGCATACACACAACAAAAAAAACTGTCTCGATGGCTTATTTGATGAGTGCAAGTGTCCATGTGATGATTTTGCACTTGAATTACACTTAAACAACAACAGTATAAACAGACAATTCTTGTTTATAATGCACTTAAACGTGCAAATATTTTAGACTCACTGTGGGAATTGTGTCTTTCTTCAGTGTCTTTCTGCTTCGCCACTCTTAATTGTATTGTTGATATCAGTTTAATGAAGGATGATGTAGCACCACATACTCACCCCTCCCTGTGCTGTGCCATTAAAGGGCCGGGTGTCTGTGTGGCGTCCAGGAATCCAGAGGGACTGTAAGCTGTAGGATCACACCTCTAATCCTCCACTGACTGAAAACACAAACAGCTGCTCTTCCCTGTCCTGCAGCTGAAAATGTTCCAAAGCAGGGAGCCAAAAGGGAAGGACGTGGTGACATGCTGAAGGCCTCGTTCCAAGTGTCTGAATGAATTTTTATTGACTGAATTCAGTTCCAGTGATCGTATAGAGTGATTACTTACTGCACTTACACAAATCAGCGCCGAATAGCATCGGGTACTTAGATAAATCACAGCTATCCAATGTATTCTTGGGGTTGTTTCTGTAGAAATGATTCTGGTTGAAACTTCTGTACACACATGGTTTTAACAGATATGAAGGGAAAGTTCAGGTTTTTGAAGTTGGGTTGTATGAGGTACTTCCCCGTATTCAGTATATTAACAACTGAAGAAGCAAAGCAATATAAAGGTATTTAAGGGTGCTGTCCCACTGTGCCTCTGTCCCGTGCCCCGTGCTTTAGGGTACTTGTCCCCCCCTCCAGGCCCGTTTGTACTCACACTACCTGGGCATCGGCTAATGCTTCTTGCTGCCTATACGTCATCACGCCGTAACACTTCACACGCATTGATGACGTCATTGTGATGCGTCGCTTTGTTTACAAATCTTTCCATAGACCTCAGAGTTTTTGTGCGTCTTGTCCAACTGTTTTTGAATCTTTTCATCGACCAAATCTGCAGTAAACACTCCACCTCCGCATCACACCAACGTGAACCTTTCGCCGCCACTGTTTTAAATGTCTGCACATGGTCCATCATTCTTTTTTTCTATGTCCCAACAGGCGCACATCAAATGACCTCAGAACCGCCGTAGGCCTTGTGCTCGTACACTTGCGTACGCTCGTGCTCGTACATGTGCAAACGTGCTTTACAAAAGCCCACCTCTCCCAAACGGGCCGTGGCTGGCAAGCGGGCCGCAGCTGGCAAGCGGGCCGCAGCTAAGCGTGGTACGGTTGCATTCACACTGGTCAAAGGAACTAGACTTTAGCCGTGGAACCTGTTTGGACACAGTACGGATGGACAGTGTGAGTGCGACCTAAGCCACCTTTTATAAGGCCAACCTAATAAATCAATATCAGTTTAAGTGTACACTATATTAAGAATATTTTTATCTCTTAAAACTGCCGTCAGACAGCCCTTTCTAACGGGAAACTGAAGCTATGACTTCATCTATGCCCTTGTCAAAGCCACCAGACTCCACTGACCAAAACAGTCATTTTTCCTCGCAGAACACACAAGTTGCTGGTCTACCACTGTTATTTTTGTTTGTTTCTAATCCTCTAAAACACCAAAATCAAACAAATAAACTAACTGATCGAGGCCAACTGAATTTCGTTTCAACCTCTACCTTTAGATTTGTCTTTATAAGAGTCAAAGGACGCCAGCACCGGTGATAAAGGTGTGTGCTACCCTTGGCCCTACTGAGACACCCCGATCTCCTCGCCGTAAACACTGGGAGCTTCTTTCCACATTAACATCAATGCTGTCATCACATCTGGGACCATATTTCAGTCCTTCACAATAAAATGAGATGCTCCAATAACTCCAAAATGTGCCGTAAAAAGCTCCTTAATGTCACTTTTAAAAGTAAATCACCATTTGAGCCACACCCTCAAAAGTTCTTTCTGCTTTCTCTTATTAAAGTTCCCTTTTTATTATAATTGGACATGTAAATGGCCATGAAAATATATGAAAATTCTCTTGTAGAGTCTTACAAGTGTGTAACTGAATTCTACTTGCACCTCGGTGGCGATCCCCCAGGAAAAGTGCTGTGGAAAGACTAAATACTACGTCACAGGGGATATGTCTGGATAGGGAAAAAAACAACAAATGGCTGAAAAGCTGTAATTTCTAACAACATTCAACAATATTTACATATATTCAGTTTCACAACAACATTATAAAACCTCCAGTGTCTGAAATATACCAGCCACATTCCTGTAAGACTGAGAGACTAAACAGGAAAAACACTTGTATCAGTTCAAGTTGTTTGTCTAGCCGCGGTGATTATTTTTTCCCCGTGACTGCGTCTTCTGTGTATGGTTCAGCTCAGTTCTAGTAAAAGTGAGCCCTTATCTCCTCTGCTGCTATCAGGCTGAAATGCCACTGATGGTGTGGCCGGTAAATAGACTCCAACACAGTATTTGGGGTCTGGTATGCAGCAGGAGGCTGATTGTTCAGGCAATGTATCAAACAAAAGGTTTATTAATAACCATCACACCCAGAGTATTAATAAACTGTGCACATGCTTAATACCAAAATGATGAGAGCACGATGGCGAGTGCAGCTTTCTGTAGATTGACAACTTGACCGGGACTTTTATTTTAAGTGAAAATGTAAGATACATTTTTTAATGTAAAATACACGCACTTAACAACAATGTTCACCTAAAAAGAAGCAGCTACTGATCTTTAGTTTCAATTAGTTATTTCCTGGGAACACAGACGTGTCCACTCAGCAGGACCTTTATCATTCATCTATTGGGACAAATGCAGAGTTACAGAGTGATGATGTATATTTATGAATCAAAAGTGTTGTGACTTTAGACTTTTGAAGTATTAAAAATGAGAAAATATGCTAGAACTCTTGATTTGCATGATAACAGATCTCATTTAAACCAATCAAACTGTTTGTCCTCAGAAAAAGTTACATTTGTTTGTGGAGAGCTGAAAGAGTTTGTTTTATTAATTTCTTTATCTTATTAGATTATTAGGGTTAGGGTTAGGTCTTTAGGGCAACAAAAAAACAGATTGGAATGTATTGGAATGATGTGAAATGAATTCTACATCTGAGGTTGTACAAAGTTCAGTAAGTCGAGGTTGATGAACTGGGATTAGCTTAGCTTAGTTTGGGCTTAAACTAGCTAAGCTTAATAGTTTTACTGCAAAGTCAGTGCGGTGACATGAATCAGCACCTGGTGAAGGTATACATGTAAGAATTGACTGCATTAATGTTCTTTTGTAAAAAAACGAATACACAAACTGCAATATTCAATGCTTTCTCTCACTGGTGGATGACCCTAATTCTGCTCTTTCTAAAAAGTGCAGAGGGCGACTTCTCTAGCCCAGATCTTGATACTACTACTGATTAAAATGGTAGTGGTAGTCTCGTTTTATGTCTTTAGGTCAGAAGTGACAGCACTGATCACTGAGAGAAATCCCTATCTTATGCCATTTTCTCCTATATTTCAGTTTTCAAGTCCCCGATTTCTCTCCACACATCTCAGTGCTGCCCACGGGAGATGCAAGCAGAGAGGCAAGGAAGAGAAACGGGGAGGTATGAGTTTAGGACCTCGGAGCCGTCGTTTTAAAGTGACATCAAACTAATGTTTGTGTCCAAACTAGTCCTTGCCTACTGTGCAAATAAAGAGTGACATATAGGCCTATAAAATAGTGTTATTTTATGAACACTAATACACTCACGTCACTCTCTCTTCACATAAAATCCGGCAATGCGGCGCCTTCCTTTGGGGTTAGCGGAGGTGTGGTTGTGTTTATTTTGTGCAGAACATAACCACTGTGAAACGATCGCAAAAAAAACGTTTTATTTCTCTGATTCGTGGCTATGATCTTGCAAGCGCCGCTCTCTCTCTTCATTCACTGTCTAGCTCGCTTCACCACTGCTGCTTTCTCTCTCTCTGTCACGCTTTTTAAAAATTATATCTCAAGCGCTATAAACACTTCCGCAGGAAGGACACACCGGTTTATCCTCACTTGTAGCTGCTCAAACAAGCCTCCTCGCTCCTCGAGATGCACCGTTTGGAATTTGGACATCCTTCAAGATGGAGACTGATTTCCTGGTTCAAGAGCCAAAGATGCAAGGAGCCTGGGAGGCACAAAATCGAGACTTGAGACACAGCTATGGTGCTCTGCCCTTTCTTTGAGTGCATGTAAATTGTTCAAGAAAATTCAGTGCATCCTTCTGGTCATTCAACAGCAGTATTCTTAGAACACGATATTTCCCTAACAGCTGAAATACATGGGCACTGTACAGCGCTATTCCTTCTACGTGCAGCTACGTGGCCCTCCAACAGGTGAGAACTGCATAGGACTGTGTAAAAAAACGAGCACAGTCTGTTTAAAGATGATTCAGATACAAACATATCTGTACCAGAGGGCAATATGAAGCAGCAAAGCTTCCAAACCTGCAGGATCAACTGCATTATCACTTAGCGGCGCTCAACTTGCAAACGGTACGGATGGGAGACGGTGTAGCAGGTAAAAAAGAACACCACTGCGCCCCGCTCGCATGTATAATGCACATCCATTCCTCTTGTATTTTGGCTGTAAGGGTTAATGAGGCATGGTGGAGTGAGGCAGTTTATCTATTTAGTTGTTGGTTCATTTTGCCATCAGTACAAAAACAGTTTAGCCAGACCCCACTTGTGACAGTCGCACACAAAACGCAGATATTTAAAATGACACAAATTTGATATACTCTGTATTGGCAATTTTATAAATCAATCTATGACCTAGGTATGAATTTGTTCCTTTCTTGTTTAATTTAAACCCTATTTTGCTCGCTCACAGGCAATAAATAGCATCTGGTTTATATCTATGCATGTTCCTCGCTCGGAAAAACAATTTAACACAGAGATGACAGAAAAATATGTGTGGTAGAATTAGAGATAGAGAGGCTACGCTCGGATGAGTCACAGACGAGTTATGCAGGAGAAAGTTCCTGGCACTGCTCCCGAAAAATCACATTATTTGGATGTGAGCAGAAAGGGCAGCCAGACCTGAGAGCCCTGTCAGAAGTGATGAAAGTGATGGCGATTACCACAATGTGTGTGTGTGAGGGTAAAGGGGGGCATGTGTGGAAGCAGTGTACCTGTTGAGATGTGTGTGTGTGTGTGTGTGTGTGTGTGTGTGTGTGTGTGTGTGTGTGTGTGTGTGTGTGTGTGTGTGTGTGTGTGTGTGTGTGTGTGTGTGTGTGTGTGTGTGTGTGTGTGTGTGTGTGTGTGTGTGTGTGTGTTAGTAGGTCAGGGTGGCGCCCTTGGCCTTGTAAGGCAGGGTTATCTGGGGGTTATAAATTTCATCCCTGCCTTCCCTACAGGTCTAGCAGATGCTTCCTCTTCACCTGGCCTCTGTAAGTTTGCACTGCTGCTTGTTTATTGTGTATTCACATGTTTTTATACTGTATTTTAATTTTGTCTAATCTAAAAGTAAATCGAATTTGAATTTGATCTCATTCAACAAAATAGAGGTGACATTTTTTATATTTGAAGCATAGCTAACACAAGAGTGAACATTTTAAGATTGAACTAATGATCTGACTAATGATGACTAATGAAAATAAAAAAGAGATGCCTGTTATCTCTACAAATATTAACACATTTTAATTAAGTTAGTACGAGTCAGCCACTGTAATCCAGACATTTCACAACATCCTTAAAATATCCTGCTAATGGTTTTCTCTGCCCGCTTCAGGTCACTGACGTACTGAGTCTGAGCTCACCTGTCATCTGAGTTGAATCTACCGGTAAATTCTTCTTTCTTTCAGATCAATTTATATGTTCAGATAAAAATAAAATATATCAACAGATATAGACAGAGTGATTCATTTATCATCTGTACTAACACATTAGTGCAGCCATGGGGGATGCAGAGATGTCTGTGTTTGGGAAGGCTGCGTCGTACCTGAGGAAGTCGGACAGGGAGCGTATGGAGGCCTCCACGCGGCCCTTCGACATAAAGAAGGAATGCTTTGTCCCAGATCCAACGGAAGAGTTTGTGAAGGGAACCATCACCAGCCGAGATGGAGACAAGGTCACTGTGGAGACGGAGCGTGGGAAGGTCAGTGGTTACATTTGACTCTTGAGATATTTATACTATCAAAAGCACAAATGTGTTTCTTATTATGTATGAGTAGTTGCACTGATGAAGTTACCGGTGCCATCAACCTAAATCCTAACTTTAACAAGCACATCATGCATAAAATAAGCTTAAGCACAATGCTGAAATACAGCACTTATAATAATAATAATCTGGGGGAATCAGAAGTTGAAGGCAGGCTGTAGACAGAATTTGTAAACTGGTAGAGATGAAATCAAATCACATCTGTGTGAATGAATGAATTCCCAATAAAAAGGCAATAACTTGAAGTTAGATACATGTTTTGTCTTAACTAGGGTTGGATTTAAAGAATCCATTTACTGATACAAATCAATTTTCAATTTTTTCATAAATCTTGAATTGATCTTTTAGAAGACCAAAGGAAGCCTCTGGCACCAAGCATGTAATGCTAGTCTGTAGGACATAAGAGAGATAAAGATTGTTAATAAGTCAGGTTAACCTTTTGACTTCAATATGTCACTCACTGACTGTAGAGTCTGCAGAGTTTCACTTTGTGTTGACTGCTCAATAAAAAGTACATTAATGCTTAATAACTTCCCTGGGGTCAGCTTGTGAACATTATTAATTCTAATAATGCACCAGGTTAGAGGGTTTCTTGTCCAATTTGCAGCATTAGTTCTCAGAGAATCTCTTTCATACCCAAGTAAAATTGATTGTATAACGTAAACAGTCCTAATCAAATCAATATTGAATAAAAAAGGAAATCTAATCTGGGCGACTGTGGCTAAGTGAGAGAGCAGGTCGCCCTCCATTCGAGAGATTGGTGGTTCAATCCCCACCTCCCCCGGTCCACATGTCGAAGTGTCCTTGGGAAAGACACTGAACCCCGAATTGCTCCCTGTGCTGTGCATGGGTGTGTGAAAGTGGTGTGAATGGTCAGATTAGATGGTCTGTAGCTGTCCACTGCCATCAGTGTGAATGTGACAAACACTGTGATAGTGCCTTGAGTAGTCAGAAGACTAGAAAGGCGCTATATAAGTACAAGTCCATTTACCATCTTTTGAATTAGTATTGATTCAGGTGATCAGTGGTGAGACCCAGCCCTAGCTTTAACCTACATAGCATGCCAAGAGTTAAGCCCTGTCAAATCCAGAGAGAGCTACACTTCAGTGTACTTGAAAATGCCCCAGAGAAAAACTAAATCCATCCTAACTGGTTCACTCAACAGGATCATAGCAGCACAGGAAACACATTAAATGTGCGTTTAAAGAGATATCCCGCTGATTTAAATCCAGCTCTGTGTCATGGCAGTGTTTGCAGATGAACTGTGTTTGGCTTCCCTGCATGGCAGTAGCGCCAGAGCTCGGACCCCCACTGCTCTCTCTCAGAGGAAAGCCAAATACCATTAATCTGAAAACACTGCCATGGCACAAAAGCTGGATTTAAATCAGCAACGTATCCACTTGAGTCCAAGTGTGAGTCCTTGTCTGGGAGCAATGTTAATCTGAGTGTAACTCTGTGTGATTCAAAGCATCTATCCCTGAGTGAGAGAAATTCAAATGGGTACAACTGCAGTTAAAGTGTCTCCAGTAAGTGTGTGGTGAAATGAGGCATCAGCCATCTGGCATTTACACTGTGTGGCTTTGTAATGTTACCCTAGCAATGATGACAATAACAGGGTCAGCACATGCAGGTAACATATACAACAGAAATTCTTTGAATGTGTCGCTTACTAACTCCAAAAAAACATTTCCAGGGGAAATTTTTGTGACAGTTACATATTAATCAGAATATTATTGATTAATCATGTTAATCATTCCTTAGACTGTGGTGGTCAAAGACCCAGAGATTCTGCAACAGAATCCTCCGAAGTTTGACAAGATCGAGGACATGGCCATGTTGACCTTCCTCCATGAACCCGCTGTGCTGTTTAACCTCAAAGAGCGTTATGCAGCATGGATGATCTACGTGAGTAGTCAACAACAAGAAGATGCATCCATGGTTAATTATGCACCTATTCTTAAAGGGTAATTCCGGCGCAAAATCATCCCATGGCCTTTTTCGGCACATCCATGCATCAAATAAGCCATCGAGACAGTTTTTTTTTTTCGTGTTCCAACTATTAACGGAAAAATCTGGAAGAGTCGCTAACAGCCGGACGTGGCTAACGGTGATTAGCTTGGGGCAGTACGATGAAGGCATTGAAAGGTCTTTTTTAACCACTAATACTGCTGAAAATAACAGCAAACCTCTGCAGCAGCAGCAGAAGAGTCATTACACATAAAATGAAGCACCAACAACGCAGTTAGTGAAGCCAGAGTTTATTAAAAGAGTGTTTTAAAGACTTACGTACTGGCCCCGGTACCAGCTCCTCTCATTGTAAAGTCCATTCAAGTGGATTACCAAAGTCAATCCCAAAGGAAGGAGCCCATTGGTGCTTTCTTTTGTGTGTAGGGACTCTTCTCATGCTGCTGCAGAGGTTTGCTGTTATTTTCAGCAGTATTAGTGGTTAAAAAAGACCTTTGAATGCCTTCACCGTACTGCCCGAGCTTATCCATGTTAGCCACGTCCAGCTGTTAGCGACTCTCCCGGATTTCCCCGTTAATAGATTTTACTCTAAAAAAACTGTCTCAATGGCTTATTTGATGTATGTAATTTTCGAAAAAGACCCTGGGATGATATTGTGCTGGAATTACACTTTAAATATATATTTTTCTACTGTTATTAGTTCTCTCTTTAAGACAAATCAAAACAATAGAGTGTAAGTCACAGGTACATTAATCAGGAATGAGTGAATAGTGCATTTAAAAAAACCCTGAAATCATCTGAAATAATTCAAAGCACAACGTTTCTTTTAAAAATGGCCAGTGGTTGATGCAAAAACAGCAATCATTTGTTGGCGTTTCACAGACCTACTCTGGGCTCTTTTGTGTGACTGTCAACCCCTACAAGTGGCTTCCAGTCTACAACCAAGAGGTGGTTGTTGCCTACAGAGGAAAAAAGAGGGCTGAGGCTCCTCCTCATATCTTCTCCATCTCTGACAATGCCTACCAGTACATGCTGGCAGGTAAAAACTAACACGACAAATAATGTTCTCGGTAATTTTTGTTCCATGTACCGTAATTTCCGGACTATAAAGCGCACCTGACTATAAGCCTCATCAGCTAAATTTAGGGGAAAATACAGATTGCTCCATATATAAGCCGCACCCGACTATAAACCGCAGGCGTTTTGATGTGTAATTACCGTAGTATATAGGGGTTCCTGCTACCACGGAGGGGATTGTCGGGACAGAGATGACTGTTTGGGAACGCAAAGCGTCCCATTTATTAACAATAAATCTTTCAATCATTCAATCAAACTTTCACATCTTTGACATGGCGAACAGCATTCGTGCAGAGTACAAATAATACAACGGTGCAAAGTAATACAAACCGCTCGCCTGTAACACAGCAGTAAAAGTGCAGTCCCGCGGCCGTTTACGTTATCAAAATAACCAGCCATTCATTGATGTCAAGGGTACGTGCAGCAGCTCTATTTCCTTCTTTGACAGCCAGATCGATTGCCTTAAACTTAAAAGCAGCATCATATGCACTTCTCCGTTTGTTCTCCATGTTGAGGGTGTTTGCATGAACACTTCCTTCGCGCAAACTGTCGCTGAAGCTCTCCTACTCTTTGTTTTGCTCTCGTTACCTGGCGCCAGATGTCTGCCTCGGTCTCGCGCATCCTCGGTAGCAGCGCAGTACCTGGTTACCGTAAGCCGTAGAAAAGCCGCACCGTTGTATAAGCCTCAGGGACCAGAACGAGGGAAAAAAGTAGCGGCTTATAGTCCGGAAATTACGGTAACAATGCTGACAAAGTATAACACTGACAAAACCTTACCTTCTGCAAACTTGTCTTTGTAGACCGTGAAAACCAGTCAATTCTGATCACGTATGTAATGTCTTATACTTGAAATGAAAAATGAAATAAAATTCAATGCTCTGAAATAAAATCCACATTATGCCACTGTAGGTACTGATCATTGACTTTGCAATTACAGTGGAGAATCTGGTGCAGGAAAGACTGTCAACACAAAAAGAGTCATTCAGTATTTTGCAAGTATTGCAGCTGGAGGAATGAAGAAAGACCCCAATGCCAAGGACAAGGTAAATAATAAGCTCTGTCAAAGGTGTGAGTTGTCCGAGGGGTTCTGGTGAGCCAACTCTTACCCCTTTAACTAAAATGGAATAGATTTGCCTTACTTTCTCATTTAAATCAGATACAAAGTAACACTGACAAGAAATCTTCTCTATGCACTGGCGACCATCAACAAACAATGACTTAAACTCCTTTCATGATTTCTACTGTAATAATTTGTAGGTAACCAAGTGCTTCAAACTTTCAAAGACTGCCACCAGAGGCCGCTTAAGCCTCTTTGTGTAGCTGTAAAGATTGATTACAGACTGAGCATACATTGTTCCTCTCTGACAGGGCACCCTGGAGGATCAAATCATCCAGGCTAACCCGGCTCTGGAGGCCTTTGGTAATGCCAAGACCATCAGGAATGACAACTCTTCAAGATTTGTGAGTGTCTAATCTTTGTGTGACTAAATATTATGTATTCTGTTCTGTTGTCAGTGGCAGCAGATAAAGGTTTCTTTAAAAATACTGTACAAACTTTATTCTTTCAGGGTAAATTCATCCGGATTCATTTTGATACCAGAGGAAAGTTAGCTTCTGCGGATATTGAAACATGTAAGAAAAAGCATGCATATTATTCTATTTATGTTTTATAACATAATATAGTTGATTTTACACATTTTGTTCTGGTATTTGTCACTTGTCAGATCTTCTGGAAAAGTCTCGTGTGACCTTCCAGCTCAAGGCTGAAAGAGATTACCACATTTTCTACCAGATTCTGTCCAACAAGAAGCCTGAACTCCTGGGTAAGTGCAAGGCTGTGGCTCTTTTGTGTCTCAGTGGTGGTTTGCCACCACAGAAAGAATGTCATTGGCTTTTTCATTGTAGTTGTTTGTCTATTTTTCTGACATTGTCCCACCCTTTCTCTGTGCCCTCCAGAGATGCTGTTGATCTCCAATAATCCCTATGACTACGCCTTCATCTCTCAGGGGGAAACCCAAGTGGCCTCCATTGATGATGCAGAGGAACTGATGGCAACAGATGTCAGGCTTTCACTCATTCCTCTTTTTAGAATTTTACATTCACCTCTAGTTACTAAAGGACTTGCGCAGGATTCATAGCAAAAACAACTAAGTGGTAAAACACGATAAGACAATAAAATACAATCCAGAAAATCCAGTTGGAGGAAAAAGATTGATCAGAAATCAAAAACACTTTTTAATACGCAGAGTCAGGATTTTAAACTCTAGAAAGTTATCATGGCAACTGTTTAATCTGTCATCTATCTTTCCACGATTGCGTAGTAGAAAAACAGCATTCAGGTTATAAAATAATCTACCAGGAATAAGCCTGTTAATGTTCTCATTTGTCCAGCTCAATGTTATCCTCAAAGCAATTTCAGTCAAAAGCAACTGGACTGGTTATTGTTATCTAGGAAGACGTTTCACCTCTCATCCAAGAGGCTTCATCAGTTCATGTACGCATCTGACCAGGCTGGGACTGGACTGATGCGTACATGAACTGATGAAGCCTCTTGGATGAGAGGTGAAACGTCTACCAGGAATGTGCACTTCATGTATTGGATTGGATAATAATCTAGCTGGAGGATATCACGATGCATTCCAGCATAAGTTTAACCAGGTTAAATTTTTTTTTTTACGAATGACTATGCGTTGTTTTTCACTGGACCTCTACGTTGGCATCTCTGCATTGTCCACTGACTTGCTCTATTGATGAATGAAGGGGGTTCAGTTTTTCTTCTCGAGAGCTATAGTTGGTCTGAATGTGGCCTTATGCTGCGTTCACACATACAAGTACAAAGTAGTAAGCAGTCTCCGACCTCTCTGAAGATCTCTGTTTATGCTCTGACTGCACAGTTACACAAGAAAGTTATTCTTCTCTTATTGCACATGTTTATAACTTTGATGAAATGTATATTACCTCTATAAATGTTGAGAGGTTACCGTGTGTTTCTCCGCAGAATGCCTATGATGTGTTGGGCTTTACTCAAGAGGAAAAGAACTCTGTGTACAAGCTAACTGGTGCTATCATGCATCACGGCAACATGAAGTTCAAGCAGAGGCAGCGAGAGGAGCAGGCAGAGGCGGATGGCACTGAAGGTCAGCGAAGCACTGTTTATCAGGTTGTCTCAGAATCAACCACGAGAGACACTGGCCCAAGTAGGCAGTTTTACAGCATTCACTTTCCTTCTTCAGATGCTGACAAAATTGCATATCTGATGGGCCTGAACTCTGCCGACCTCATCAAAGGTCTCTGTCACCCAAGAGTCAAAGTAGGAAATGAGTGGGTCACCAAGGGACAAAATGTTGCTCAAGTAAGAAGCAAAATTAGTCAAATTAAATAGTTCTTATACACAAAGGTTCAGTACTCAATACAGGAACACATTTTATTTTCTATCTGCAGAAACTGAAAGGTTAAGGCTCTTAAGCGTATTCATTTGTAAGCGCGTTATTATATATATATTGCATGTTTCACAGGTGACCTATGCAGTTGGAGCTCTATCTAAGTCTGTTTATGAAAAGATGTTCTTGTGGATGGTGATAAGAATCAACCAGTCACTGGAGACAAAGCAGCCTCGTCAGTACTTCATTGGTGTACTGGACATTGCTGGATTTGAGATCTTTGATGTGAGTTATCTTATTTGCACACAATAAACCAGCCCTCTTTCAACATAAACTGGTTGGAAAAATCTATGTTTTCTCTCTTTGCAGTTCAACACCTTTGAGCAGCTGTGCATCAACTTCACCAATGAAAAACTGCAACAGTTTTTCAACCACCACATGTTTGTGCTGGAGCAGGAAGAGTATAAGAAAGAGGGCATTGAATGGACTTTCATAGATTTTGGTATGGACTTGCAGGCCTGTATTGACCTGATTGAAAAGGTGAGACACAGGGATGTTACATGTTCATGAATACAAATTAATTCTAAAAAAGGTAGTCTGTTAAAACCATTAGATTTTTTGTTCCATCAGCCCATGGGTATCATGTCCATCCTTGAAGAGGAGTGCATGTTTCCCAAAGCCTCTGATACCACCTTTAAGGCCAAGCTCTATGACAACCATCTGGGGAAATCTGCCAACTTCCAGAAGCCCAGAATTGTCAAAGGAAAACCAGAGGCCCATTTTGCCCTGATGCATTATGCAGGAACTGTTGACTATAATATCAACAACTGGCTGGTGAAGAACAAGGATCCTTTGAATGAGACGGTTGTAGGACTCTACCAGAAGTCTAATCTCAAGCTGCTATCTGTGCTCTTTGCAAATTACGCTGGAGCAGAATCAGGTATGAATAAACTGAATGTCAATGGCATGAATATATTGCTTGGAAATTACAATGTTTTTTTGTCTAGCTATGCGGTTAAATTCTGAGGTTATTTATTTGAACAGCTGATGGTACAGAAGAAAAAAAAATTAAGAAGAAGAAGGGATCGTCATTTCAGACTGTGTCTGCTCTTCATAGGGTATTGTGTATGACTTTTTTTTATCCGAGCATGTGGTATTTTTATGATGCTGAATTCTTTAACAGTATTTATCAGTATTTATACATTTATGCTTCATCATATTAAAAGGAAAACCTGAACAAGCTGATGACCAACTTGAGGTCTACTCACCCTCACTTTGTGCGCTGCATCATCCCCAATGAGACCAAGACTCCTGGGGCCATGGAGAACCCTCTGGTGATGCACCAGCTGCGCTGTAACGGTGTGCTGGAAGGCATCAGGATCTGCAGAAAGGGTTTCCCCAACAGGATCCTCTATGGAGATTTCAAACAGAGGTATATTAGCTAATAACTGTATAAATTCAAACAGAAGTTAAATATTCTGTTTGTAATATGATATTCTATTTTATTTATGAGATATCGCATCCTGAATCCTGCTGCCATCCCTGAGGGTCAGTTCATTGACAGCAGGAAGGGAGCAGAGAAACTGCTTGGATCTCTCGATATTGATCACAATCAGTACAAGTTTGGACATACCAAGGTATCATCTAAAGTTGTTCTGATATTGGGTACAAGAAACATTCACGTAGTAGATGGAGAAGATGGCAAAAAAAACCCAACCCATTGCTGTTCAAGGTGTTCTTCAAGGCTGGTTTGCTGGGTCTACTTGAGGAGCTGAGAGATGAGCGTCTCTCCAAAATCATTACTGGTATTCAAGCCAGATCCCGTGGTCTTTTGTCTCGTATTGAGTATCAGAAGATGGTGGAACGCAGGTATCTTTTGTGTCTAGCTCGTCTTTTAAGATTCAAATGTTATTGATTTGTGGTGTACAGTTAACTTCCAAGTTATTTTAAAATATATTTTTAGAGAAGCACTATTGGTGATCCAGTGGAACGTCCGTTCCTTCATGGGGGTCAAGAATTGGCCGTGGATGAAGCTGTTCTTCAAGATCAAACCTCTGTTGAGATCCGCTGAGTCAGAAAAGGAGATGGCCAACATGAAAGAAGAATTCCTGAAGCTGAAAGAGGCTTACGCAAAGTCTGAGGCCCGCAGGAAGGAACTTGAAGAAAAAATGGTCACTCTTCTCCAAGAGAAGAACGATCTGCAGCTCCAAGTTCAATCTGTATGTTTAAATAGTCAGTATCATAAATACTAACAATGTCCACCATTAACTAATGCTGTGCCTTTTAAATAATAACAGGAGCAAGACAATCTGTGTGATGCTGAAGAAAGATGCGAGGGGCTGATTAAAAACAAAATTCAACTAGAGGCAAAAGCTCAAGAGCTGACAGAAAGACTGGAGGATGAGGAGGAGATGAATTCTGAACTGACAGCTAAGAAGAGAAAACTGGAGGATGAGTGCTCTGAGCTGAAGAAAGACATCGACGACTTAGAGTTAACTCTGGCTAAAGTGGAGAAAGAGAAGCACGCCACAGAGAACAAGGTATGCCATCTTAACTTTACCATTTGTTTCAGCAACTTAGTCATCCAGTAACTAACTTTTCTTGGTTCATAGGTGAAGAACCTGGTTGAAGAGATGTCAGGTCAGGATGAAATCATTGCTAAGTTGACCAAGGAAAAGAAAGCCTTACAGGAAGCTCATCAGCAAACGCTGGATGATTTGCAGAGTGAAGAAGACAAAGTCAACACTCTGACTAAGGCTAAGACTAAGCTGGAGCAACAAGTGGATGATGTAAGACTCCATGTCAAAGTTGTACTGCTTAGATTATATTGGAAGTCATAATAACCAAACGATTCACAAATGCTGTAATGATGTCTTTGCATTAAGCTTGAGGGGTCTCTTGAGCAAGAGAAGAAGGTTCGAATGGATCTTGAGAGAGCAAAGAGAAAGCTGGAGGGAGACTTAAAGTTGACCCAGGAGACTGTAATGGATTTAGAAAATGACAAGCAACAGCTGGAGGAACGCCTAAAAAAGTAAAAAATTCATAATGATATTTTTCATTCAGTATGGTCATTAAATATTGTGGACAATTTTAATGATCTAACACTGATTTAACAAAATCCTGCAGGAAAGACTTTGAGATCAGCCAGATGAACGGCAGAATTGAAGATGAACAGGCCATGATCATTCAACTCCAAAAGAAGATAAAAGAGCTGCAGGTACAAATGTGCACTAGTTGGTCTAAATTGAATGTTAACATTTCCCCAAAGAGTTGCCACATTTAAACATGTTCTGACATTAGGCTCGTGTAGAGGAGCTGGAGGAAGAGTTGGAGGCAGAGCGAGCTGCCCGAGCTAAGGTGGAGAAGCAGAGAGCAGATCTGGCCAGAGAGCTGGAGGAGATCAGTGAGAGGCTGGAGGAGGCTGGCGGAGCAACATCTGCCCAGATTGAAATGAACAAGAAGAGGGAGGCTGAGTTCCTGAAACTTCGCAGAGACCTTGAAGAGGCCACTCTGCAGCATGAAGCCACTGCTGCCACGCTCAGGAAGAAACAAGCTGACAGTGCGGCTGACCTGGGAGAGCAGATCGACAACCTGCAGAGAGTCAAGCAAAAACTGGAGAAGGAGAAGAGTGAGCTCAGACTGGAGCTTGATGATGTGGTCTCCAATATGGAACAAGTAGTTAAGTCTAAGGTATGTGTGCTTGAAGGAAAGATTCCACCCTGGTAGAAATAACTGACAACCAGGTAGTTAAATTAATGATGAGTTCAATACTTACAGGCGATGCATCAGTAAACTGTGAACATGAACACCTCCAACTTAAATGTTATTGTTTTTATTAGGATAGGTAGACGAAATCCTCGGTCCCTTGAATCTGGAATTGGAAGTTTAAAGTAGTAAATAAATGTCATGAGATGTCTTATATTGAAAAGTAGTAAACGGTGCCTGTGAACTATGGTATATCTCTTTTGAAGATTACCTTGGAGAAGACCTGTAGAACTTTGGAGGATCAAATGAATGAATACAGAAACAGGTGTGACGAATATCAGAGATCCCTTAATGACTTTGGCACCCAAAAAGCCAAGCTTCAAGCTGAGAACGGTCAGGGTTACTCTTTTCACTTGAAATAATCAATTTGTTTAACCATGAACAAAATGGTTCTAAAACTTAACTTTTGCCTCTCTAGATGAGCATTCAAGACAGCTGGAGGAGAAAGAATCACTTGTTTCTCAGATGACCAGAGGAAAAAATGCCTACAATCAACAACTTGAAGATCTAAAAAGACAACTAGAGGAGGAAATAAAGGTATAGAAATTGCTAAACGTATTTATTTATCTTCACGACTCAAGTCGCATGTCCAAGAGAGATTACCCACATTATCAATATTAATTCAGGCCAAGAATGCGTTGGCCCATGCAGTGCAGTCTGCTCGTCATGACTGTGACCTGCTCAGGGAGCAGTATGAGGAGGAGCAGGAGGCCAAGGCTGAATTGCAGCGCAGCATGTCCAAGGCTAACTCTGAGGTGGCTCAGTGGAGAACTAAGTACGAAACTGATGCCATCCAGAGAACAGAGGAACTGGAGGAGTCCAAGTGAGTCCTGCACATACAAGAACATACAGGTGTATTTTAAATATAATGTAAGATAAGACTTATAAAGAACAACACCTAAAGAAAAAAACATCTGGTATGGTGTTTCCCATAAATGTGGCTCTATGGGTCATGCTAACTTTAAACCAAACACTTGTCTCTATGTCAAACCAAAAGTAGACAAAGAATAAAGTAGCCACCTGGAACTGCATTGTGATCTACATCCATATATGATCACAGTGGTCAATGTCAGATACTGTTTATTTATGGCCCGTCGCACATTCCTTTAATAATATTGCTTTTCACAGTATGTATTGTAATGGCTTTTTCTCACCAACCGGCCTTGGCCAGTTTATTTTTGAGCAGTGAGACATCATTGGCAATGTTGATCAAAGATGCATATTCATTTGTTGTGTTAGGTGCTCACAGCTGAGGACACTGTCATCCATGGACACATCTAGATTTTTCAAGCCTGAGGCAATAAGGCAGAAAAGTAAAATGACTCATTAACATCCTCATGACAGTCCATGGGTAATCAGGCTTTGAGTTTCCTTAGAAGAAAGTCTTACAGTGAGAGTCAGCCTCGAACATCTCAACAAACTGGTGTGCTTGGATGAATGCGGCAGCCACCAAGATGACCCGGATGTAGATCCCTCTGCAGTTAGCTATAATGGCCATTTAAGGGAGCTAAGCATTTGAAATGATGCATGGGTAAGAGTTAGGTTAAATCCTGTTTATTTGGAAAGCTGTAGGAGGCTCAGGTATCTTGCCCTAATATACAACGTTTTATATATATAAATTGCAACGTAAATCCAAATAAAGCTGGGCACCTTTGTTGAATTTCATTCTATATCTCTACCATCTTCATTCCCTGTACTATCTCAAACAGAACCCTTAAGCACCAGTGGATAAGACTTGTTTTGTTTTTCCAGAAAGAAGCTGGCTCAGCGTCTGCAGGACGCCGAGGAGGCTGTTGAAGCAGTGAATGCTAAATGTTCATCTCTGGAGAAGACCAAACACAGGCTGCAGAATGAGATCGAAGATCTCATGGTGGATGTGGAGAGGTCCAATGCTGCTGCTGCTGTTCTGGACAAGAAGCAAAGAAACTTTGACAAAGTATACCTGCATTTTCTGAGTGTCAAAAGTATCATTACACAGGGTCTCCTCAAATAATGCACATTTGCCAAACTATAGAGAGCTTGATGTGGTGATTTAAATGTGTATCTTAATGTCTAGGTCCTGTCTGAGTGGAAACAGAAATATGAGGAGTGTCAGTGTGAGTTGGAGAGCTCTCAGAAGGAAGCCAGGTCTTTGAGCACTGAGCTCTTCAAACTGAAAAACTCCTATGAAGAATCTCTAGATCAGCTGGAGACCATTAAAAGAGAGAACAAGAATCTTCAGGGTAATATACCAGCGAATGTGTCTAAACATGCAATACACATTGCATATGCCATATTAAATACATCTTCTTTCATACACAGAGGAGATTTCAGACCTCACTGAGCAACTTGGTGAGGGAGGAAAGAGTATTCATGAGTTGGAGAAAGTCCGTAAGCAGCTGGAGCAGGAAAAGAGTGAGATTCAGTCTGCCCTTGAGGAAGCAGAGGTAAGACTCACATATGTGTAGTTCAAAATGGAGCTTTAATTCGGAGAATAGTTGGATATACCTGTATATTGTTTGACAAACACCTGATGTCTTTGTTAGGGTTCTCTTGAGCATGAGGAGGGCAAGATTCTCAGAGCCCAGCTTGAGTTCAACCAGATTAAGGCTGACATGGAGCGTAAAATAGCTGAGAAGGACGAGGAGATGGAGCAGAGCAAGAGGAACCTGCAGAGGATGATTGACACCCTGCAGAGCTCTCTTGACGCCGAGACTCGCAGCAGGAATGAGGCCCTCCGTTTGAAGAAGAAGATGGAGGGAGACCTCAATGAGATGGAGATCCAGTTAAGCCAGGCCAACAGGCAGGCAGCTGAGGCCCAGAAACAACTGAAATCTGTCCATGCACATCTGAAGGTAAAACAGGGGAAATAACTTTCTTTTTTGCTAGTATCAGTTATTAAGGTGGTATCTTTGTAACTAGAGGTTTTTTACATTTTCCAGGACGCTCAGCTCCAGCTTGATGACTCTCTTCGATGCAATGATGATCTAAAGGAGAACAATGCCATTGTTGAGAGACGCAACAACCTGCTTCAGGCTGAAGTGGAGGAGCTCAGAGCTGCTCTGGAGCAAACAGAGAGAAGCCGCAAACTGGCTGAGCAAGAGCTGCTGGACGTTACTGAAAGGGTGCAGCTACTGCACTCACAGGTATGGCAGATCACAGACCAAGAATTTGTTTTTTAATGTTTTAAATGTTGCTCTAATAGTAAACTGTATAACAAAATTGCCCTAACTGTATAATAAAAGAACACTAGCCTGATAAGTCACAAGAAGAAGCTGGAAGCTGATACATCTCAGCTTCAAACTGAAGTGGAGGAAGCAGTGCAGGAGTGCAGGAACGCTGAGGAAAAGGCCAAGAAGGCCATTACTGATGCTGCCATGATGGCAGAGGAGCTGAAGAAAGAGCAGGACACCAGCGCTCACCTGGAGCGTATGAAGAAGAACATGGAGCAAACCATCAAAGACCTGCAGCACCGTCTGGATGAAGCTGAACAGATCGCCATGAAGGGGGGCAAGAAGCAGATTCAGAAGCTTGAGGCGAGGGTGAGTATTTCTTTCACATTTGTGATTTGTTTGGTCTTGTTGTTTGGATTGTATTTGGTCATCCGTGATATTGAATAAATGATTAGTTATCTTATATTAAATATTGTCCCTAACCAGGTGAAGGAGCTGGAGAATGAGGTGGAAATGGAGCAGAAGAAAAGCAGTGAAACTGTTAAGGGTATCCGTAAATACGAGCGCCGTATCAAGGAACTCACTTATCAGGTTTGTATTATGTAGCTAGTTTCATTAATCTGCATATGGGGTTTAGGTTCTTTGAAAGGAAATTAACTTTGTAACCTTATGTCTTATCTCCACAGACTGAGGAGGACCGCAAGAATGTTGCCCGACTCCAAGATCTTGCAGATAAGCTGCAGATGAAAGTTAAATCCTACAAAAGAGCTGCTGAGGAGGCTGTAAGTGTGGACATTTGGGAAGTCAGTCTTTATTCGGCTTCTTACCCAATCAATGTGTAACTACATTTATTTTATTCATAAAAAGGAGGAACAGGCTAATGTTCATCTTAGCAAGTTCCGCAAGCAGCAGCACGATCTGGACGAGGCTGAGGAGAGAGCTGACATCGCTGAGTCTCAGGTCAACAAGCTGCGTGCCAAGAGCCGCGATACTGGCTCCAAGGTTTGAAGCATGAACAGCGTCCGACCCTGGCACATGCCGCCCTCTGTTGGCTGCATTTAACATGTTGCTCTTCTTTCAAGTATTAGTATAAATAAGGGCTCAGTAAAGTGAAGTGTTTGAGTTTATATTAGTCTGTTATATACATTAGTTTGTGGCATTAAGGCAAAACTAATCTGAAACCCTAACAGCTGTTTCTCTTTTTCTTTCTTTCCACCTCCCCCGGCTGTAACAGAAAGGGTTTGATGAGGAGTGAAGCTTTGGACCCTCCAGAAACCCTTTTGCCTGCTGTGTACTTTAGAGCAACATTGGCGTATTAGGCCCACATTGAAAGGGCGAAAAAAATCTGAGACTGCAAGAATAAAGCCGTATTATTTTGAGAGAAAAGTCATGAGATTGTGAGCGTAAAATACTTATTTAATTATAATAATATTTCAAGAAAAGAATTACCGTATTTTCCACACTATAAGGCGCACCTGAAAACCTTCAAATTTCTCAAAAGCCGACAGTGCGCCTTATAATCCGGTGCCTTATATATGGACCAATATTGAGCCACAACAGGTCTCGCACCTATGGTAAGCAGCCGCCGACTCTATTTTCCCCCGTAGAAGAAGTAACGTGCGGTGCATGTTGAGATATATGACTGCCCGAAGCGTGCCGTTTCATTTCCATGTGTGTGTTTGTGTAAAGAGCCCAAAATGGCTCCTGTTAAGAGACACGCTTACGACGCAGAGTTTAAACTCAAGGCCATTAGTCACGCAGTAGAACAAGGGAATAGAGCAGCAGTCAGAGAGTTTAACATGAACCAATCAATGGTGCCGAAGTGGAGGAAGCAACAAGACGACCTCCCCTGACTGTTTTGTTGACATTCCCTTTAGCGCAGCTCCATCTAATGGATGCAGAACGTAACCCCAGCCTCGACTTTAGCGTCTATTCTATGCTCTTTATAATGTGGTGCGACTTATATATGAAAAAAGTTTCAAAATAAGCCATTCATTGAAGTTGCGCTTTATAATGTGGTGCGCCTTATAGTGCGGAAAATACGGTAAGTTGAAATTTTAGGTGAAACAAGTACATATGTTTATTCTCGTAGTAAAAATTTGTGTCAAAGGAGTGATGTTTCACCAATAAAGAAACTTCAGAGAAAATGAAGGCAGTTCAACATGATGTTTTGATGCAGCAGCTGGAGTTCAGCAGGGATCTGGTTCTTATAAAGCTCAGTAGGCTTTGTGTAAATGATTTGAAATGCAGCCAGAATCTACCCTACCTCTCCTTTGGTCTGCTGTGATTATGTTATTATTATGCGCTCTGATGATATGGAAGTATCTCAGTGGCACCACCAACTGACCGACATCTAATCCTGGTACTCTCTCCGGATGAGATGTAGTTTAGGGAAGTGGTGCTCTTCTGATCAGGTATAAACCTCCTCATTGTGTGGCTTATCTTCCACATAAATGCTAAATTCAACACATCGCCACTTCCCTCAGCTTTTCAATGGGAAGTGTCCTGGAGTAGGAAGACAGTCCCGGTCCACGGTGCAAAGGTGCCTATAAGCAAGGGGGAAGTGAAGGAGATGTGACAATACAGTCCAAACAAAATAACTTAAGGCTACAGTCGATATTCTGTTATGACTTTACTCTTGAAAGATTATTTCTTATGACTTAATTCTCAAAATGTAAGATCTTTTTTCTAACAGTGGCACTCAGACTCTATCACATATATGCCCTCACCTACAATCACTAACAATCTGTAGTGCTTAAATAAAATATTATGAAACGGTTGCAAAACAGTGTATTCTTCTATTTTAAAACAATGAGTGGCTTCATGGAACATTGCCAAGTAAATACCTTATTCAATGCAACTAAGGTGTATCATAATTACTGGTCAGTAACAAAGAGTTAGTTATATTTCGAATTATAAATATAAAAACAATATGGGATACAGTACATCTCTCTCTCTCTCTCTCTCTCTCTCTCTCTCTCTCTCTCTCTATATATATATATATATATATATATATATATATATATATATATTTATATATAAATAGCATTACAACTTAGGTAACCAATAAAGTTGCCACCATCCATTGCCTAAATAGAGATAGATAAAATAAATCCCTTTTTCTTAAAATAGAGTTAAAGAAAGCCAGAGAGCCTCAGCCTCAAGGTCATCAGTAAATCGGCGCTCATACTCAGGCCTACCATAATACCATGCATAATCGTTTGCAGCTGCTCAGTAAATACAAGTGCAAGCCTGCATGTTCCTCCAAAGGCGCTTGGGGGGATTTCAAAGAATCCGTGAACAAATATCTAGTTAATATACTGCGATAATTCAAGAGAAAACAACAAATTATTATCAATGTTCTTTTATAAACTGAAATAAGAGGGCTATCTTTACCTGTTTGTCCAGACTTGGTGCTGGTGCCGGATCTCAGTCATTGTTATCGGAGACTGAAAAATGATTTGGGACAGGAAGGAGGCAAGGGAGGCCCCAGACCCCCATTGTGTGAAATTCAGAGAGTCCTGTATCTTCTCTTATTAAATGTCACGTCCATAACTCCCCGAGCGGACAAGCAGGTATCTGTTAGCAAATGAAAGCACATTCACACCTATGCTTAAAGAGGTGCAACAAATGCAGCACTGTATGTGTTGTGGATTATCAGCATGATTAACAGGACATCTGAGCCCATGCTCGAGTGAATAAGAGGACTGACCAAAGATGCAACACTTCACTGCTTCTATAATTAGACCATCTTTAACATGATCTTTAACATGGTATATGATGCTTAGGGTCTTATCTCAGCAGTTAAAAGCGATAATCTTTGACACTGTTGTAAAGTTTTTATACAAAACAACTGCTAATACCACTGAGTGGTCTCACACAAAGGTGATTTAGTTTGAAGCCAGTTCATAAAAGATTTTACGTATGCAGGCCTGACCCATGTCTCTCCAGGGGAAATTCCTCACTTTGCTTTCCCAGCAGCAACATCAGTTGTTTTTTGGAAAAAGTAAAATTGGTTACTTACCATGAGTAGCAATAAATACCATGGTTGAACCGAGAAAGAAAGGAGCACAACCTAAACTCAAAGTCATTAGCAGAATATCCAGGGAGGGTAATGTAACCCTTCAAGGTCCACACAAGGTGGTTAAAGTTCAAGTAAAATCAAGCTAAAATTAGTATGTTACTTAGGTTTAGGCACAAAACTACTTGGTTAAGTTTAGACGACAATACTACTCGGTTAGGTTTAGAAAAAGATTATGGTTTGGGTTAAAATGGGTACGTCTGTTATGTAATTAAGCTTCAGTTTCACATGGGATGGGACCCGAACTGCACAGGAACCGTGTTCTCCTGGGTCAAAGTCCGGTGCGTTTGATCCAACCACCAACCTCCTCTCTATACGTATCTAATTAACAACGTTTATGTGTTTCGACGTAAACTAAGCATTGGGATCATGTTTCCTTTAATGAATAGAAGTTTGACCTGTGAGGTCAGTGTTATCGTCACTCGGTCTTTAGCAGGGGCACGGAATCTCGCACTTCCATTTGGCACCACGACGCCAGCTGTCAGTAACAGCTATCAGAATGGAAATAATCTCAGCACTTGTCACTAGCTGTTGACCCTCCTTTTATCTCTTAGCCTCTGAAGGGGCTGTGATTGCTGGTGCTAGTGACTGGCTGTGCATTAAAGTTGCTATACAGAATTACAATGCATGTTGTGCAAGTTTTATGAGTTATTGTTATTATTCAAATAGTGTATCAGAGTTTTTCCACTTAAAATAAAACATCAACCTGAATATTTGATATCTAAATAGTTTAGAGCTGCAAGGATTAATCTATTATTATAATCACCAACTATTTTGATAATCAATTAATCATTTATTAAAGAAAATAATAGTCACAATTCTCTGATTCCAAGCTTGTTAAATGTGAATATTTTTTGGTTTCTTTCCTCCTCTGTGGCAGTAAACTGAATATCTTTGAGTTGTGGACAAAACAAGACATTTGAGGATGTCGTCTTTAACTTTAGGAAAAACTGATCCATATTTTCACCATTTTCTGACATTTTATAAACCAAATCCATTAATTGAGACAATAATTGACAATGAAATGATCATTATTTGCGGCCTTAAAATAGTTGGCGATTAGTTTAATACTTGGCAACTAATATATTCATGTTTACAGCGAGTTATAGGGTGTATATGTACTTTTGGAGACTTTTAACGGACTACATTTCAAAGCTATCTGAATTATGACTGGAATCTAATCCTGCGATAAATCAGAAGCAGCTCAGCTTGGACTCAGACTCCACACAGAGGTGGCTTTTTAAATGTATCAGTAAAAGTTGACGGGATGTGGGATATACCCGTCATTCACTGTGTATTTCTGTGAGACAGAACCCGGTGTGAGGCCGTCGTCTGCTCCAACTGATCCGAGATGGAGGCAAAGGCATGGCCCCGAAAGCCTCTGTGGCTGTTCTCCTCAATCAGTGCAGTGTGTTGAGCAGGAATTTCACACAGTTATCTTTGTCCTCAAAGACACAATGCCTTGTCAACGGGACTGTAACTGGGGGGCCAGCTCTCGCCCACTGCTGACTGATAATGGGAGAAGGCTTCCACAGTGACCTTGGAGCATAACATGCTGACATAGCCCTCTATTGTGTGTCATCATTAATGCCTTACAGTGAATCTCAAGCATGTCACCTGTGCCAGGCCGCTGTCTGTATTGCCTGACACTTGTCGCCTGGTTAATCTCACAGACGTTCTTTATTTAGATCGGCCCATCTGGTATTTGATAGCTGTTTATGTTACCATAAAGTCCATTCTATGATAACTAAATAATATGTTACCCCTGCCGCACTGCGACTCTACTTAAGCCTTCTGGGTAATTGAGACCCATACATGACATAGTTCTCTGGAATATCTCTCCAGATATTGTCTGTCTTCCTTTGTGTTTAGACAACAAAACCCGTAGTTTACATTTATAGAATACTTTGGATTATCGTAAAGCATTCAGACAATGTGAACGATCTTTTTGTTTTTTTATTTTTTGCTGCTGTTACAACATGCATTGATAATGTTTTTTATTTGTTCTTTGTAAAAGCAAAACTTCATAGGATATATGATGATTTTATAGATTTTATAGACTTGTGTTTTGTTTTGTGCTGATCATGAAGGAAAGATTACAGTGTTATATATAATATACACCAAAGATGTTTCCTTTCATTTTCATTTATAATGTTATACTTGCCTTTTTAAACAAATACATTTATTGAGATTTTTACAAATGCATATTTATCTCCCCTTTACCCTTATCGCACCTAGGGCTGCAATATTCTGTGTATATTCAAAGTTTTAAACTTTCCCATTCCATAACGTGAATTAACGTGAATTAACAGGGACTTTGGGGTATACTAACTGTAGTTACCCTCATCTAAAGACATAAATATAAACATTTTGTATTCTCATAAGCAGATATGCATGAAAACAGTTGTAATAAAAGCAAAAATTAAGTGACATTTTTGTGAATAGAACATTAATGGATTCTTTCAACTATACAAACACATTTTGATTTTGTAATTGCTAGTTAATGTAAATATTTAGCCCAGTGATAGAATCAAAATGGACCTGACTGAATGTAGTACCTGAGGTCAGATACAGCAATGAGGCCTTAAAAGCCCTGCTGTATTGTGCAATTGTGCTAATTATCTGTGCATGTGATGGAAGAATGCAGTGTACAATCAAATACAGTTAGTATAAATTAACCTTAAATGTTCAGTTTATTCCTGATAATTCACATTAATCTATATATTTCCATTGATTCCCTTATAGTAATGGTAATTCCCATATATTCCAATTAATTCTATCAGTTAATTCCCATGTATTCCCAAATATTCCTGTTAATAATCATATATTCCAATTAATTCTATCTGTTAATTCCCATGTATTCCCAAATATTCCTGTTAATAATCATATATTCCAATTAATTCTATCCGTTAATTCCCATATATTCCTGTTAATTATCATACATTCTCATTAATTCCTATGGAAAGTTTCCAACTCTTTTGCAAAAAAAGGGTAAAAATTCAGCTTCCCATGGAAAATTTCTAGAAAGTTTCCATTAAATTCCAGACATTTTCCATTTATGTACCACCCTTCACTCTGCTACTGTCAAAAATCTGACACAAAGTTGCTAAAAAGCAAATCAAACAATAACAGTAATGATTAAATAATTTAATGTAGACATTCTTTAGTAATCATCGATTTGCCTGATTGAAAAAAAAGGTTTTACCAATAACTTATGGAAGGTAAAAATTAAACTGAAATGGTTTTGACGTCCAGAAGTTGAATATATCTCCATCGATTTAAATATCCCCACATCTGAATCACACACCAAATAATAACTACATTTAAACAGTTTTTGTTCAGTGTCTTAAGTGAGTATGCTTCTGCTCAGTGCAGCATGAATTATTCCCGTAATAGAAGCACACTTACGGGATGATGAGAAAGGAATTACTGCCTGTGTCTATTTAAAGATTGCGTCGTGGTCCCCTGGCTGCTTGAGGATACCTATGATTAATCACCGCAGTGCATGGAGCACCTAATATGGCCTCGTCAGGAGACCCCATCACTGATAATACTCTGACCCGCTGATTTCTATATTGCTCTCCGCCACTTATCCTCCCTTCATGTAGCCCTAACCCGATGCAGACACAATAACATTCCTGGCCCCTGAACGCTCCGCCATATTTGGCAGAGAGGCTTTGTTTATAAAGAGGACTCATGGTGACACCCCTCCATAGGTCACCATTCTATCTCAAGGTAAGGTGCAGAGACAATGGCCTACAAATCACACAATACACTTTGACACTGAAGCTTTACCTGCATTGGTGTGCACTGCAGATGGGTTTCATCAGTTTGCATCATCTCTTTCCTCAGGACCATTACACCTCGGTCTCCTCAGTAGGGCTTGGAAAGGTAAGAACATCTGAGAGATTAAAATGTATTTCATTTATAATGTGTGGAAAAAAATTTAAATATAATGCCAATAGATGATAACTTAACATAAAACAGACTCTGTATTAAAATAAGCATTATTTTACCATGTAGTTTGATAAATTAATAAACAGTTGAATGTCAATTAAGATTTTTTTTTTTCTGCAGACAAGGTGAAAAATGGGTGACGCTGCCATGAAAGATTTTGGGGCAGCTGCCCCATACCTGAGGAAGTCAGACAGGGAGCGTCTGGAGGCCCAGACCCGTCCCTTCGACATGAAGAAGGAGTGCTTTGTTCCTGATACAGATGAGGAGTACGTGAAGGCTTCCATCACCAGCCGAGAGGGCGACAAAGTCACCGCTCAGACGGAAAAAGGGAAGGTCAGTGACGGATGGTTTCCTAACTTACCACAGCGAGAGATGATTCAGGTTCATTCGACCTTTTGACAGTAGCAGAGTGAAGGTATTAACAGATATAATTAATGGTATTATATGATAATTAACAGGAATATATGGACATTTTAGGGTAATTTATACTAACTGTATTTGATTGTGCACTGTGCATTCTTAATTATGTAATTATTTATACTTTCAATGATAGAACCACAGTTATTTACACTGCTGTCCACTCACTATTTAAGCTAGAGCATCTCATGACGCTACAGTTATTTAGTCACACAAAGCAGAGATTGATTCACAGAGGCATGGTGCCCCCTCCGACAGGGATTGAAGCTAACTTCGGAGTGTCTAGTCTGTAAGCCTCTCTTAAGTGCCAAAAGCCTCTCCGTAGACTCTTGTTGGTTGGTCTAGACTCTGAAATTAACATTAACCTGGCAGCAGTAGTAAACTTGCAGCTTAAATAATATAATGCAATCCAACAACTGTTATAATCTAGAAGGGGGCTGTCGTTTACTAAAGTGTATCTACTTGTACTCTTAAAGTCAGGCCATTGGGATGCTGGTAGAAAGGTAGAGGAGGGTCATGGCTGCAGGAAGAAGACAGTTGGAAGCTGGACAAGTCATCTTTGCCTCAGCCTAATTTAATAATGAGAAAGGCACCAGCAGCCTACCCGCACCCCAATGGCCTGACTTTAAGACTATGAGTAAGGGTGCAAATGTGCTCCTAAGTTGAAAAACGTGCATAAAGTGCATAAAGAACCTTTGGGGCAAATCAAAAAAGAATCAAATAATGTGTTTTTCCTTAATAAAGGGACACAAGAAGACATTTACACGCAATGTTTTTATAATTATTTCTGCTTCAAAACTGTATCCATTTAATAATTATACTTTTAATGATAGAACCCCAGTTATTTACACTGCCCTCCACTCTATTTAAGCTAGAGCATCTCATGACGCTACAGTTATTTATGAATACAAACTGGAAAATACAGAAAGGTATGCATGTTAACAGGAAATAAACTTACTGTACAGTTGAAGAACAGGAGCAGGTTAAAGGGTTAATTGTCTCTGCTCTGCCTCACTGATCAAGCTGCCACTGCAGACTGCGCTTCCGTGCGTCCCAAACGTTCGCACCAGAGGTGTTTTTACAAATGAACAACAAACTGCAAAAAGACTTTGTTACTGAGCAGCTTTGTGAACTCACAGTAACTCAGTTTATTCACACACATGTTCCTAAATATATTTTACATTTTGCAAGCATCTATTTTTAGCCGCAAATTTCCTACAGTGTATTCTAGGGTTGTCAAAAGTATCAAAGTTTTGATGGGTTTCAAAATGAGACGTTCCACATTTGATATCGAAAATACTGAAACTACAAGCACTGTGTGCAGGGAAAAAGTATTATAAAGTATTAAGTACTTTTTTGTGTGCCAAACGTTTTTCTTTTTTACATGCTATCAAAAGAGGTATCGAGTATCGTATTTTTACGCTGGTATTGTATCGAAGTTTAAAATTGTGGTATTGTGACAACCTTAGTGTGTTCACACAAGACATCACTTGTCATTTTTGGAAAGTAGCTGAATTCTGCAGGGTTAATAACAGTCTATTAATATTGACTATCTCCTTTTTTCAGACCGTCACAGTGAAGGACTGTGATGTACACCCTCAGAACCCGCCAAAGTTTGATAAAATTGAAGACATGGCCATGTTCACTTTCCTCCATGAGCCCGCTGTGCTGTTTAACCTCAAAGAGCGTTATGCAGCATGGATGATCTACGTGAGTTAAAAGCTTAGCAAAGATTGTACTCCTGAACTACAGTACAGCTACATCCTACATTTATTTATCAATGGCGACTATAACTGTACCTTTCTCTTTCTCATAGACCTACTCTGGGCTCTTCTGTGTGACTATCAACCCCTACAAGTGGCTGCCAGTCTACAACCAAGAGGTGGTTGTTGCCTACAGAGGAAAGAAGAGGGCTGAGGCTCCTCCTCATATCTTCTCCATCTCTGACAATGCCTACCAATATATGCTAACTGGTAATTCACATGAACTTATCCTACGTTCACAGAAAGGTGAAGTGTAAAAATGGGCCAAGAATTCTAACGTAATCTTCTCTTTTCCAGACAGAGAAAATCAGTCAATTCTCATCACGTAAGTTATGTTTCCATGACTGGGTTCAGAGATTGTTGTTGTAATACTGTTTTATTAGATGCAATAGACCAATGCAAAACAATTACATTTTTAAAAAAAGTGATAGATTATAGTCATTATGGATGTAATAGTCATAGAGTTGTCTTTGGAAAAGACAATTCCATGTATTACATTGAAAAGGTATATCAATAATGACTGATTTGCATTTTTGTTGATTAATCAAGACTCTGGCTAGTTCGATATGATGTACTACGCGTTGCCCATTTATCAATTTCTCAAAACAATCCAAATTGTGTCTTCAGTGGAGAATCTGGTGCTGGAAAAACTGTCAACACCAAGAGAGTCATCCAGTATTTTGCCAGCATTGCAGCTGGAGGCGGGAAGAAGGACGCAGGCTCTGAGAAAAAGGTGACGATGCTGAAATTCATTCATTCATTCATTCATTCATTCATCTTCAACCGCTTGTCCCTGTCGGGGTCGTGGTGGGCTGGAGCCGATCCCAGCTGACATCGGGCGTGAGGCGGGGTCCACCCTGGACAGGACGCCAGTCTATCACAGGACACATAGAGACGAACAGAGACAGACAACCATTCACACCTACGGGTGATTTAGAGTCATCAATGAACCGAACACCTGCATGTCTTTTGGATTGTGGGAGGAGACTACAGAATCCTAATGGCACCATGGTTCATTTTCTTTATTTGAACAAATGTTGCACTTATGCATTCTTTTAGGGGACATCGTATCATTTTCTTTAGTGTTGAACGATCTAAACAGATGTTGCACTTCTGTCTTTTAGGGTACTCTGGAGGATCAAATCATTCAGGCTAACCCAGCTCTAGAGGCCTTTGGTAACGCCAAGACCATCAGAAATGACAACTCCTCCAGATTTGTGAGTTTCTGCCTGTAATGAAGAGCCTTATTTTTTTTGCAATAATTCTATTTTAACATGTTTTTGTCATGAATTTTAGGGCAAATTCATCCGAATTCACTTTGCAGCCAGTGGGAAACTGGCCTCAGCTGATATTGAGACATGTAAGAAGTCTTTTCTCTAAACCTTCATCTTGTCCCTTCACATGTTGAATAATCACCTTCCCACTTGCTGAACATAATGCAAATGTCTTCACAGATCTGCTGGAAAAGTCCCGTGTCACCTTTCAGCTCAAGGCTGAGAGAGATTACCACATCTTCTATCAGATTCTGTCTCAGAAGAAACCTGAGCTGCTTGGTAAATAAAAACAACCGATCTTTACACCAGAAACAAAAACTAGTAGTAATTATGTTGCTATTTTTATTTTATTAAATGAACCAGGACTAAAACCTCTTTTTCAAAAGTGTCGTAGCCAGGCAGCAGCATAAATAACAAACATTCATTCATCTTCAACCGCTTATCCTGGAGTCGGGGGGGGGGGGGGTGCTGGAGCCGATCCCAGCTGACATTGGGCGTGAGGCGGGGTACACCCTGGACAGGACGCCAGTCTATCGCAGGGCACATAGAGATGAACAGAGACAGACAACCATTCACACCTACGGGCAATTTTAGAGTCATCAATTAACCTAACACGTGCATGTCTTTGGATAGTGGGAGGAAACCGGAGAACCCGGAGAAAACCCACGCAGACATGACACCACCGTGTAGCCCCTAAATAACAAACATATAACAATTAAATCAAAACAAAAAATTAATTGCAGTCTAATGAGATATCAAAATATTATTCAAAATTTGAAACATCCACAACCAGATGTGCCTACTTCCAAGTCTCCTAGAATCGTTTTAATGCGTCCAATGAAACCAGCACCCAAAGATTTAGGTAGTTTTGAGCTTCTGAACTTTAGAATGAATAAGTTCTGGGACAATAACTTCCCATACTTTTTTTCGTAGAACGTAGAGCTGTAGGTAAAATCGAAAACAGTCCAAGAACAGCCTCATAAATAAAAGTTTTCCAAAGGTATAGTCTACAGGTAGACATGGCTGACCATCCAACCGGAACACACAAAGAATGCATACAAAATCTAACATTTCGCTTTTGCTTTTCAGAGATGTTGCTCATCACCAACAACCCCTATGACTATGCCTTCATCTCCCAAGGAGAGACGACAGTAGCCTCCATCAATGATTCTGAAGAGCTGGTGGCCACTGATGTGAGTAGGGATGTACCATGATGTCTTTCACATCTCACAAAAGATAAGAAATATAAAGTAAAAGTTGTTAATAGGTGGTAGTACTCCAATTCATGCATTTTGCTATTCTGGACCTCAATGAGTTTACTGAAAAATAAAGTTTTATCAATAAGGGTTATTGAAAAAGAAAGAAAATAATTTATTATTGCTCTATCTTCTCAGCTATTGATATATGATTATAAAACTTGATGTCACTTGTAACCCAGTATCACTGTGTCCCTGGTATGGCCTGAACGACTTTTAATTTTTTTTTAGAGCAATATCGATTTTAGAAAAAAAAAATAAAGCAAGAATAAATTCCTGTATGGCGGCGGTGGAGTCAATAAAGACCTTTTCTATGTGGTTATGTGGACCTATATGACTTGGCAAAGGAACTCAGAAGTCTGCTTTCCCAAACAAATAAGTAAATTAAAGATTATACACTGAGAAAATAAAGAATAGATAAATATATAATATAGCTAAATAGTGATGTATGTTTAGTATCAGTTGATTGCTGACCATTACATTAAGAATGCGTAAAAATATAATAAATATCTAATGATGTCTGAATCCCTCCATGCACTGTTTTTATGTGCTCTATAAAAAACGGTTTTCATATCGGCACGTATCGGACACTTTGCCAATACTGACAGATACCAATATGTCTGTGATAGACCAATATAGATTACAGATTATATTGGGTGATTGATATCGGTCTGGCTCTTGTCCCTAAATGAGAGCGAAAATGATTTTAACAGACCGGATTGGATGCCTTTTAACACTCCTCTTCTCATTCAGGATGCCTTTGATGTGCTGGGCTTCACCCAAGATGAGAAGAACGGCATTTACAAGCTGACTGGTGCCATCATGCATCATGGAAACATGAAATTCAAGAACAAGCAGCGTGAGGAGCAGGCGGAGGCTGATGGCACTGAAGGTGAGGAAAGCTCTCTGAAGCCTTGAAATGTAACAAACGGGATATAAAACATGTCAGGTTTGTTTATGGAGAGATTATCCCTATTGAGAGATTTTACATTTATAATTATCTTCTCAGTTGCTGACAAAATTGCATATCTGATGGGCCTGAACTCTGCCGACCTCATCAAAGGTCTCTGTCACCCAAGAGTCAAAGTAGGAAATGAGTGGGTCACCAAGGGACAGAATGTCCAGCAGGTAAGAATAAAACTCTAGAGGCGTCCTTTAAAGTACAACAGATGAAGGAAGCAACACACAATAAAGGTTATTTGATGTTAAATTTTCTTTAGGTGTACTATGCTGTTGGTGCACTGTCTAAATCAGTGTATGAGAAGATGTTCCTGTGGATGGTGATAAGAATCAACCAATCCCTGGACACCAAGCAGCCTCGTCAGTACTTCATTGGTGTACTGGACATTGCTGGATTTGAGATCTTTGATGTGAGCTTCTTTTATTTATGTTAATATAACCTATATTATACAGTCAACTTCATTTATTCAACTACAACTTCTGCAATTGAATGAATTAAGTAAATGAGGATACTTTTGTTACTTTACATTACAGTTCAACACCTTTGAGCAGCTGTGCATCAACTTCACCAATGAAAAACTGCAACAGTTTTTCAACCACCACATGTTTGTGCTGGAGCAGGAAGAGTATAAGAAAGAGGGCATTGAATGGACTTTCATAGATTTTGGTATGGACTTGCAGGCCTGTATTGACCTGATTGAAAAGGTGAGACACAGGGATGTTACATGTTCATGAATACAAATTAATTCTAAAATAGATGGTCTGTTAAAATGACTTGATTTTTTGTTCCATCAGCCCATGGGTATCATGTCCATCCTTGAAGAGGAATGCATGTTTCCCAAAGCCTCTGATACCACCTTTAAGGCTAAGCTCTATGACAACCATCTGGGGAAATCTGGCAATTTCCAGAAGCCCAGAATTGTCAAAGGAAGACCAGAGGCCCATTTTGCCCTGATGCATTATGCTGGAACTGTTGATTATAATATCAACAACTGGCTGGTGAAGAACAAGGATCCTTTGAATGAGACGGTTGTAGGACTCTACCAGAAGTCTAATCTCAAGCTGTTATCTTTGCTCTTTGCAAATTATGCTGGAGCAGAATCAGGTATGAATAAACTGAATGTCAATATTTGATCAAACGTGTCACAATGAGAACTGCAAGAGTGAATACTTCATGTTATCTGTCTGTTAATGTAATCTAATTAGTTGTACACTGGTTCTAGCTGATGGTGGAAAGAGTGGCAAAGGAAGCAAGAAGAAGGGTTCATCCTTTCAAACTGTGTCTGCTTTGCACAGGGTGAGTAAATGGCGATGTAAACCAATGACTGAGATATGCGTCACCTTAACTTGGTTATTAACACAGGGTTTAAATACCTCCACAGGAGAACCTGCACAAGCTGATGACCAACTTGAGGTCTACTCACCCTCACTTTGTTCGCTGCATCATCCCCAATGAGACCAAGACTCCTGGGGCCATGGAGAATCCTCTGGTGATGCACCAGCTGCGCTGTAACGGTGTGCTGGAAGGCATCAGGATCTGCAGAAAGGGCTTCCCCAACAGGGTCCTCTATGGAGATTTCAAACAGAGGTATTATCTAATATGTCAAATGTTTAATCACATGCTTAACAATTCCAAAACAAAATGTAAATAATGTTGTTTTTTCTGCTTTCTATTACAGATATCGCATCCTGAATCCTGCTGCCATCCCTGAGGGTCAGTTCATTGACAGCAAAAAGGGAGCTGAGAAACTTCTTGGGTCTCTGGATATTGATCACAGCCAATACAAGTTTGGACACACTAAGGTAATTCATAAAAGAGAAAGAACCACTGTTACTAATGTTTAATGTATAATTTGGAAAAACAGTTATATTAGTAACCGAAGAATGCCACTTATACAGCAGCTTTAACCAATATTTGTCAGCAGAACCTCTGGTTACACCAGACAAAATAGACCTGTATCAGCCAAATCCATGCATGCTGCATTAAGCAAGGGTTCATTTAAGAACAAATTTTCATTTCCAATAGTTCCTGCCAGGAAACAGGTTCTTGAACTGGTTTTGTTCAAAATTGTTCAAACCCTGGTGCCATCTAGCGAACTAGCCCAGGTTTCCACCAGTTTTGCACCTAACCATTGTGTAACCATTCATTCTTGGTAGAAATTATCTGAAAGGTTCAAAATCTGGCGTACGAAACAAAATGGAACCTGTTCCCTGTTGGTTGAAATGCGCTATGAGAGGAACAATATATTATTTCTTCTTTGAAAAGTCTTAAGTCCTTATGTGTAACACCTGGTGGATATCTACATGATCCTTAAGGTGTTCTTCAAGGCTGGTCTTCTTGGGCAACTGGAGGAGATGAGGGATGACCGTTTGTCACTTATCATCACTGGGATCCAGGCAAGAGCAAGAGGTCTGCTGGCAAGAGTGGAGTTCCAGAAGATTTATGAAAGGAGGTAAGAGGAATCAGGAATTTAAAATGAACTGAAACAAAGCAAATAATATGATTTGTAGGGATTGTGTTTTGTTTAAGTTGTGGTAAGAACTTCGGTTCATCTTTGACAGAGATGCACTGTTGGTGATCCAGTGGAACATCCGCGCCTTCATGGGGGTCAAGAATTGGCCGTGGATGAAGCTGTTCTTCAAGATCAAACCTCTGTTGAGATCTGCTGAGGCAGAAAAGGAGATGGCCAACATGAAGGAAGAATTCCTAAAGCTGAAAGAGGCTTATGCAAAATCTGAAGCTCGTAGAAAGGAACTAGAGGAGAAAATGGTCTCTCTTCTTCAAGAGAAGAACGACCTGCAGCTCCATATCCAGGCTGTAAGTCTAATGACAGCACTCTTAACATGTCATCGACAAAATAAATAAATCATACATATGTATGCATTTGTGTCTATTGCAACTTATGTTAACAAAGTTACCGAATGAATGCCCATTTGATTTCAGGAGCAAGATAATCTTGCAGATGCTGAAGAAAGATGTGAAGGGCTGATCAAATGCAAGATTCAGATGGAGGCAAAAGCCAAAGAGCTGACAGAGAGACTGGAGGATGAGGAGGAGATGAATGCTGAACTGACAGCTAAGAAGAGGAAGCTGGAGGATGAGTGCTCTGAGCTGAAGAAAGACATTGACGACTTAGAGTTAACTCTGGCTAAAGTGGAGAAAGAGAAGCATGCCACAGAGAACAAAGTATGAAAATGACTTCCTATTCGTCTCAATGTTAAGTGCATGAACAAGTAGCATATTTCTAACCTGTACACTTTTTTCAATACTTATCACTCATTTCCCAGGTAAAGAACCTGGTCGAGGAGATGTCTGCTTTGGATGAAATCATTGCTAAGTTGACCAAGGAAAAGAAAGCCTTACAGGAAGCTCACCAGCAAACACTGGATGATCTGCAGAGTGAGGAAGACAAAGTTAACTCTCTGACGAAGGCCAAAGCTAAGCTGGAGCAGCAAGTGGATGATGTATGAAATCTATGTATAGTCACAACCTAATTTAAAAGTGTTAAGCAAGATCATATGCTCCTTGCATATTAGGAAAATATTTAACTTTCTTTAATGATATTGTCCAGCTTGAAGGTTCTCTGGAACAAGAGAAGAAGATTCGGATGGATCTTGAGAGAGCTAAGAGGAAACTAGAGGGAGACTTGAAATTAAACCAGGAGAGCCTAATGGACCTGGAGAATGACAAGCAGCAGCTGGAAGAACATCTGAAAAAGTAATCAAATGATTCTATTGTACAGTATGTATATATCTAAACCAGTACACAACAGCTGTACAGATGCAGGCAGAGCAGATGACCAGTTATTCTAATTCTCACTCCTGTATTTCACCACAGGAAAGATTTTGAACTCAATCAGCTCAACAGTAAAATAGAAGATGAACAGGCCATAACAATTCAGCTTCAGAAGAAAATGAAGGAACTCCAGGTAAGGGATGATTCATGTCCAATGAGCCTGTGAATGTCCAATGTTTCAGAATTGGTAGAACACTCAAAAGTTAGTAGCGACTAAATAATTCTGCCCTCACAGGCCCGCATTGAAGAGCTGGAGGAAGAGCTGGAGGCAGAGCGAGCTGCCCGAGCTAAGGTGGAGAAGCAGAGAGCAGACCTGGCCAGAGAGCTGGAGGAGATCAGTGAGAGGCTGGAGGAGGCTGGCGGAGCAACATCTGCCCAGATTGAGATGAACAAGAAGAGGGAGGCTGAGTTCCAGAAACTCCGCAGAGACCTTGAAGAGGCCACTCTGCAGCATGAAGCCACTGCTGCCACGCTCAGGAAGAAACAAGCTGACAGTGTGGCTGACCTGGGAGAGCAGATCGACAACCTGCAGAGAGTCAAGCAAAAACTGGAGAAGGAGAAGAGTGAGCTCAGACTGGAGCTGGATGACGTGGTCTCCAATATGGAACATATTGTGAAGACAAAGGTTGGCTAAACTGAATTTCTTGCTAATGTTGACATCGCACAGATATGTGGGGATTTGGGGTTTAACAGGAATATTTCCAATATTTATGTTGAATCTAGACAAATCTAGAGAAGACATGCAGGACTATGGAAGATCAGATGAATGAATATAAGACCAAATATGAAGAGGCTCAACGCTGCATCAATGACTTTAATCTGCAAAAAGCAAAACTTCAAACTGAAAATGGTATGTTCTTTTTTGGGGGCTTTATTACAAACTGATATCTACTTTTTTCATGACTACTGAGAAAACCAGAGAAAGGTTTTTGGTGATACATGGTTTGTTGGGGCACTTAAAATGAAATTATGCATTTGCCCATACCAGGTGAACTCTCAAGGCAGATGGAGGAGAAGGAGTCTCTGGTATCTCAACTGACAAGAGGAAAAATGTCCTACACTCAACAGATGGAGGACTTAAAGCGACAACTGGAAGAGGAGACCAAGGTGAAATTAAGTTTCAGTGCAGTAACTTCACTGGACAGTCATTTCTATCTCAATTGTATTACAGAGTTACTAATTCATATGATTTTGTTTCGACAGGCTAAGAGTGCCCTGGCCCATGCAGTGCAGTCTGCTCGTCATGACTGTGACCTGCTCAGGGAGCAGTATGAGGAGGAGCAGGAGGCCAAGGCAGAATTGCAGCGCAGCATGTCCAAGGCTAACTCTGAGGTGGCTCAGTGGAGAACTAAGTATGAAACTGATGCCATCCAGAGAACTGAGGAACTGGAGGAGGCCAAGTAAGACAGTTTGAGATCCAAATTCATGATTTGATGTGTAATTCCTAAAGTGACATTTTACTTCATCTAGCAGATCAGCTTTTTGTTTGTGTTATGTTCCTACTAAAATGTAAGACGAACAAAAAGTTTGTCTGTTAGATGACTGAGCAGCCAGTCATATTTGTTGAATTTATTAGAATGTATGCGCACTGCACACCTGCTGGAACATTAAGTGATTTGAATGATCGATTTCTAAAGGAAAAAGCTGGCTCAGCGTCTGCAGGATGCCGAGGAGGCTGTTGAAGCAGTGAATGCTAAATGTTCATCTCTGGAGAAGACCAAACACAGGCTGCAGAATGAGATCGAAGATCTCATGGTGGATGTGGAGAGGTCTAATGCTGCTGCTGCTGTTCTGGACAAGAAGCAAAGAAACTTTGACAAGGTGAAATACTACAAAGTATTTGTGAGACACAAAAGAGGAGCTCTTGATTCTTCTGCCAAATGATACTTGATATTTATTTATCATTTATTATGAGTCTGAGCCGTTGTACCACAAGTAAATATCAGGAATTCATTCTGATTTTAACCTTTTAACCTGCTATTTCTACTATGTCTGGCTTCATGATGAAACACATTCACATCTTGGAAGAGCCCAGCTCCAACTACAGAGCAGCTTCATTGAAGCAGCTAGGGGTTACGTCCATCACTCAAAGGAACCCTTAAAGGAGTTTTTAAAGCCACAGTTTGTAAAATTAGAAAAAGTCTGACTTCCCAGTGGTAGTATCAAAAAATACGCTATAGTATATCCTGAGATGAATAAGCTAAAATATTAGTCATCTGTAAAAGATGCACATATTGGCTTTAAGAGGGGAAATGACTCTCCATTGGTCCAAATATGTCTATTTAAAATTTAATGAGCGCATTTGTTTGGGGTTTGTTTGAGATTTATATGTTCTCCCTTTTGGTGTGCCGTTTCCTCCTTTCTCCATTCATCTGTTGAACATACAAATATTGCTGGCCTTTGGATCCACTGTAGGTCCTGTCTGAGTGGAAGCAGAAATATGAAGAGTCTCAGTGTGAGCTTGAGAGCTCCCAGAAGGAGGCCAGGGCTCTGAGCACTGAGCTCTTCAAACTCAAGAACTCTTATGAGGAGTGTCTTGATCATCTGGAGACAATGAAGAGAGAGAACAAGAACTTACAGGGTAAGATCCACTGCCGGGATGTTCAACAACATACATTCAACTGTAAAGCCATCTTAATCACACTGCTTGACTTTACACAGAGGAGATTTCTGACCTCACTGAGCAACTTGGTGAAGGCGGAAAGAGCATCCATGAACTGGAGAAATTACGGAAACAACTGGAACAGGAGAAAAGTGAGATCCAGTCAGCTCTTGAGGAAGCTGAGGTACAGACCCTCTGAATGAAACATTTTACGGTCAAACTGTCTGCTGTTATGTATAACCCTGTGCCCTCCTGTTCAACAGGCCTCCCTGGAACACGAAGAGGGTAAGATTCTAAGAGCCCAGCTTGAGTTCAATCAAATTAAAGCTGATATTGAACGCAAACTAGCTGAGAAGGACGAGGAGATGGAGCAGAGCAAGAGGAACCTGCAGAGGACTATTGACACCCTGCAGAGCTCTCTGGAAGCTGAGTGTCGTAGCAGGAATGAGGCTCTCCGTTTGAAGAAGAAGATGGAGGGAGACCTCAATGAGATGGAGATCCAGTTAAGCCAGGCCAACAGGCAGGCAGCTGAGGCCCAGAAACAACTGAAATCTGTCCATGCACATCTGAAGGTAAACTACAAAAGGAAAGGCTCACTTTCTTAAGATGTTGCAACTTCAAAGTGATTCTAAACATGAGTGTGGTTGATATCATCCCATTAAGGATTGCCAAATTCAGCTGGATGAGTCTGTTCGGGCCAATGATGATCTTAAAGAGAACATCGCCATCATTGAGAGACGCAACAACCTGCTTCAGGCTGAACTGGAGGAGCTCAGATCTGCTCTGGAACAAACTGAGAGAGGACGCAAACTTGCTGAGCAAGAGCTGCTGGATGTTAGTGAAAGGGTGCAGCTACTGCACTCACAGGTGAGACCGAGCTCAATTATTGAAACAACAAATGACTGGTTTTCTTGGACATCATAAAGAAAGTAAAGGCTTTATTATTTCACAGTGCAGTAACAATTTCTTAAATCTCATAAAATTTGCAGAACACCAGTCTGATAAACCAGAAGAAGAAACTTGAGGTTGATGCATCCCAGCTTCAAATTGAAGTGGAGGAAGCCGTGCAGGAGTGCAGGAACGCTGAGGAAAAGGCCAAGAAGGCCATTACTGATGCTGCCATGATGGCAGAGGAGCTGAAGAAAGAGCAGGACACCAGCGCTCACCTGGAGCGCATGAAGAAGAACATGGAGCAAACCATCAAAGACCTGCAGCACCGCCTGGATGAAGCTGAACAGATCGCCATGAAGGGGGGCAAGAAGCAGGTGCAGAAGCTTGAGGCCAGGGTAAGAAAATTTGACAATATACAAACATCACACATTTCTGATTGTAGAATTGTCCGACCCCCATTCATTTTAGATTTATAAAGCTGAAGTATTACATTTTGAACTCTAATCCTGAAGAAAAAGGTATGTTTATTAATTTACTAGATGATCTATATCAACTTCACCAGGTAGTTGCCAACTATGTCCTTCTGCTGTTTGATTATGGGCCGTTACAGCGCGTTTAACAGAGCTTTAAGACTGAACAATGCTGTAAAATCAAATCAGTAAGCTGAGAAAAAGCTCTGTAGAGCCACAGAATTGTCTGATAATTCTCCTGGAGTTAAATGTTAAGATATATTGATTGATGCAGCTGGGTTTTCTAATGAATCCTTTTCTGATGTTTACAGGTGAAGGAGCTGGAGAATGAGGTGGAGTCAGAGCAGAGGAAGAGCAGTGAAGCAGTGAAGGGAATCCGTAAATATGAGAGACGCATCAAAGAGCTCACGTACCAGGTGATTTTTCATGTGCCTGTAACCATAACCTATACAAATAGCAACAAGTGTGTGTGTGTTTTCAGCTATAAAACATATACTATCAACAGGCATCTTCTTTTATATCCCCTTGATCTATACAGACTGAGGAAGACCGCAAGAATATGGTGCGTTTGCAGGATCTGGTTGACAAACTGCAGCTGAAAGTCAAAGCCTATAAGAGAGCTGCTGAGGAGGCTGTAAGTGCTCACCATCTATTGGGTGTTTCTGATCCAAACATACTTCCCTTATAAATGTCATAGCTACAGTTCATTGCAAGTATATTTTTATATAGTCCATATCAGGGGTGTCAAACTGATCCGGTAAAGAGCCGCTGTGGCTGTAGGTTTTCCTTCCAACCAAGCAATAAGACACACGGCCCAACAAATTCATTGTGTGAAGGCAGTTCAGGTGATTGAATAAGTCGACTCACAAGTGTTCTTGCTTGGTTGGAATGAAAACCCGCAGCCACAGCGGCCCTTTACCGGATCACTTTGACACATGTGCGTTATATAGATGCTAAAATACCCCTAAAACACTAGCAGCTTTTGGATTTTAGCCAGAAATCATGAAAAGCCTCCTGACTTGTTTTCTCCAAACCAATGCCGAAGATGTTTATTCTTTCCACTGAAGACCAAGTGATTCCCCAGGTTCGTTGCCTTTTGTACTGATATAATATCATGCCCTGTGTTTTTGTTGGATGCTGCAGGAAGAGCAGGCCAATACTCATCTGGGAAAGTTCCGTAAACTGCAGCACGAGCTGGATGAGGCTGAAGAACGAGCTGACATCGCTGAGTCTCAGGTCAACAAGCTGCGAGCCAAGAGCCGTGACGTGGGTTCCAAGGTAAGACGCCACGCTACTCTTCATAAGCATTCAGTGAGATCCATTTAAACGGTTTTATTTGTGAAGAAAAATCAGTCATTATAGAAATGTTCATCACTTTAAGTGGGAGTAAACAAAGCAGACCAGTCTTTTTATAGATCAAATTTATTTAGATTAGTTTAATATTAGTGCAAATTAGTGTTGGTGATGATGTAATTTTTGTCACATGGAAGGCACCGTGACAATTTAAGCGCTAACTACAGCAGAACTACTAAGGCTGGGCGATATGACCACAATCTTCCATTAAGATATAAGTAATTTCATATCTTGATAACGAAAATATATCACGGTATAGCATGTTTACTGGTAATTCAATATAGCGTTTATGAAATAACCACAGGGCAAAGCCTATTTATGTAAACTCCTGGGACTATATTCTAATTTTATAAAGAACTTTATGGCAAAATGAAAATAACGTGCAAGGTCCAAAACTTAAAACATTATCCAAACGACATGAATATTGCTCTAACAGTTTGGTCGCTAGTTTTTCAACATCACTATAGAAACGATATAGAAGAATACAAACGTTTTTTTAAATTGTTTTGACAATATTTATATAAAATCAACTAGCCCTAATAAATACCAAAGATTAAAACTGTTATTATATTTAAAATGTTTTTCTTTTTGCCTATTTTTAAAAAAAGAAACAGTGTGTTTTTAACCCTTTGTTGAACAGAGAGCACCATCTGGTTGGTAAATAAAGAAAATGCTTTATGAAGCTTAATTTGACCGTATAGAAATAAAGACACCAAACAATGTGTGTTCCAGCTTGTGGACAGTTCCTGCGCTGTCGTTATTTGACCTTATGCAGTGAGTGCAACATGCTAATGTCGTGGCTAACCTAACCTAACGTTAAAAGAAGAAAGAGAAAATGATTTCCACAGATTTCAGGCTTGGATTCACAGTTTTAAGTGTCAAAAAAACAACAATCCAACATTTAATAAATTAAATAAAAATAAACATGGTTCTTTAACTTTAGCTTTCATCCGAAACACAGTGCTACATCGTTTGGACTCATTTAATTCCACAAATTCAACATTGATTTTTTGGGCATTTCAAATAATTTGTGCTCTGAACATCATACTTTACAGTAAATAAATGCTGACAGTTAAAAAAAAACCTCATTCATGTGGAATTATTGTCAGAACCACTAACTTGTCACATCTTTAGCCAAGTTGGTAACTTTGTTGAGTCTTGTTGGTCCTCTGTCACTAATCCGTCTCTCTTTGTCTACTCTTTTATTCTTCATCATAGAAAGGGCTCGATGAGGAGTGAAACTCAGACGGCCACCTAAGACCCCTGGGATCTCCTGTGCTGTTGTCCCCCTTTCACTTCAAAGTTACTCTGTAGAATAAAGAAAAGTGCATTCAAATTAACGAGCAGTCCTCATTTTCACTCAGGTAGAATTCTGCACATTGAGCTGTGTTTATCACCAGTGGAAACACTTCTGGGGCCCGTTTCACAAAGCAGGTTTAGTGAAAACTCTGAGTCTGTTAACCCTGAAATGAGGGAAACTCTGAGTTTTCCGTTTCACAAAGGGAGGTAACTCAAACCAGAGACAGAGGGGTAACTCTAGCCTGTTTCACAAAGAGAGGTAACTTAAACTCTTGGTCAGTTACCATGGTAACATGCTCTCTGAACCTAACCTGGTCGGGACCAGGATTTTCTCAGCAAACCTTGAGTTTCTCTCTGTCTCCGCCCTCTTTCAGCCACACACGGTGTTTGATTTCCTCATTCATTCAGTCAGCGGGCGAGTTTTGGCGTAGTATAGTTCTGTCGTCTGTTTTTTCAGAAAATCATTGCAAAAATCAGACATTAGAAGTTATATTAGTTGGTGACCATTTCCACTACCATGGCGTGTCCTTTTGATAATGATCCCGTGGATGAAGGTGCAGCATTACTGCGCAGAGAATTAAATATTCGTCGGGAGATGATTATCAGACCACGCATAGACGTCTTTGCATTTCCAGCGGTACCGTAGTTGTGCCGTATTCAGCACCCCTGCCGTGAAATGCACCCCCTCGCATTATAGGTGGAAACAACAGCCTTCTGATCCAGAAAATCACCTATAATGCGAGGTGGCGCATTTCACGGCAGGGGTGCTGAATACGGCACAACACCGTTTCATGTCACAGTCCATCATTTACATACACAACCTCATCCGTCCTTACATTTCCAACATTAACAACCAAAGTCATGCTCTCACATCCCAGCAGATAGTGTGTTGCGCTGCGTTTTTTTGCAAAGGGGAGTTTTTTATACAACATATAAAACTGCCACTTACGGTAATATTTACTTTATAATGTAAAACATGCTCAAAATGAGGCGTCACTATGAGGTGGTGTCGATGTTTTACCTGTTTGAACGATGTTTTTATGTTTCATCTTAAGCTGCTGCCAAGTGCGCTTCTCCCCCGTGTGAAGCACCTAAATTAAATTAATTTATAGGCTCCCACCCAAGCAGTTTCCCCTGTGAGATTACTGTGATTGCAACAGGACTACATTTAAACTTACGCACTGACCCGAGCAGCAATGTTCTCCCACGCCGTCTCCCTCTCTTTTGCTGCTGCAGCGGTGTAAACCTGCTCAAACTCTCCGTATGAGCGCATTAATATTTCCAATTCCAGTAGTAGCCTAGCACGCCTCTTCCCCGTTGCTATGGTGACTCGTCGAATCAGGGCTCCATTGATGCTGTCTTTTTTTACTTGTGGTGCACGCGCTTAACTCCAGGTCAAACTACTCCGAGTTGTACAAACTAATGCAAATCTGCTGTTCTGGAACTGAAAACTCAGAGTTTCCTATCTCAGAGTAGATCAACTCAGAGTTCAGGGTTAGACTCAGAGTTTGTTGAACCTGCTTTGTGAAAAGGACCCCTGGTAAATGTTTTTCAGAGTAAAAACAGAAAAGCATATGCAGCCAATCAATACCTTAGTGCGCAATCACACTGTCCTTCCGTACCGTGCCAAAACAGGTTTTACGGGTAAAGCCTAGTTCGTTTGACCAGTGTGAGTGCAACCGCTCCGCGCCTAGCTGCGTGTTTGCAAATGTACGAGAACCAGCGTGCGCACGTGTACGAGCACGAGGCCTACGGCGGTTCTGACGTCATTTTATGTGTGCCTGTTCGGACATAGAAAAAAGAAGGAGGGACAATGTGCGGACATTTAAAACAATGGCGGCAAAAAGTTCACGTTGGTGTGATGTGGAGGTGGAGTGTTTACTGCAGATTTGGTCGATGAAAATATTCCAAAACAGTCGACAAGACGCACAAAAACTCTGAGGTCTACGGAAAGAATTGTAAGCAAAGCGACGCATCGCGATGACGTCATCAATGCGTGTGACGTGTTACGGCGTGATGACGTATAGGCAGCAAGAAGCATTTGCTGAGGCCCAGGTAGTGTGAGTACAAACGGGCCTGGAGGGGGGGACAAGTACCCTAAAGCACGGGGCACGGGACAGAGGCAAAGTGTGAGTGCACCCTTACACAAAACGAATGAGTTCACTTTGTGTGGAGGGTCACAAACGGAGAAAGGTCACTCCTGCCACCATGTGCTGACACTCTGAACTGTTCTCTGACTTTCTATCGCTGCACACGTTTGTGACAATGTGACACACAGGTTTTATTTCACTGTGTTTCATTAACTGTTAGCATTTTTAATAATTTAAAATAAAATAAAAACTAGTGTTGTCTCTACCTGGGTAATTTTGTCTATGTAGGATTAAATTAGGCTTAGAATGGTTTATTTCAAACACAAAAATAAATAAATAATAGAAAATAAACATACAGTACATTTAAATAACAAACTTAAATATACAGATTGTAATAAACAAAATTATTAGTAAATATTACACGTCAAAAAGGAGTATGAAGACATTTTCACTTGTCTTGTCCTATCCCTTCTCCATAACTTAAATTAAATCATATTTATTAAATATACAGGGCCTATAGAAAGTCACTTGAAATGATAATACATAAAAAATGATTGACACATTTTGCTCTACGACACTCAAAGTGACATTTCTTTTTCAAAATTTCTGAAAATTAATAAAAAATGAAAAACTAGAATAGCAGGGTTGGAAAAGTGATGACTCCCCTTAGAATGACCATTACACCTGTACTGCACTGTACACCTAAACAACTACACCAGTGTAACCCAAATATCCACCAGGTGTCAATCATATATAATTTAAACAGTTACCTCACATTTATCGCACCAATCCTTCCCCATCCCGATACATCGAATTATTGGTTTTTTTTATAAATCGTCTTATCTTTAGTTATATTTGGACGTTGCTGTACATCTATATTCAACCCATTCCACAAATTCAGCCTGCAAATACATCAGGTTGACAATATATTGGAACAATATTGGCTCTTTTGAATATATTGTATATATGAGTTAGTAAAGGTTCCTAGTAAGTAGTAAAGGACAACAACAAGAAAACTGTAAAGAAATCTGTGAATAGACTGAAAAAGAACAGAGCTCCTCAAGTAATTCTTTTAGAGCGCAATCCCAGTGTCCGTGCGTCCCGTGCTTTAGGGTCCTTGTCACCCCCTCCAGACCCGTTTGTACTCACACTACCTGGGCCTCGGAGAATGCTTCTTGCTGCCTATACGCCGTAACACGTCACACGCATTGATGACGTCATCGCGATGCGTGGCTTTGTTTACAAAAACAGTCGAAAAGACGCACAAAAACTCTGAGGTCAGAGTTTTTGTGCGTCTTTTCGACTGTTTTTGAATCTTTTCATCGACCAAATCTGCAGTAAACACTCCACCTCCGCATCACACCAACGTGAACCTTTCGCCGCCATTGTTTTAAATGTCCGCGCATGGTCCCTCCTTCTATTTATCGCAGGGCACATAGAGACAAACAGAGAGAGACAACCATTCACACCTACGGGCAATTTAGAGTCATCAATTAACCTAACACGTGCATGTCTTTGGACTATGGGAGGAAACCGGAGAAAAGCCACGCAGACACCGGGAGAACATGCAAACTCCACACAGAAGGGCCCCAGCCGGGATTCAAACCAGAACCCTCTTGCTGTGAGGCGTCAGTGCTGACCACCAAACCACCGTGCTGTGGTTTCTTCACCTAGAACAAATATAAACCTAGGGGAAAACCTGGATTATCATTTCAATCCAATGGCAGTTAAAAAATAAGTGCACCAACATTTGCATTAACTAAAAATCAAAGCCTGAAACTTTACCCAGTCAACACCGTAGAACAAAAGAATCCCAATAATCAAAAATAACAGATTTCCTTTATGGTGCTGTTGGAGATGCTACCATGGCCATCTGTGAAACATGACCCTGAAAGTGTCAATAAGACAAACACTGCACTACAGATTTGATTTTAACAAGTTGTATCGGCTTACAGAGTCCTAAAATCATGAATCACATTGTGTCATAAAACAAGTGAAATAAATTTGCAACCTGTTTCAATTTTTTAAAAATCAGCTTTTTCAAGAATTATCTGGAATGAAGTGTCATTTTCCTGGAAAACGTGCACCCATCTCGCCTTCATCTGTCTTTTCAAACTGCACTGTAACAAGTGGAACTCACTAAATCTTTATTATCGATTAATCTAAATAACAAAAGTCTTGAAAATGTGTTTTTTACAGTGTGACGTGTCTTTTACACTAAATACTACTTGTTTCTACAACTTTAGCTTGAATATCTGTGAAAGTTAACTCCAGAAAATCTTTAGATGTCATAGATTTATTTTATGAATCCAATATTATTGCACAGAAGCACATAAAGGCCTTCCAGACAAGACCAGAACAGTTTTGGAATTAGACTTTCACTGACACTTTACATCTTTAATGTATTCAGAGTATTCAGTTGTTCATTTTAAGCACCTAACTGCAGCTAACAGTTTACGTATCTACTTTTACGTTTGGTTACACGTTAGTATGAAGTATTCAATAAGACACAATACTTATTGTGAAGTATATAGTATTATTCACTGACATTGTTCTATTTTATTCCAATGGGTGATAATTTACTTTTACCGTAAATATATGTATAGACGTCTGTCATGATGATATGCTGTAATGTAATCTTCTCATGCTCTTTCTACACATTTTTAATGAACCTCAATCAGTACTTCTGGTCTTTAAATATCAATCAATACTGTACAAATATCTTAATAATAATGAAACCATATCACCCAGCTAGACTATATAACATGCTGCAATACAATGTAACACAATTTACTTTACTATTGAATGCAATCATTATAAACTGTTTTAGTGAAACAGAATTGGTAAATTAAACTTAATACAATACAAATGAATAAAAAGCTGAAATTAAAAAGAGTACCTGATCAATAATCAGCATTGCTTACAATAAATCTGTCTTCTAGCTGAATCTATGACAGGCTTACCGTACTTCGTTCTTCTGCAGCAGCACAAAGGAGGGAGTGATAGTCAAGTTCTTACACCGGCACAGAACCAAGTGAAGGGTGGATATCAGCTTGACACTTGTGTAGCGCTGCATGCTGACCTGGACCTCACATGCGCCTGTCCTTCCAAGGTTCTAGATATTTGCTGAGAGATCATAAGATAAGAAATAAATTGCATAGTGTTATTTTTTGTTTTCCACATGCTTACACTAACGAAACTACGTAAACCATGGCTTTATTCATTTTCCTGCTGACCCTTTAAGACTTAACCTTTTAACATCGTTGCCTTTGTGCTATTGGTGCCACAGTGGCAACTGCTTAACATGTAGAACAACGGTGTTCAGAAATACTTCAGGACTAATTAGCAGACAATGGCAACAATAGCATATCAAGGTGACACCATTTGTTCCTTCCATCAGAGATTTTAGCCGCTAACAGTTGGCATTACCTTAGAGGGTTCCGGTTACAACTCCGTGTCCAAACAGCGAGACGGGGATGAACGCTAGGAAGGGGATACAAGACCGATGATTTCAGCAGGGATTTGGACAGCTGAGAATGAGAAAGTGCACAACAACAATGAGAAAGCAAATTCTTCCATTGGAAAATTGCTCGGCACTCAATTGTTTATTTTACAGGAGTAAACAAAACTTGCATGCATGGCTTAGATTGATAAGGGAGAGAGGTGGACAGATGGACAAAACAACTAAATTATTTATTTTCTCCCCGAAGTAGTGCTCACTTCGATGTGTTTCTGTTGAAGTTCCATAAAAGTAGACTGAGAAAAGGTTGTGGCAGGTAGTCAGACAGAAATAAATGGAAACTGTATATGTTGCATGCATCCAAACAACCAACATCTAATAAATATATGCCATAATGCAATGAAAATTAAAAATGCACGAAACTAGAATAAAGGGAGGGTTATCGGTATATTTTCCGTGCCACGCACCCGTTACCTCTCATTCATCATGACATCAGAGACACTTCATCTATAGCGCTGCTGTCAAAGGTCGGCTTTCTCAATCAGAGAGAAAACATCCAGAGAAGAATTTCACAGGGTTATCTTTATCCTCAAGGCCAAAGGAAAGGGAACAATGCCATGACGACAACATGAGACAAAGGGTGAAGACCTCGCCGGGGCAGAACTGTGATGAGTGATAATCTGAAGTTCCTGACCTTAGTGCTCACTCTGCAACAGCTGCAATACTTGTCTCAGTGCCCTTAACATGACTGACCTTTGATTATGAATCTTAACATGACAAATCCAGACCTGTTCTCAAAGCACAATGTTTGCAGAACCAATCTTATTAAATCATTAACCTTCCTGTTCGTAAGTTAGAATAGAGAGAAAGAGAGAATCATAGCAGAGAATCCAGGTTTCATCACGTTACCTAAATCAAAATATAGTGTATTATATCCATCATTACCATGTTTTATGGTTTTAACTGATCATAACAATAAACCTTATTTTACGGCACAAGACAGGAGTTTAACACAAAACATTTAAATGCCCTTTAAAAGTAAGAATACTGATACATGAAATACAAAATGAAAGTATAATATATAAAATAGAGATAAAAAACTATACAAATCTAAATTTTTAAACTTATAAACCATACTCAAAAAACAGTAGCTGGCATAAAATGACCTGTCATGATTTATCTAAATAGAAAGTCACTTGATATCATGCTTGATCCACAGCTCTTCCCCTCCCCTTTCTTTGTACCGTGTATTGTCATCCCCTTGTTTGTCACAAGCAACAAATAGCAGCAGTACATCCTGCCCAATAAGGAGAACACTTTTTTTATATGCAACCTTTCTCCAAAAATTCATCCCATATTTGGTGGATAAACAACCTTTATTAAAGGAGGGAGGGCTTCAGCCAGCTACGGGGCTCATCACTTCACTCTGTTTTAGGTTGAGAGTCAAAGGTAAGTAAAACATTTACATCAGTGGTATGGTAAATGGAAATTATTTTGATGTGATGTGTTTTGTCGGTGGCAAGACATGGTTAGTAGCTGTAATGGAATAATGTTTTGCTATGTTATCTAGTTTGAATAGCAAGACTCTGTCTGATCCTGGTCTCCTTTGAGCTCCAACCAACCCTAGGTAAATGCTACTAGTCTTTAATCATAAATGCAATATCCTTACCTTCATTGTGGTCTTACAGTAAATATCTATGTACAGTTGTTGACATTTAATTTACACATGATTAAGAGCAAAAGGTCATTACATACGAAAGAGAAAGTTCTGGTAGTATAAATGTCGTGAAATTTTGCATTCCTGGGTTGAAACAAGACATCACAGCAAGACAAAGCACATAAAAACAAGTAACAGCACACTATCAAATATAGTCTCAGGTATAAGAACTTCTAAGAAAGTCATGAGAAAAAAGTGCTTCAGTGCTTCAGGCTTAAAGTGCCATGCAAGTACAATAGCAGGGGCTACAACGAAAGTATTTCTACATAGTTTTGTTCTCCACCAAGAGTGAAGGAGCTGTAATTCACTATGTAAGGGATGGAAACAGTCCTGAATAATCACGATCATCTCACACAGGGAGTAAGGGAATGATAAGTTGTGTTGAGGCTCACCTTTGAGCTTACTAGTCCCACTCAACATTTTGGTTAAGAGAATATTGGTTTTAACAAATCGTGACACAAGAGAAAAACTAGAAAATGATTAAATAAAAGCCAGATGAAAGATGGAAATGTCAATGTAGAAACATGAATTTTTTTTAGACAGAACAACCGCTGATGTGCCTTTTTACACACTGCCTTACTATTCTTCCCAAAGTTCACTTGAGAGTCTATAGCTGTGATAGCACTATTGGCACTGTCATTACTGCACATGTGGTATGCTAATGACTAATGTTTTGCATGAATTGTTTTGACAAGTCCTGTTGTACATTTTCTATTATAATTAAGAATGTATGATGTAGTTTTATGTGGCATAACATTTCTGTATGCAACAGGTTGAAAAATGGGTGATGCCGCCATGGCAGAGTTCGGGCTTGCTGCTTCTTTTCTAAGGAAGTCAGATAAGGAGCGTTTAGAAGCCCAAACTCGTCCATTTGACATGAAGAAGGAGTGCTTCGTTCCTGACCCTGAGGTTGAGTACGTCAAAGCTTCCATCAAGAGTCGAGATGGTGACAAAGTAACTGCTGAAACTGAATTTGGAAAGGTAGAAACATTTAAGGTTCTGTAGGAGTTCTGCTGACATAGAGGGTTCTAGAGAGGCATTTGGTTAGTTTAGGACTGTAACATGCTTTATTTTCTGTCCTAGACTGTGACAGTGAAGGAGTGTGATGTACACCCTCAGAACCCACCAAAGTTTGATAAAATTGAAGACATGGCGATGTTCACCTTCCTTCATGAGCCCGCTGTGCTGTTTAACCTCAAAGAGCGTTACGCAGCATGGATGATCTATGTAAGATAATGAAAAATAACATAAAACCTTGCTTTTATTGATAAAACATTGGACATTAAGCAAAATATGTATGACCAAGTTACACATTATGTTATCTTTCTATTATCTGTTACTCTTTTCTTACTACAACAGACCTATTCTGGGCTCTTCTGTGTGACTATCAACCCCTACAAGTGGCTGCCAGTCTACAACCAAGAGGTGGTTGTTGCCTATAGAGGAAAGAAGAGGGCTGAGGCTCCTCCTCATATCTTCTCCATCTCTGACAATGCCTACCAGTACATGCTGTCAGGTAAATTCTCTATTCTAGCCTTGTTTTCTTTGAGTATTCAACTTCCATTTTTTAACTGATCATTTGGAAATCTCTGTTGTTGACAGACAGAGAAAACCAGTCAATCCTTATCACGTAAGTCACAGCCAAAAAAATTTCTTCAGTAGTGAAGGGTCATAAATCTTGGACTAAAATGTTTCGTCTCTTTTACACTTAGTGGAGAATCTGGTGCTGGAAAGACTGTCAACACCAAGCGTGTCATTCAGTACTTTGCCAGCATCGCTGCTGCCCCAAGTGGGAAGAAAGATGCAGTTGCTGAAAAGAAGGTTTATACAACAAAAATATTTCTTGAATGCAAAGTATCAGTTGAAAACTTCAATTTAAAATAATTCCTAAAAGCCAAAACACATTTTGTGATTTTACTTGGCACTGAGCCATAAGTTTTGTCTCTTTTTTTGAAAAATCAGGGTACCCTGGAGGATCAAATCATTCAGGCTAACCCTGCTCTGGAGGCCTTTGGAAATGCCAAGACTATCAGGAATGACAACTCCTCTAGATTTGTGAGTGTCATCGGGGTTGCACATGGTAATTTCTGAATTGAAGTAAACCAACTGGACTAAATCGATTAACTCTCTTCCTCTTAGGGAAAATTTATCCGCATTCATTTTGATAACCGGGGAAAGTTGGCCTCTGCTGATATTGAAACGTGTAAGTAATATGGTCTTTGTAACACATTTAAATGTTTCACCTATAAAGTTACCAGTACAGTTCATCAGTTACCACAATAACAACTGATTTCCCTGACAGACCTTCTGGAAAAGTCTCGTGTGACCTTCCAGCTCAAGGCTGAGAGGGACTACCACATTTTCTATCAGATCTTGTCTCAGGCAAAGCCTGAACTTCTGGGTATATATTGGACAAACATGTTATAAATCTCAAAATCCATCAAAAGTTAGTTGTTACTGTATTTGAAATGCATAAAGTGATATAAGTCATAACACATTTTATTCATTCCCTCCTTAGAAATGTTGCTTATCACCAACAATCCCTATGACTACGCCTTCATCTCTCAAGGAGAGACAACAGTAGCGTCTATCAATGATTCTGAAGAACTGATGGCCACTGATGTGAGCTGAATCTTTAAATCTCAGTTAAAACTGAATTTTAACATCAAATTTTACTATGCCGAAAATGCATTTTTAATTTTATAATATCTTTTTCAGGATGCCTTTGATGTGCTGGGCTTCACCCAAGATGAGAAGAACGGCATTTACAAGCTGACTGGTGCCATCATGCATCATGGAAACATGAAATTCAAGACCAAGCAGCGTGAGGAGCAGGCAGAGGCTGATGGCACTGAAGGTGAGAGATGGTTTCTGAAACAAGCTACAGCCAACAGTGATAAAGGAATCACGGAAAAAGGAATGATGAAGACCTTGATGAATTAATACAGCAATTTCTCAACAGATGCTGACAAAATTTCGTATCTGATGGGCCTGAACTCTGCTGACCTCATCAAAGGTCTCTGTCACCCAAGAGTCAAAGTAGGAAATGAGTGGGTCACCAAGGGACAAACTGTCGCTCAGGTGAAAGAAGATTAATGTTTCTGTTCAATCCCAAAAATAAAGTCTAGACATTTTTACCAGGGTGTTTACTTATTTCTGCCAGGTGAACTATGCTGTTGGTGCACTGTCTAAATCAGTGTATGAGAAAATGTTCCTGTGGATGGTGATAAGAATCAACCAATCCCTGGACACCAAGCAGCCTCGTCAGTACTTCATTGGTGTACTGGACATTGCTGGATTTGAGATCTTTGATGTGAGTTTGATAAAAATACATACTGTACATCAAGTAGTCTTTGGTTGAATAAGAAATGATTAACCCTGGTTAAACTGTGGACCATTCAATTACAGTTCAACACCTTTGAGCAGCTGTGCATCAACTTCACCAATGAAAAACTGCAACAGTTTTTCAACCACCACATGTTTGTGCTGGAGCAGGAAGAGTATAAGAAAGAGGGCATTGAATGGACTTTCATAGATTTTGGTATGGACTTGCAGGCCTGTATTGACCTGATTGAAAAGGTGAGAGACAAGGATGTTACATGTTCATGAATACAAATTAATTCTAAAATAGATGGTCTGTTAAAATGACTTGATTTTTTGTTCCATCAGCCCATGGGTATCATGTCCATCCTTGAAGAGGAGTGCATGTTTCCCAAAGCCTCTGATACCACCTTTAAGGCTAAGCTCTATGACAACCATCTGGGGAAATCTGCCAACTTCCAGAAGCCAAGAATTGTCAAAGGAAGACCAGAGGCCCATTTTGCCCTGATGCATTATGCAGGAACTGTTGATTATAATATCAACAACTGGCTGGTGAAGAACAAGGATCCTTTGAATGAGACGGTTGTAGGACTCTACCAGAAGTCTAATCTCAAACTGTTATCTGTGCTCTTTGCAAATTACGCATCAGAATCAGGTATGAATAAACTGAATGTGCAGCATCAACCTCACTGAAAATTTTATATGATGTGTCACAATGAGAAATGCAAGATTGAATCATTCATTTGATCTAATGAGTTGTACACTGGTTCTAGCCGACAGTGGAAAGGGTAGCAAAGGAGGAAGCAAGAAGAAGGGTTCATCCTTCCAAACTGTGTCTGCTTTGCACAGGGTGAGTGAAATTACATAAAAATATGTGAATGGCGATGCAAACCAATGACTGAGACTTCATTTTACATTGATGATTAACATATATACAGGAGAACCTGCACAAGCTGATGACCAACTTGAGGTCTACTCACCCTCACTTTGTTCGCTGCATCATCCCCAATGAGACCAAGACTCCTGGGGCCATGGAGAACCCTCTGGTGATGCACCAGCTGCGCTGTAACGGTGTGCTGGAAGGCATCAGGATCTGCAGAAAGGGCTTCCCCAACAGGGTCCTCTATGGAGATTTCAAACAGAGGTGTTGTGTCAGATATATGAATGGGTGACACATTAAAGGAAGGACAAACTGTTCATTAAATATAACAGGAAACCTCTTTTCTCTTCATTAAAAAGATACCGCATTTTGAACCCAAATGCTATCCCTGACGGACAGTTCATCGATAACAAAAAAGCTTCAGAGAAGCTTTTGGGCTCCTTGGATATAGACCATACCCAGTACAAACTGGGGCACACCAAGGTAAGTATTGGTAATATACTTTTTGGCATATACAGTTTGAAGCATATGCTATATATATGCTGGGCATGAACTATTGTCTTCAACACACACACACACACACACACACACACACACACACACACACACACACACACAACAAGGGTGTTTTTGTGTTTTGTTCTGCAATTTCCCAGCTTGGGATCAATAAAGTATTTCTATTCTATTCTGTTTTATGCTTGCTACTGTTTACAAAAACTAGGTGTTCTTCAAAGCCGGTCTCCTTGGTCTGCTCGAGGAGATGCGAGATGACCGCTTGGCCCTAATCATCACCAGGATCCAGGCAAGGTCACGTGGTGTTCTGGCAAGAATTGAATTCCAGAAGATTGTAGAACGCAGGTGCGTGCCCTAAATTAATTAAAATATACTGAATATATATATAATTTCAATATCATAGGCATAAGGAGGAGCAGTGGAATACACAAGATAGAAGGTGACATTTAAGTTTATGGGGATCCCTTGACCTCTGATCTCAAGATATCTGAATGAAAATTGATTCCATTGGTATCGACGGGCACTGTCCAAATCCCAAACCCCATGCAGCTGTATGCGAAAAACATGGCATTTATTTGCAGGCAGTATACATTTATTATTTAAAAATGATGTATTTAAATATTCAATTCATATCCATAAAAAGTGGTGGAATTGCATAAAATGAGTATAATTGTAAAGCTGACACTTGTTCCTCAAAGTGTTGAAAGCACACTGATTTGCCATTACTCATTCATTATTGTTTAAAACAAGGGCACCATCTAGTGGGGTCATGAAGCTTCATTTGGACATCACAAGCGGTCATATTTTTCCATCAAAATATTCTGAGCCGTTTTACACTCTAAACTTTGAAAGAAATAATTAGGCACCTAACAGATAATTTTATTAAGACATATTTATGATTAGCTGCCCCACAAATTATTCTTCAGGCTCCCAGCCTTCAGGTGAAGTTAGACCGCTTCTATGTGGTATACACTGTCCTATATCCCCCCAAATATCCCCAATCTGACAAAAAAAAGAAGGATGGGTCTCTGAGGGTAAAATAACAAGTAAAATGCATGTAGAACATGCAATCACTGTACAATACTTGTGTTTTAAGGAAATATAATATAATGTTATAATGCTCTGCAACATTTCAAAACATCTTTAAATCAATGTCCGTAGGGATGCACTACTTGTGATCCAGTGGAACATCCGTGCCTTCATGGGGGTCAAGAATTGGCCCTGGATGAAGATGTACTTCAAAATTAAACCTCTGCTCAAATCAGCAGAGAATGAGAAGGAGTTGGCAAATATGAAAGAAGAATTTGCCAAACTAAAAGAGGCTTACGCAAAATCTGAGGCCCGCAGGAAGGAACTTGAAGAAAAAATGGTCACTCTTCTCCAAGAGAAGAACGACCTGCAGCTTCAAGTTCAATCTGTATGTTTACAATTTTTCAGTATTGCAAATATTTACCATGTCAGCCACTATCTAATGCTGTGCCTTTTAAATAATAACAGGAGCAAGATAATCTGTGTGATGCTGAGGAAAGATGTGAAGGGCTAATCAAGTGCAAGATTCAGATGGAGGCAAAAGCCAAAGAGCTGTCTGAGAGGCTGGAGGATGAGGAAGAGATGAATGCTGAACTGACAGCTAAGAAGAGGAAGCTGGAGGATGAGTGCTCTGAGCTGAAGAAAGACATCGACGACTTAGAGTTAACACTGGCTAAAGTGGAGAAGGAGAAGCACGCCACAGAGAACAAGGTACTATAAAACATACATCTGCTTTACAGGTAATGTCTTTCATACTGGTCTGATTGTTCTTGATCAGAAATGACACATTTTCCATCTAAATTATTACTTTGTTGTAAAGAAATTGGCTCACAGAAGACCGATGCCTTATAGGTAGGATTTTTGACTAAAATGTAAACGTTATTTGAAACAGGTAAAGAACCTGGTTGAAGAAATGGCTGCTTTGGATGAAATCATTGCCAAATTGACCAAGGAAAAGAAAGCCTTACAGGAAGCTCACCAGCAAACACTGGATGATCTGCAGAGTGAGGAAGACAAAGTCAACTCTCTGACTAAGGCCAAGGCTAAGCTGGAGCAGCAAGTGGATGATGTAAGAACATTGTAAATAAGAGTTTGTAGGTATGTTTTAAAATATATTAAATGAAAACATAGGAATATGTGAATAAATTATTTATCACCCACCACAGCTCGAGGGATCTCTTGAGCAAGAGAAGAAAGTGCGTATGGACCTCGAGAGAGCAAAGCGGAAGCTTGAGGGAGACTTAAAACTAGCTCTAGAGAGTATCATGGACCTGGAAAATGACAAGCAGCAACTTGAAGAGAGGCTGAAAAAGTAATATGAAAACTGCACTTGTAAAAACTTGAATATATTTAAAACTGTCAGCTATTACATTTTATCATTTATTTACATCCACAGGAAAGATTTTGAAATCAGCCAACTTAATGGCAAAATAGAAGATGAACAGGCGATGAGTGCCCAGCTCCAGAAAAAGTTAAAGGAGTTACAGGTAAAGTTAAATAAGCAGAGAGATAAGTGCTGGGAAATTATATTTGGCAAATGCAACAATTAATAGCTATTAAACTCTGATTTTGGTCTAGGCCCGCATTGAGGAACTGGAGGAAGAGCTGGAAGCAGAAAGAGCTGCTCGAGCTAAGGTGGAGAAGCAGAGAGCAGACCTGGCCAGAGAGCTGGAGGAGATCAGTGAGAGGCTGGAGGAGGCTGGTGGAGCAACATCTGTCCAGATTGAGATGAACAAGAAGAGGGAGGCTGAGTTCCAGAAACTCCGCAGAGACCTTGAAGAGGCCACTCTGCAGCATGAAGCCACTGCTGCCACGCTCAGGAAGAAACAAGCTGACAGTGCGGCTGATCTGGGAGAGCAGATCGACAACCTGCAGAGAGTCAAGCAAAAACTGGAGAAGGAGAAGAGTGAGCTCAGACTGGAGCTGGATGACGTGGTCTCCAATATGGAACATATTGTGAAGGCTAAAGTAAGTATTATATGTTTTCTAATCATTTGCATAATTATTTCCAACCATTGGTTGATTAAAATGTTTTTTGATGGTATAAGACATCTCTGATTGTATATAAGTAGGCAATGCGCCATTGTTAATGTTGTTGTTGTTTTCAGAATCATTTAGAGAAAATGTGCAGGTCTCTGGAGGACCAGATGAATGAATACAAAACTAAGGCAGAAGAGGGACAGCGTTCCATCAATGACTTCACTATGCAGAAAGCAAAGCTTCAAACTGAGAATGGTATGCATTTGATTTCAACAGTGTGTTTTGTTGTGGGTATCACAAAGTACTCGTTTTATTCTTTCATCAAAATTAGGTGAACTGATAAGGCGGCTTGAGGAAAAGGATTCCCTGGTGTCTCAACTAACCAGAGGAAAACAGTCCTACACTCAAATAATTGAAGACCTTAAAAGACAACTTGAGGAAGAAATCAAGGTAGCAACCAATTACCAGTGACACCTTGGTTCAGAGTGGTGGTGATACAAAAAGATACACCAAGATATGCTTTCATTTCAGGCCAAGAATGCGTTGGCCCATGCAGTGCAGTCTGCTCGTCATGACTGTGACCTGCTCAGGGAGCAGTATGAGGAGGAGCAGGAGGCCAAGGCTGAATTGCAGCGCAGCATGTCCAAGGCTAACTCTGAGGTGGCTCAGTGGAGAACTAAGTATGAAACTGATGCCATCCAGAGAACCGAGGAACTGGAGGAGGCCAAGTTAGTAAAATATTGTTTTACTTCAACAAATCAGTAAAGTTTAAAATTACCTAAACCTGAATAAATTCTATTATAATCCAGAAAGAAGCTGGCTCAGCGCCTGCAGGATGCCGAGGAGGCTGTTGAAGCAGTGAATGCTAAATGTTCATCTCTGGAGAAGACCAAACACAGGCTGCAGAATGAGATTGAAGATCTCATGGTGGATGTGGAGAGGTCTAATGCTGCTGCTGCTGCTCTGGACAAGAAGCAAAGGAACTTTGACAAGGTTGAATTTAAAATACATATGGCATTTTTTGCTCTTTTAGATGAAAATAACTGACATTTAAGCATAAATATTTCAGGTCCTGGCAGAATGGAAACAGAAGTATGAAGAGTCTCAGTGTGAGCTGGAGGGCTCCCAGAAGGAAGCCAGGTCTCTGAGCACTGAGCTCTTCAAACTGAAAAACTCCTATGAAGAATCTCTTGAACATCTGGAAACCATGAAGAGAGAGAATAAGAATCTGCAGGGTAAGGACAACACCAGCTTACGCCTCTATCGCAGAATTTGTTCGAATGACCAAACCCTTTATAATGTTTCATTTTGTTTCTCAGAGGAAATATCTGACCTCACTGAGCAAATCGGTGAGAGTGGTAAGAGTATCCATGAGCTTGAGAAGATTCGAAAACAGTTGGAACAAGAGAAGTCTGACATACAAACAGCTCTGGAGGAGGCAGAGGTATGTTCAATGTTGTAAAGGTGGACCTTATGAACATATTTTGATACGTTTTAATAGTCATATATTTCATTTTCAATATTGTGTTTTCATGATAGGCCTCACTGGAGCATGAGGAAGGAAAGATTCTCAGAATCCAGCTTGAGTTCAACCAGATTAAGGCTGATATTGAGCGCAAGCTGGCCGAGAAGGATGAAGAGATGGATCAAGCAAAGAGAAACCAACAGCGAATGGTGGATACTCTTCAGAATTCTCTTGAGGCCGAGACTCGCAGCAGGAATGAGGCTCTCCGTTTGAAGAAGAAGATGGAGGGAGACCTCAATGAGATGGAGATCCAGTTAAGCCAGGCCAACAGGCAGGCAGCTGAGGCCCAGAAACAACTGAAGGCTGTCCATGCACATCTGAAGGTATAGAGTTTATTTAAAAAATGTTTTCACTTAGTCACTTAACCTAACCTGTTTCACAATAAATGTCACATGTCAATGTCACACTTATCCAGGACGCTCAGCTCCAGCTTGATGACTCTCTTCGAGCCAATGATGATCTAAAGGAGAACAATGCCATTGTTGAGAGACGCAACAACCTGCTTCAGGCTGAAGTGGAGGAGCTCAGAGCTGCTCTGGAACAAACTGAGAGAGGACGAAAACTCGCTGAGCAAGAGCTGCTGGACGTTACTGAAAGGGTGCAGCTACTGCACTCACAGGTAAGATACAGTGAATATCAATATGTTGTACAATAAATTTGTTTTGCAGTCAATGCAAATTCTCTTCAATTTATGTTAAACTAGAACACTAGCCTGATAAATCACAAGAAGAAGCTGGAAGCTGATACATCTCAGCTTCAAACTGAAGTGGAGGAAGCAGTGCAGGAGTGCAGAAATGCTGAGGAAAAGGCCAAGAAGGCCATTACTGATGCTGCCATGATGGCAGAGGAGCTGAAGAAAGAGCAGGACACCAGCGCTCACCTGGAGCGTATGAAGAAGAACATGGAGCAAACCATCAAAGACCTGCAGCACCGTCTGGATGAAGCTGAACAGATCGCCATGAAGGGGGGCAAGAAGCAGATTCAGAAGCTTGAGGCCAGAGTGAGTTTAAGTGAGAATAAGTTGAAAAATAAATAGCAGCTCTATATAAAGTTTATAGGTGTTGGCTGACTATTTTTGTCTACATCCTACATCCTGCAGGTTAAGGAACTTGAAAATGAGGTGGAAAGTGAACAAAAAAAGGCCAATGATGCTGTAAAGGGAATAAAGAAGTATGAAAGACGTATCAAGGAGCTTACCTATCAGGTAACTATCAATCTTGACCAAAGTCTGCAACAGAAATTTAATCCCAAATCATAATAAACATACAATAATTTTATGCTGTTTTTTGCATAATTTAGACGGAGGAGGACCGGAAAAATCTAGCACGTCTTCAAGACTTGGTGGACAAGCTGCAGCTTAAGGTCAAATCCTACAAGAGGGCTTCTGAAGAGGCTGTAAGTTCAGTGAAATTCATATTCAAAACTTGCATCCTACCAGTGACACGAAGCGTTATCCGAGCAGATATAAGTTACATATGTGGTGTTATGGTTCTACAGGAGGAACAGGCAAACAGTAATCTTACCAAGTTTCGTAAGCTTCAACATGAGCTTGATGAAGCTGAAGAAAGAGCTGACATTGCTGAGTCACAGGTCAACAAGCTACGTGCCAAGAGCCGTGATGTGGGGACAAAGGTCAGTATACACATGTACATATATTTAAATAACAGTTATAAAGGGGAAATCTTCCCCATATCCCGAAAAGGCAATATTCCTACTAAGCTTTTTTACATGGCTAAAGATAATGAATATTCGTAATACAATTTTTCCGCCAGTGGCAAACACAGCCTTCCTCTTTCATTCGTTCAAAGACCCTCTTGAATAGGTTGGCATTGGGCTTTTTGTACAAAAATCTCCTGATATCCATGTCTTTTGCAATGTTTAAGAGTGGTGTGTTACTCCTTTCAACCAGAATTGTGGGCTTCTCTTTTGGGCTTGCATCTCTAGCACAGCCTTTCACACTGGTTAGTTGATTTGTGAACAATGCAGAGAGCTGACCATGAGTTGTAAACAGGTGAGAGGCCGAAAACTGACTGTAAACTGGAGCTAACTAGCGTAACTGTGGTAAAAACCTCAATCTGTATAAATTTCCAAAAAATTCTTCTAAAATCCAAATCATGCAAGCTTATCCCATTTCTTAAATTTTTAATTCAGGAGGCCTCATTCACTTAGATGTTGTTTACATGACCTGTAACAAATTCAAAATATTGTCATATTTAGAATATATGGGAATATTGGTATGAATGCAAATGTAGTCAATGAGATGATGGGTCTTCCCCCGATTTGTCAGTGGTCTTCCAATAGGGCGTTGGCTATTATTACTACATTTATAATACTCCTCTGAGGGGCCTAAATGGTGAATAATATGGGGAAACTGGTTCAATCTGTAATAAAATAAGTGTTGAAATAATATTATTTAATCATAAACAAAACATATCTCACAATCTATCTTGTGTTTTGTTGATTTTGTTTCAGAAAGGACTCGATGAAGAGTGAAGTTTTTCCCAAAATTATCTTTCTGAGGCACCTGTTGCCTGGTGTCTCCCTAAGCATGTCTTTTGTTCAGTAGAATAAATTTAAAGTGCATCTGAAACAGTTTCTTGACTTTTCATTGACAAAGGCTCTTGTGTTTCATAACTATAGGGAACTAAACTTGACTCATTTCTATAATTGATAAAATATATTTAAAAAATACTTTAATAATAATAACTTATAAATGTTGATTTTTGATAATAGTCATCGAATAAATGTATTTCAAGATGTTTTCCTTCAGCAGCATGATCTAATATTTTCCAATATTCAAAATATGGTTATGCCGCTCCTCTGGTTGGGATTGAAAATTGAAAAGACGTATGACTCCTCTGTGAATTGCTTATACCCAATCTATTTAATAATTCAAACTATATGTGTGTGTTAAATAATATGTACAAAACAGACAAAAAGTTTCGTTTGTTGCGATTTCAGTTAGCAAAACAAAAACTGAATAGGTTTCACTGCAACAATAAGATTAAACAAATAAATTATGCTAAATGAAATGGATCCTGAAAACTAAAAAAGGAGCCTACATCTATAAATGTAATTCATTCATTGATTTATTTATGTATTTATTCTCATTTATTTACAAATATGTTACGTTTGGTCCTCCAAACATGTGATTTAATGTGTGTCAGATGCTGATTTCAACAACTATTGCTTTTTAAATTAAATTGACTTAGTGAAGACAACGTCATAGCACATTAATTTAGGCTCTTTTCATTATACAAGTCTTTAAAAAATGTCTTGTGGCTTCAAACTATTTGTCTTGTAAGAGGAAATATAAACTACACCATTTTCACATACTAAATCTGTTATTATTAGCCAAGTGAATATACTGGTCTTTTCCAACCTCATTCATCAGATGCTGCAAAAGTCAATCGACATCATGATGAACAGAGTAAACGTACATATTTTATTCTAATTTGGCGAGAAGGGAGGAGGTGGTGGGCGAAGGAGTCTCGTTACAATAAGTCCTTAAATACTGATATACCTTAAACACCTATAGTGCCATTTATATATAATAGTGATAATACTACACAGCTGGAAAATAATTGAGGTTTATGGTTCAATTATACAACTTATGTTTCATGCAATATACCCATTCAAAGTAAACACAAATTTAGTATTTCCCCAAATAAATACTACCATTAAATGCTTTTCAAGGTGTCTGGATCTGAATCAGATGTGAAATAAATGAAGAAGAAGCCAATATCATAAGAACAGACTGCAGAATGTTGCTGCCTCAATCCCTCACTTAAAAAGATGACTAAAAGCAACGCTTGCTAGTACAACTAAGAAGAAATTCCACATTCTCAATATTATACTCAGGCCCACCGTTAAGACATTGCAAACGTATTTCGACAGAATTTACTTGATGAGGTAACTACTTAGCTTTTCTGGGGAGAATTGTCGACTGCACAGGAAACATTGCATTTTGAGTTTATAGTAACAAAGTGGTAGGTTTAATTATTCAGAAGAGCACCTGGGTAGCTTGTATGAGCAACATGGATGTCTATGGAATAGTTGTGGACACTTTCTTTCAACAAGGTGAAATATGAGAAGTTTGCAGAAACACAACAGAAAAAAAGGACTAATCACCTACAGTAAAAATAATTCATAACTTAAGAAAACAATAACTTCATCAAATACCCCTTTCCGACAGCTAAAACAGTACTATCAAACGGATGTAGTGTGAACTAATGATAAATGAAATGTTATTGACAATCACATCTTTTGCTTTAATGGAGGGAAATGTGTGCAATGTTTCCCTCCATTGTGATAAGATTATAAACTAAACTGTCAAACCACCAAAACAAGGGAAGTTGAAACTACTAACCTTCACATCAGTAGTGGAGGTGAGTCTTTCTCTGGTAATATGCATCTTCAAAATGTCAAAGCCAGACAAGGGAGGGCCATTTCGAACACAGAACAGAGAGACTTGGAAAAGGATGTCTGAATGACATCAGATAATCTGGACTTGGTGTTTTCAGAGATAGAGTCCCCGGAGAGCGACCTAAAGAATTCAAACAACACAATATCATCAAAATAGGATATTGTTAATAAGAGTATATTGTGGCAAAATTATCTATTTGATCAGTTTTACAAATAAGTCGATTTTCAGACGGATTAGAAAAAAGTCGATTTAAATGCTAAGCTTTAAATGTTCAACAGTACCTTTCCATTATTTCACCATGTCCTGGTAATTTCCTCGTCGGAAGATAAGCAGTACTCCGGATTTGAGTCCACACAGTGCTCCACAGTCTGAATAAGTGGGAAGAAGAAAGGGAAAGAGAACAATGAACTCCTTGTCTTCACCAGAGCTCAACACCCCTTTAGAGGTGACCTTTCACAACCACAAAATACTAACAATAGCTTTGCTTGCTCCAGTTTCAAACTTAAGTGAAGTAAGGTGCCTCACATCTTCCATTGTGTTTCCATGTCCGGGACACAAGAACTATGGACAGCTGACAATTAGACCTTTAATGGATGGCTGAGTATTCTGCTAGAGCCTGGAATAGGGACAAGTTAGGGAGATGAGAATTCTAGTTCAAAGGCAAGCAGGGACAAGACCTGTGAGATGTGATGGAGAGAAAGACAGCTGAGGTTCAGGTTGCATTACTGGCCAGCATGCTTTGCAGGAATTATTTCTTACCAGAGTTTCAATCTACCTGGGTTTAAAGTCTGTTAGAGCAAAAAAATCCTATTACATGTTTCAGAAAGCTCTTGGCTGCCATCATTCATGGTAGTTTCAGGTCGATGTGCCTCATTGTTCTTTGAAGTATGATACACTTGTTATATATTGTTAAAACCTTGTCAGTAAACACTCATTCAGCATACTAAACAATATACAGTAGTATCCAATATTACAATACATATTGTTCATATAGTACTTGGTTTCTCGTGGGCTTATCACCTGCTGCTGCAGATCAAAAGATAAACCTTTCCTGACTACGAGCGTCACAAGCTGTCCTGTGAACCACCAAGCATCCAAAGGCAGCCAGCAGGAATTTCACAAGTTATCTTTGTGCTCAAGGATAGAAGAGAATAAAACAATGCCATGTCAATAGATACAGGCCAAGGGCACTCGCAACAGGCAACTTTAGTCTACAAGCCTGGAGTAAACTTCAATTTAAAAGTGAACACACATATGTTGTGTACATATGTTTTTATTTATTGTATTGATTTATATATTTTTTTATTACTAAACTGTAAATTATAGGAATTCATCTGTATTTTTTGAACAAAGAAATTATAAAATTATAGATTTCCAGTACAAACACTGGGGTTGAACAATTTATTGAATTTATTGATTTTAAAAATCATTATTTAACTATAATCCAAAACATAAAACTCAATTTGTGATCACTTGTGCCACTAGAAGACACAGATGATTTAACTTTTGACAACTTTTAAACATATAAAACTTCTGATCTTGAATAGATCTGCTCCTCTTAATCCAGGTATTATTTGCTTAAAACCAGTATAAGACAAAAAAGCCTTATATGTATGTTATGAGAATAATTGGACACCCCAAAACTACATGAAGACTTTACAGGCAATGTCACTGACTTCATAAATACATAAAATAAAAATACTTCTTTAATGATGAATATCGCACAAATAGAAGATAACATCATCTGTAAATCCTACAATACATCTAATTTTTGTCACACTTATGCTGATGGTTGTTTAACCTTAGTATATGGCAATTACTACATCTACATTAAAAAAAGGCTATTTTCCACTAGTTAACAGTCAAAATAAAAATACTACCAGTAAATTTATAACAAAGAAAATTGTATTTTTTTAATTTCTTTTTAGCCTGATTCTTATGTCTTTATAAGAAGATACTTAGAAAAAACAGGTATCCGCAGATGAAAAGGAAAGTGTGCCAAGTGACCAGGGTTAGACAGGGTCAGGCATATATCCGTGACCAGTGGGGAGTGATAAAAAAGGGATCTCACAGCTGCGACCTTGGCCTTGTCTTGCCTGTCGACAACAGCTGCAGCTCTTTATTCTCTCTCTTGAAATGTATTTCACACCTATCACTTGACAGACTATTGTTGAACTTTAGATCTCGAGATGTTTCATGTCCCATAAAGAATGCTTGCCTGATAGCCTACTTTATTTAGTTTGAGTGACAGTAGTATATGATAAAACGTGTCTGCCATCAAGTGTATAGACATACATTACCATAAAGCACAGGGGATCAACCTTCTAATCAACAAATTACAATAATTAGTGCTGTTATGGGGAATACAGTATGGTATACCTATTATGCCATGGCCATGTATTGATATAGATGTCGGGATTGTCTATTCCTTTTACAACAATCATGTCCTTAACAGTTTCAAGCACTAGTTTATGTAAAATAATTAACAAGAATAGAAACTTAAAATAACAAAATGTCCAGCAATAACTTAATTTAAATTCAATTTATTTCATAATCAATTATTTTATGCACCGATGTCACTTACTGGGACAAAAGAGAATGACTTCATAGATTGCAGCTTATCCCTGCTCCCCCACCTCCTGCCTTCCCCTTTTTTGTCATGTCCAGTCTAGTGTATTAGACTGTTGTTCACAAGGTGAGCGCAACAAATAGCAGCCCTAGGCTCTACCAAATTTGGACAGTGACAGGCAACCTGGATACCATTTCTCTGATATGCATCACCATATTTGGTTGACTAACAACCTTTATTAATGGAGAGGTGGCCTGGTGTCAGCCACTGGAACCATCATTTCACTTGACAAAGGTTGACGGTCAAAGGTAAGAAAAAAATCCACTCAAGTGAGAAACTGCTATGTCGTTTGAGATGTTAAAATTACTCCCAGCTATATATAGTCTGTTCCGTTAGCTACATTTTGTAAGAGGTTAGTATTTATGTTTTGGTTGAGAAGATTTATTGTGTTACTGTCACTTATTTGCATTTTGTTTTACTTTTCATTTGATGTGTCTTTATTAAATAATATAATGTAAAGTAACATTTGGTTTTCTTTTGACCACTAAATATGAATATGCCAGATTCCAAATTACAGTGGAGTGAAACGCCACAGGTAAAATTTATTTTCCGATTCTGCTATTTTGGGGTTATGCATATCACAAGGCCTGACACATTTCTCTGTCCTATATAACTCGAATGTTAGTGATACATCCATATAAGCTTACTTATATCTGTATTGTATTGAAAGAGAATACAGTTTAACAGATATACAAAAAATTCTGTACAGGGATATACAAGACTTTCATTTTTCAAGTTTATTTTGTTGACTTGTTAACTGACTCATATATTCATTCATATATCCTGGTTCTTACGTGAATGATCAATGTGCAAAGAAAACCAAAGGCTGTAAAACATGTTTTATACTTTAAAGGTTGAAAAATGGGTGATGCCGTCATGGCAGAGTTCGGGCCCGCTGCTTCTTTTCTAAGGAAGTCAGATAAGGAGCGTTTAGAAGCCCAAACTCGTCCATTTGACATGAAGAAGGAGTGCTTCGTTCCTGACCCTGAGGTTGAGTACGTCAAAGCTTCCATCACGAGTAGAGATGGTGACAAAGTAACTGCTGAAAATGAATTTGGAAAGGTGTGTACAATACATCAATGGTTTGGTTCAAATGCATGATAGGCTTGACCTTTGTTTAAGACTGTGTTACCTCTTTCTGCAGACTGTCACAGTAAAGGAGTGTGATGTACACCCTCAGAACCCGCCAAAGTTTGATAAAATTGAAGACATGGCCATGTTCACTTTCCTCCATGAGCCCGCTGTGCTGTTTAACCTCAAAGAGCGTTATGCAGCATGGATGATTTACGTAAGAAAACTGCCTAATCTGTAACTTTCCTTTTTTAATAAGACATATCAGCGTCTGAAACCACTATTTTGTCTATTCCTCTCTTAATTTGACAGACCTACTCTGGGCTCTTCTGTGTGACTATCAACCCCTACAAGTGGCTGCCAGTCTACAACCAAGAGGTGGTTGTTGCCTACAGAGGAAAGAAGAGGGCTGAGGCTCCTCCTCATATCTTCTCCATCTCTGACAATGCCTACCAATATATGCTGTCAGGTAAATCATCTAGTTTAGCCTTGTTTTCTTTAAATATTAGATTATGATATTGTTCCATTTTTTAAATGATCATTTGGAAATCTCTGTTTTTGACAGACAGAGAAAACCAGTCAATCCTTATCACGTAAGTCACAGCCAAAAGATATATCTTCAGTAGTGAAGGGTCATAAATCTTGGACTAAAATGTTTTGTCTCTTTTACACTTAGTGGAGAATCGGGTGCTGGAAAGACTGTCAACACCAAGCGTGTCATTCAGTACTTTGCTAGCATCGCTGCTGCCCCAAGTGGGAAGAAAGATGCAGCTGCTGAAAGGAAGGTCTGTATTACATACTTTTCTTTCTGTATTATGATACAACCAAAATATCAATGGTAAGTCAGTTAGTTTAAGTTAGCTAATAAATCAAGTTTATTGTCTTGAAACTATTTAAAAAATTGAAGTAAACCTGAAGTTTGTAATATTTATTTATTAAAATCAGGGTACCCTGGAGGATCAAATCATTCAGGCTAACCCTGCTCTGGAGGCCTTTGGAAATGCCAAGACTATCAGGAATGACAACTCCTCTAGATTTGTGAGTGCTTGCGTGTCTGCAGAAGGGCTAGTTGATTATCATTATTTTTTCATGATAGTAATATAAATAAACAATTATTTTCCTCAGGGTAAATTCATCAGAATTCATTTTGACAACCGAGGAAAGCTGGCCTCTGCTGACATCGAGACTTGTAAGTAAAACTAAATCCATCTACACATCAATTTTGTGGCACACAGATTGGTTTTAAGGATGCATGGTGCTGAATCCAATTCCAGTATGTGAGAGGCAGAGTACACCATGGACTGGATTCCAGTCTATCAAAGGGCTAACACACAATTTGTAGGAACACACAAATTTGTAATCACTTTCAAACCTACAGGAGATTTTGAGTGTCCAGTTGCCTAATTTGCATACAGAAAATCAGATAACCCAAGAAAGTCACACAGGAGTGATACAGGGGGAACATACAGACTCCATACACAAAGGCCCTTGCAAATTTGAACCAGAAGCTTATCGCTGTAACCAATAAACAAATGTGCCACCCATGTCAAAAAAAAATGTATTACTTAAAAAGTCATAAAAATAATATTTGATCACATTAAATTGTGGCAGCTCTGGCCAGTTTATTTTAGACAATGTGTTATTGTGTACAAACCTGTTGAATTTGTAAAGTTGCATCAAAGTGTGGTAAGATGCAAGTAATTATTGGTAAAACTACACCTACAGCAACTAATTTTGTACTGGAAAACAACAACATAACATATATTATACCTCTGACAGACCTTCTGGAAAAGTCTCGGGTGACCTATCAGCTCAAGGCTGAGAGGGACTACCACATTTTCTACCAGATCTTGTCTCAGGCAAAACCTGAACTTCTGGGTAAGTGTACAATATACATGCAGTATATGGTTACTACTGTACTGTATAGTGCATTGCCTCATAAAATAAATATTTTCTGTTCTGTGAATATATTTTTTAGAAATGTTGCTTATCACGAACAACCCCTATGACTACGCCTTCATCTCCCAAGGAGAGACAACAGTAGCTTCGATCAATGATTCTGAAGAGCTGATGGCCACTGACGTGAGCTGAATCTTGGATTCACAACAGGAAACTTTTTTTTATTTTTTAATCAAACATAATTTTAAAATAACATGATGTTTTTATTCCATTCAGGATGCCTTTGATGTGCTGGGCTTCACTCAGGAAGAGAAGAACAGTATTTATAAGATGATTGGCTCCGTCATGCACTTTGGTAACATTAAATTTAAGCAGAAGCAGCGAGAAGAGCAGGCAGAAGCGGATGGCACTGAAGGTGAGATAGGTTGTCATATCTAGATGGGTGTTAATCATTGAGACTATATACTTAAATAAATGCAAATGAATGTAAGTAATATTGAAAAGGGAAGTTGGCATGCTGTGCCATCCTGAATCCTTAAACATGACAGCTAAGCCACTATACCAACTTAAGGTGAAGTTGCTTTAAACTGCCCTAAGCAAGCTGGTGATGTAAAAAATTATTGGAATAGCCATTGTAAGTCACAAATTGGGACTGCATCAAAGAAAAGCACTTTTGACATGTCTGACTATATGGTCCAACCTTGTCATTTTTGACCATGTTTGTCACTGGTCCATACTTTAAGTGTGTCAAAGAACCCTAAAGAGAAAGACAGAGCCAGCACAGTGTCTAGTTGAAGGCAAAAATGTATGCATTTGACACTAATACATATCTTTACTTTCTCAGTTGCTGACAAAATTTCATATCTGATGGGCCTGAACTCTGCCGACCTCATCAAAGGTCTCTGTCACCCAAGAGTCAAAGTAGGAAATGAGTGGGTCACCAAGGGACAGACTGTTGCTCAGGTAATGACTTAAATGAAACCTTTTGACTATAGTTTGATTTAATAGAAAGTTAAGTCTGAAATATATGATTAATTACTTTTCCCAAGGTGAACTATGCTGTTAGTGCACTGTCTAAGTCAGTGTATGAGAAGATGTTCCTGTGGATGGTAGTGAGGATCAACCAATCCCTGGACACCAAGCAGCCTCGTCAGTACTTCATTGGTGTACTGGACATTGCTGGATTTGAGATCTTTGATGTGAGTTTGATAAAAATACATACTGTACATCAAGTAGTCTTTGGTTGAATAAGAAATGATTAACCCTGGTTAAACTGTGGACCATTCAATTACAGTTCAACACCTTTGAGCAGCTGTGCATCAACTTCACCAATGAAAAACTGCAACAGTTTTTCAACCACCACATGTTTGTGCTGGAGCAGGAAGAGTATAAGAAAGAGGGCATTGAATGGACTTTCATAGATTTTGGTATGGACTTGCAGGCCTGTATTGACCTGATTGAAAAGGTGAGACACAGGGATGTTACATGTTCATGAATACAAGTTAATTCTAAAAAAGATGTTAAAACGACTTGTATTTTTACCCCCTCAGCCCATGGGTATCATGTCCATCCTTGAAGAGGAGTGCATGTTCCCCAAAGCCTCTGATACCACCTTTAAGGCTAAGCTCTATGACAACCATCTGGGGAAATCTGCCAACTTCCAGAAGCCAAGAATTGTCAAAGGAAAACCAGAGGCCCATTTCTCCCTGATGCATTATGCAGGAACTGTTGATTATAATATCAACAACTGGCTGGTGAAGAACAAGGATCCCCTAAATGAGACTGTAGTCGGTCTTTATCAGAAATCTAACCTTAAGCTTTTATCTATTCTTTTTGCCGGGTATGCAGGAGCTGATTCAGGTATGTTGACATTTACTGGTTGAAATGAATGTAAAGAAATTCAAATTCACAGTAATTGGTGACAATAATTTACATATTAACATTAACATAACAGATTAAATTATTGTACAGTTTTTGTACAGATTTCTGTCATCTGAATGACATAATTATTTTAATTTATTTGATTTAGCTGAAGGTGGGAAGGGCAAAGGTGCCAAGAAGAAAGGTTCATCCTTTCAAACTGTATCAGCTTTGCACAGGGTAAGATATTTATGTTTTTTCTTTAATTCATATTTTCCAATAGTTGTTATGGGTCTAAGCGAGAAGGAGTGTATTTATGCAAACGTCATATGTAGGAGTAAGGTCTAAGCTTACCAATTCAGAATTATTTTTTTTACCTACTGCATACTTTCCCAACGCTTTGGCGCAATTAACGAGTTCAGATAAGATAACAAATTTAATAACACACATTTAAATTTACAACACAGTTTCTTTATCGTTATTTTCGTCAGACAATGAAAAACATAAAATATATTCAACATTATGTGATAAAAATTTGCAGGAGAACCTGAACAAGCTGATGTCCAACTTGAGGTCTACTCACCCTCACTTTGTTCGCTGCATCATCCCCAATGAGACCAAGACTCCTGGGGCCATGGAGAACCCTCTGGTGATGCACCAACTGCGCTGTAACGGTGTGCTGGAAGGCATCAGGATCTGCAGAAAGGGCTTCCCCAACAGGGTCCTCTATGGAGATTTCAAACAGAGGTTTGTATGTGATGGATAACCCCAAATTTTAGAATCTTTGTGGCATGGTTTAAAATGCATATTCACAACATACTAAAAATTGTATATGTTTGATTTGTTTCAAAGATACCGCATTTTGAACCCTAATGCCATTCCTGAGGGACAGTTTATTGACAACAAGAAAGCTGCTGAGAAATTGTTGGGTTCTCTGGATATTGACCACACTCAGTACAAACTAGGGCACACCAAGGTCAGTTTTACATATAACATATACATATAGCATACTGTATATAACAAATACATTTTGCATAACAGACATGTTATCCTGATTATCTAATCTGCCCCTATAAAGGTGTTTTTCAAAGCTGGACTGCTGGGTCTGCTGGAGGAGATGCGAGATGACCGACTAGCTCTTATCATCACTGGCATCCAAGCCCGGTCAAGAGGCCTTTTGGCTAGAATTGAATTCCAGAAGATTGTTGAACGCAGGTAACTGCTCACAATGTGGCCAGACTCTGTTGGTAAAATCAAGTTAGGTCAGTTTTATTCATATAGCCAAGTATCAAAAATCCCAAAATTGCCTCAAGGGGCTATACAATATCACCTATACTCTATACTATAGTCTATAAACTATAAACATTTTTAAAAACCAGTACCTCAAAGTACACATGCATGCTGACATACATACACTATAACTGAAGTAAATATTGTTAAACGTTTTTTTCTGCTGGAGACAGCTTTAAATGTATTGATCTGTTTTATGTAGGGATGCACTACTTGTGATCCAGTGGAACATCCGTGCCTTCATGGGGGTCAAGAATTGGCCCTGGATGAAGATGTACTTCAAGATTAAACCTCTGCTGAAATCAGCTGAGAATGAGAAGGAGATGGCAAATATGAAAGACGAATTTGCCAAACTAAAAGAGGCTTACGCAAAATCTGAGGCCCGCAGGAAGGAACTTGAAGAAAAAATGGTCACTCTTCTCCAAGAGAAGAACGATCTGCAGCTCCAAGTTCAAGCTGTATGTATAAACTAGGTAGATTTACAAATAATATAAAAACTAAACCAGGTCTTTGTAACTTTTTGCCTTTTCAATAATAACAGGAGCAAGATACTCTGTGTGATGCTGAGGAAAGATGTGAGGGGCTGATTAAAAACAAGATTCAGATGGAGGCAAAAGCCAAAGAGCTGTCTGAGAGACTGGAGGATGAGGAAGAGATGAATGCTGAACTGACAGCTAAGAAGAGGAAGCTGGAGGATGAGTGCTCTGAGCTGAAGAAAGACATTGATGACTTAGAGTTAACGCTGGCTAAAGTGGAGAAAGAGAAGCATGCCACAGAGAACAAGGTACCACAAACACTCAGTTACTGTAAAATGACTATGTGTCCCAAATAACATTTGTGTTGAAGTCCTTGATAAAAAAAATAATCCTCTCCTCTGGCCATAGGTAAAGAACCTGGTCGAGGAGATGGCTGCTTTGGATGAAATCATTGCTAAGTTGACCAAGGAAAAGAAAGCCTTACAGGAAGCTCATCAGCAAACACTGGATGATTTGCAGAGTGAAGAAGACAAAGTCAACACTCTGAGCAAGGCCAAAGCTAAGCTGGAGCAGCAAGTGGATGATGTAAGAATTATCTAAATCCATCATGTAGATTTGCATGTAAAATAACAACTAAATAAAAGTTATTTATCATGTTCCATAGCTGGAAGGATCTCTTGAGCAAGAGAAAAAAGTGCGTATGGACCTCGAGAGAGCAAAGCGGAAGCTTGAGGGAGACCTAAAGTTAGCTCAAGAAAGCATTATGGACCTGGAAAATGACAAGCAGCAACTTGAAGAGAGGCTGAAAAAGTAATATGAAAACTTCAACTGTAAAAACATGAATATATTTTAAACTTTATCCACTGGTACATTTATCAATATTTTTTTCATCCACAGGAAAGATTTTGAAATCAGCCAACTTAATGGCAAAATAGAAGATGAACAAGCGATGAGTGCCCAGCTCCAGAAAAAGCTGAAGGAGTTACAGGTAAAGTGAAATAGACAGAGAGGTAATTTGCTTGTGCTGGGGAATTAGATTTGGCAAATGCCACAATTCATAGCAATTCAAGGCTTAACTCTGATTTTGGTCTAGGCCCGCATTGAGGAACTGGAGGAAGAGCTGGAAGCAGAAAGAGCTGCTCGAGCTAAGGTTGAGAAGCAGAGAGCAGACCTGGCCAGAGAGCTGGAGGAGATCAGTGAGAGGCTGGAGGAGGCTGGTGGAGCAACATCTGTCCAGATTGAGATGAACAAGAAGAGGGAGGCTGAGTTCCAGAAACTCCGCAGAGACCTTGAAGAGGCCACTCTGCAGCATGAAGCCACTGCTGCCACGCTCAGGAAGAAACAAGCTGACAGTGCGGCTGATCTGGGAGAGCAGATTGACAACCTGCAGAGAGTCAAGCAAAAACTGGAGAAGGAGAAGAGTGAGCTCAGACTGGAGCTGGATGACGTGGTCTCCAATATGGAACATATTGTGAAGGCCAAGGTAAATAAGATATGTTTCTTTATTTTATGTTTTTCTACACGTTTGTTGATTAAAAATGTATTATGTTAAACTAAGATAATCTACTTCATAAATAATGAGTTATGTGCCATTGTTAATGCTTCTCTTTCAGAGCAATTTAGAGAAAATGTGCAGGTCTCTGGAGGACCAGATGAATGAATACAAAACTAAGGCAGAAGAGGGACAGCGTTCCATCAATGACTTCACTATGCAGAAAGCAAAGCTTCAAACTGAGAATGGTATGCATTTGATTTCAACAGTGTGTTTTGTTGTGGGTATCACAAAGTACTCATTTTATTCTTTCATCAAAATTAGGTGAACTGATAAGGCGGCTTGAGGAAAAGGATTCCCTGGTGTCTCAACTAACCAGAGGAAAACAGTCCTACACTCAAATAATTGAAGACCTTAAAAGACAACTTGAGGAAGAAATCAAGGTAGCAACCAATTACCAGTGACACCTTGGTTCAGAGTGGTGGTGATACAAAAAGATTCACCAAGATATGCTTTCATTTCAGGCCAAGAATGCGTTGGCCCATGCAGTGCAGTCTGCTCGTCATGACTGTGACCTGCTCAGGGAGCAGTATGAGGAGGAGCAGGAGGCCAAGGCTGAATTGCAGCGCAGTCTCTCCAAGGCTAACTCTGAGGTGGCTCAGTGGAGAACTAAGTACGAAACTGATGCCATCCAGAGAACCGAGGAACTGGAGGAGGCCAAGTTAGTAAAATATTTTTTCACTTCAACAAATCAGTAAAGTTTAAACGCAACTAAACCTGAATAAATTCTATTATAATCCAGAAAGAAGCTGGCTCAGCGCCTGCAGGATGCCGAGGAGGCTGTTGAAGCAGTGAATGCTAAATGTTCATCTCTGGAGAAGACCAAACACAGGCTGCAGAATGAGATTGAAGATCTCATGGTGGATGTGGAGAGGTCTAATGCTGCTGCTGCTGCTCTGGACAAGAAGCAAAGGAACTTTGACAAGGTTGAATTTAAAATACATATGGCATTTTTTGCTCTTTTAGATGAAAATAACTGACATTTAAGCATAAATATTTCAGGTCTTGGCAGAATGGAAACAGAAGTATGAAGAGTCTCAGTGTGAGCTGGAGGGCTCCCAGAAGGAAGCCAGGTCTCTGAGCACTGAGCTCTTCAAACTGAAAAACTCCTATGAAGAATCTCTTGAACATCTGGAAACCATGAAGAGAGAGAATAAGAATCTGCAGGGTAAGGGCAACATCAGCTTACGCCTCTATCGCAGAATTTGTTCGAATGACCAAACCCTTTATAATGTTTCATTTTGTTTCTCAGAGGAAATATCTGACCTCACTGAGCAAATCGGTGAGAGTGGTAAGAGTATCCATGAGCTTGAGAAGATTCGAAAACAGTTGGAACAAGAGAAGTCTGACATACAAACAGCTCTGGAGGAAGCAGAGGTATGTTCAATGTTCTAAAGGTGGACCTTATGAACATATTTTGATACGTTTTAATAGTCATATATTTCATTTTCAATATTGTGTTTTCATGATAGGCCTCACTGGAGCATGAGGAAGGAAAGATTCTCAGAATCCAGCTTGAGTTCAACCAGATTAAGGCTGATATTGAGCGCAAGCTGGCCGAGAAGGATGAAGAGATGGATCAAGCAAAGAGAAACCAACAGCGAATGGTGGATACTCTTCAGAATTCTCTTGAGGCCGAGACTCGCAGCAGGAATGAGGCTCTCCGTTTGAAGAAGAAGATGGAGGGAGACCTCAATGAGATGGAGATCCAGTTAAGCCAGGCCAACAGGCAGGCAGCTGAGGCCCAGAAACAACTGAAGGCTGTCCATGCACATCTGAAGGTATAGAGTTTATTTAAAAAATGTTTTCACTTAATCACTTAACCTAACCTGTTTCACAATAAATGTCACATGTCAATGTCACACTTTTCCAGGACGCTCAGCTCCAGCTTGATGACTCTCTTCGAGCCAATGATGATCTAAAGGAGAACAATGCCATTGTTGAGAGACGCAACAACCTGCTTCAGGCTGAAGTGGAGGAGCTCAGATCTGCTCTGGAGCAAACTGAGAGAGGACGCAAACTCGCTGAGCAAGAGCTGCTTGACGTTTCTGAAAGGGTGCAGCTACTGCACTCACAGGTATGTTGCAGTCATTGCACAGTGACAGAATCATTGTCAATTTACTGAGGAAGTGTAAAATCAAATTTTGCATTCGACCAGAACACGAGTCTGCTAAACCAAAAGAAGAAGCTGGAAGCTGATACATCCCAGCTTCAAACTGAAGTGGAGGAAGCAGTGCAGGAGTGCAGGAACGCTGAGGAAAAGGCCAAGAAGGCCATTACTGATGCTGCCATGATGGCAGAGGAGCTGAAGAAAGAGCAGGACACCAGCGCTCACCTGGAGCGTATGAAGAAGAACATGGAGCAAACCATCAAAGACCTGCAGCACCGTCTGGATGAAGCTGAACAGATCGCCATGAAGGGGGGCAAGAAGCAGATTCAGAAGCTTGAGGCCAGGGTTAGTTTCAATAATTTCAAATTAACAATTTCATTGAACAATGAAGTTTCCTTATAATAAAAAAAGCCTGCACATATATAAACAAAAGAATATTCAAACCATTCCCTCAACAGATCAGAGAACTGGAAAGTGAATTAGAGGTTGAACAAAGAAAGTCCAGCGAGTCCGTCAAGGGAATACGAAAATATGAGAGACGAATCAAAGAGTTGACCTATCAGGCAAGTTTTACATCATTTACAAAAGTGTAATTTCTATTCAAAATCAAAATTATTATGATGTTCCTTTCTGTTGTCAGACCGAAGAGGATCGTAAGAATCTTGCCCGTCTGCAAGATTTGGTCGACAAACTGCAGCTGAAGGTCAAATCCTACAAGAGAGCTACGGAGGAAGCTGTAAGTATTCTTAGTATTTTAGATAAACTTGTATATAAAAAAGCATGAAACCTTTCTAAGGACATATAATCAATAGCCAGTTGTGTCCGGCTGGTTTCTTGCTTTTAAAAGTATGTTTCATTACATACGCCACGTTCTAAATGCAGAAATACATGTCACACTGATGAGGATATGGTTTCTGTTTTACAGGAGGAACAGGCCAACAGTAATCTTACTAAGTATCGTAAGATTACACATGAGCTTGATGAAGCTGAAGAAAGAGCTGACATTGCTGAGTCTCAGGTCAACAAGCTACGTGCCAAGAGTCGTGATGTGGGGTCAAAGGTCAGTAATTGATTGTCAGTTATTTTTATACTTTTTTTGTGTTGGACATATAGGTGTCCGTTTTTAGGACCAATGATGTTTACAGTAAGTGCAGCATTAATGCTGCTAAAATTTTAACGATGTATTAAGATTCTTCTAACGTATACAGGATTACACAGAAAACTCAAAGGTTCTGTTTATGATGTAGGAGAGTGGATCTACAACACTTAAAGGATCCCATTGTGCCATTGCTTCACAAATTCTTAAGAATTTTAAAAATAACCTCTTAAATCATATTGATTTCTTTTCCCCCCTTATTTCAGAAAGGACACGATGAGGAGTGAAGCTCATGGAATGAATACTTGTTTCCGAGGCACCTCTGAATGATGGTGTCTCCCTAAGCATGTCAGTTTTTCAGTAGAATAAAATGTATCTGCATCTCAAACTGTGTTTTGGCTTTTTTTGTAATTTCATCATAAATTAGAACATTGGAACCAAATCTTATATCAAGGACACTAAGTGGTAATCTGTAAGAATTGAGATATGTTGTGGTCGTGGTTGAGTAAGAGAGAGAGTAACTGTGAGTGGATGTGCTCAGAGCAGACAGGCAGGTGTTGCCGATCTTAGCAGAGAAAAAATAAGCAGTAAAGATGTTAACTGGTAATAAGTTTAAAGTGTAGGTTTCAGTTTGTGCATAAATACATTCTTCAGCTCCTTAAGACCCAAGTAAAGTTCCCATGTCTTGCTTCTCGACTGCTGGGTAAAGTGAAGGGGTTAGCATCAACCTCGGAGGCGAATCTGGGTCTGTCTGACGTTCCTGCCTGTTATAGGGAAGGTTTTCGTTGCCACCGTACTCTACGGGGGAATTGTTGGGTCTATGTAAATCATAAATAACTCATATAGTGTGGTCTATACCTACTCTGTAAAGTGTCCCGAGATAACTTTTGTTATGATTTGGCACTATAAATAAAATTGAATTGAATTGAATTGAATTGTTAATTCTGCCGCATGTGTTGGCTTCCCACATAGGAGGGGCTTTGAGTGTGAATTTTAGGGAAAAGACGGATTTGTCAGTTTTTGGCATACCTTGATATAATCTCAGTCTGAAGACACAGAATTAAACTCTCTCAGCACATGAAACACATGATCGTATTGGTAATACATGACATGAGCATCTCATTGTACAGATCAGGTTTCCCTGAAAACAAAAAAGACATGCATGCATGACCAGATATGTAACAATGTGAAGATAAAACTGTATGAACTGGTGAAGGACTGTGAAAACAGAAGAAAACCAAACTGTTTGACTCCCCCCTGATGGGGGGTGGGGGGTGGGGGGTTGGGGGGACGGACGACTACAATGCTGCAGTAGGGTAAAAAGCAAAACCACCACTAGAGTCCTGCTGGAATTTGATTACAAAGCATGATTTCATTGGATGCTGGGCAACGGATGGGCCTTTACCCATAATTACATTTATGGACCCAACAGCCTGCAGATCATAACTGCAGATCATAGTGATAAGGGTTACACAGGTTTAAATCGATTTGTAACAAACAGTATTGTGCTAAACAGGAAAATCTATGTGATCTGGCTGTTTATCAATATAGAGAGGAATTACAGCCACGGCATAGTTCTTGTTATAATTATGACAGACACATAGATCAGTCATACATAATTGTCCAATTTTTACCTATTACGATCATGCCATGGACACATCAGACACTGTTTGCAATAGTAGCAGTACTTCTCGGATGGGCTCACCTGTAATACCGAGGTACTCTTGCAGAGGGTGTCTCATTCCTAAGGTGTGTGTAGTTTCACAATAAAAGCCTGTGGTTTTTCAGAAAGTAAAACAAGAATTGTTCGAGAAATCGTGAAAAAAGCCACTTCTGCTGTTTTTCAGGTTAGTGTAATTTCAAACGTGACATTACAGAATTCATTGACATTTCTACATACAAGCAAATTATCCAAATGCATTACAATAAACTTATAAGTTTATCAGCTATAATTAAGCTCACTATGGGATAAGTTTAGTACTATAGCAGACATACTACTTTAGACAGTATTAATCACTCCATGCTAAGTCATTTGTCAATATTATACATATTACGAAAAGATTTCATAAAAATGTAATATTTAATTTGAATAAATGGCAGTTTTTGCATATATCACCTAAAACATTCAGATAATGCAGAATGCACTATTTCTCAAAATTCCTTAAAATATAACGCAATTCAAAACTTACCTTTTCATCCTGTGTTTTCCTGCGAGATACAATATTCAATCTTCATCTGCAGAAAAAACTTTTAATCTATAGTCTTGTCCAGATCTGAGCACAAATGCACCAACCAATAACTTCACTGTCTGAATGGTGAAGGGTAAGATGAGGGAAGGACACATGGAGGCAGGGCCCAATACTCAACACCTCCTCAAGTGACCCTGAGTACATAACAAGCATTCTAACAATAGCAACCTCATCTGAAGCCACAGTTGGCTCACATGTCAAACTTAAGAGGGACAAGGTGCCTTGTGTGTACATGTGATTTACAGAAGTCAGAGATACAAGGACTGTGGACAGCTGAGAATTGGACCTTTGATGGAGGACGGAGTGCTCCACTAACGCCTGGAATAGATAAGAGCTAAGTTAAAGAGTTCAGAATCTGGAATGAAGGCGAACATATTGTCCACATTAGGTATGTCCACTGTGTGGATGACTTAACTTCCTGTTGTTACCTGGGCTAAGCAAGGTTCACTGATAAGGTGTAGGTATATCAGGACATGGCGACTGAATGACAATGACATTTTTTGGAACGTTTATCATGGATGTAATTCATTTCCATTAGACACTTTCAGTACAGTACCTTAAGAACTGTACATAAGTAATACGTACATGTACCTAAACGCTGAACTTACTCATCACGTTTTACAGTGTAATAATAATGAGAACATTGAGTCTGATGACATTATTGTCTTTCTTTAAAGTCTCAAACCTACCAAACCTCTGTGTTCTTGTCTACAGTCAGAAGTCTTGTTGATATTTATATAGTTACAAGTGACTCAATTGAAATAATGTCTACAGTGAAACCTCGGTTCACTGTAGACACTATAACTAACTAACTAACTAACTAACTAACTAACAAACTAACTAACTAACTAAAAAATAGAACTAAGGCGTCCTTACAACAAATAGAGCTTGGAGAATGACCCAGTGGATGATTTATTCCCCTTTCCGCGGCAAGCAACGTATCAAACAGTAGTTTTTCATTACTCATACCTGAAACTAGGAATGGCGTGCATGCTTAGGACACTGTCAGTCGGTAAGAGCCACATCAAACACTAGTGTGTTGTTTTTAGTTTTTACATTTCTTCACTGAATGTTTGGACATTAGAAGCTGTAGACAGCCATGAGCTGAGAAACGAGCTGAAACAAGGTTTCATTCCTCACTGCTCCATCCATGTCTCACCGTATTTCCTCTTCACCGACAATGCCAAGGAACGTCTGCACCAACAGCATACTGCAGTGTTTCTAGCTCCTACCTTTAGCGTCTGATCAGATATAAATATCTACATTTTGCTAACATACCTGATATATTCTAACACATTGAAACTGTAGTGAAAGTGCTGTTATTAGTACTCGTTTGGTGGATCACCATTCTGTCCTAAAGACAACCTACAGTACATCGTTCTTTTTACCACATCTATTCTGTCCAAACAACTACTTAAAGAACTTGTCTGCTGCCTATAAGTTACAACAACAGATGGACTGGGAGGACCAGAAAATAAATAACGAAGCCCTGAAAAGTCTCAATTGTTAATCTTAGCGTGTAACAAATTTAGGGCAACGTGATTTTAAAATGCTTTTCAGCCCTCTGTGGAAGGTCTGCCTTGTATTATACTGTATTGGTACTATAGCTCCATCTGAAACTATAATCTTGCGTTCTTTTGTACAGAAGCATTCATTCAGGTGCCAATTAGTATGCAGGGTGTGTAAGTACGTTTCTTTTGAGAGCGTGCCAGTATACAGTCAGTACTGTACCACATCTAAAAAAATGATCTGAGAATTGGATGCTGCCGCAATTATCTTGATGTGATTATTGTTCCATTTTTTTTTCTACGAGATAGAATTAGTGTTTGAATATGAGTCTGTTAGCCTGACGTCTGTTGTCTCAGAGTGCTAACAAACACATGTTCTTTCCCTTGAAGTCCCAGGTAAAATACTACACTGCAGAAGAATCAGGGATCAGAATTAGGATGTTAGTGTGTCATTGTTGAAACGTACACAGAAACTGAACAGTATTGTACAACTGTGGGCATTAGAGTGCAACTCAGGCCACATATTTCTGACCCGCGTCCAAGGAAGTAGTAGCCCAACCTCAACCCGACGCTATTTCTGTCCAAATGTCTGTCTGGGGACGCTGCTGAAGCTCTGTAACAGCTGCCACTATATTTCCACTTAAAATGACTTGAAGCACCAGGAAAAGCAGGCCGAACCTGACCTGACCATAATTTTTACATGTTTGTTTAGGCACGGGTAACATGCATTGATGTGATTAATTCACATGTTTCGAGGTTGGAAATAAAGTGTATGGGGTGTGAATTTAGTTTGGTGGTACACTTTAAAGCCGGTTGGTGAAAAGAATTTAATGGACGTATACTTACAGAGTCTGGGGCTCCATTAACTCCACTTCTTCAGCTGTGCCTCTCTGTGGCAGAAGTGGGAAAGGTCCCTGTCCATGGTGCTGACCTTCCTCCCAGTTCACCCTTCCTTCCCGGTGACTGCAAGAAAACCACAAAAACAATACTAGATACAATGTCTTACCCTTCATAAAAAAAAAACAAGGATCAATTTCAATTTAGCTTAATCAGACCCAGAAAAACCACCTCAGGATCTCAGATGAGAAAGTGTGGGTGGGTGTCTCACAGTAGAACAAACAAATGTGAATGAGCACAGATATTTCATTTTAAAATAATAGTCTTAACAGGTTGTAACTGGAATAAGATCACAATTTTCACTGGACTAAAAGCTAGAATAACTAACATCAAAATACACAATAGTTTTGCCATGGAAGATACATCGTCTCTCAAGGACGTCTGAAAAGGTTTCATGTCAAACTCGTATATTATTTTATTTTATATTAAGTCAATAAGGCTTATGGTTTGAGTCCTGATTTACAGTAGGTTATATTGTTGTTCCCTGTTTCAGATGGCTGCACAGTAAATGATTGGCTGTCTTCTGCTTAATCACCTGTTGCTGCTCCTCTCCATGTAAACACTGCAGTCCTCTGCTGTGCGTCATCAGCTGACCCGAAGCTGTCCACTAACTCATCAGTGTCGGTGAAAGCAGCTATCAGGAATTTCACAGGTTATCTTTGTGCTCAAGGATACAACGCTGTGCCAGAAGGCAAGGACAAGGGGAGAAGCAAGGGTACCCATTTCAGACATGGTGGTATAGTCCTCATATCACAACTTAGAAACAGGCCATTCTGCATAATGACCATTTCAAGATTCCAGACTTTTCCAGACTTCTCTGATGATTTTTCAGTCAATATTAAACATCTGAATACCAATTTAGATGAGTATTATGTAAATAAATGGTTATAAATCCAACTTTTAACATGTATGTTAAATTCTGACTATGTATGTCATTATGTGGCCAAGTACAAGACAAATTTTGTTGTTCATATAAGTGAATGAACTCCAAAAGACATTAATCTTATTCAAGCTAAATGCTAAAAGAGTGCAATTGTGTGCTTGTAACATTAGACAGTAACAGTAGGAATGAACAAATTACCAGGAACCACGAAAACAAACACAAGTCTGTGCTTCATTGGCTTTAGATGGAGTACTTAATAAATAAAATATTGATAAACAACAATAAATCATAAATGTAGACGACACCGACACCATTCTGCAGCTAGCTTGATTAGTTTCACGTCATTTTCAGGTCGGCTGTGTTGCTTTGTGTTAGTAAACTCGCTTTGGTTTGTATATATTCATATATTTTATTTTGGAAAGTGAGATAATAGTCTGGAAACAACACAAACATTTTCCCTTTTTTCATATATTATCCAAATCTGTAAGTTATTTACATTAAGCAAATACTTTTCCATACTACGCAGGAAGTAGTTAACTGACTTTAACGCTAATGTCAGTTGTTTCCCCTAAAACTAAATGTTTAACCAAAAAAAACTCACCAAATGTTGTCTCCGGACTCTGCTGTTTATATTAAAATGTGTTATATACCCGTGTGAAGTACAAGCAGGTGCCTGTCGCTTTATATTTTAATGCAATACCGTCAATGTATTGCTAAATAAACAGACGTTCGCGGTCTCTAACGTATAGCAATCTAGCTAGCAGCCTCGGGCCCGTTTCACAAAGCAGGTTTAGTGAAAACTCTGAGTCTGTTAACCCTGAAATGATGGAAACTCCGAGTTTTCCGTTTCGCAAAGGGAGGTAACTCAAACCAGAGAAAGAGGGGTAACTCTAGCCTGTTTCACAAAGAGAGGTAACTTAAACTCTCGGTCAGTTACCATGGTAACATGGTCGGGACCAGGTTTTTCTCATCAAACCTCGAGTTTCTCTCTGTCTCCGCCCTCTTTCAGCCACGTTTTGGCGTAGTATAGTTCTGTCGTCTGTTTTTTCAGAAAATCATTGCAAAAATCAGACATTAGAAGTTATATTAGGGGGTGACTATTTCACTACCATGGCATGTCCTTTTGATAATGATCCCGTGGATGAAGGTGACGCATTACTGCACAGAGAATTAAATATTCGTCGGGAGATGATTATCAGACGTCCTTAATAAACTGCAGCCATAATTACAAAATTAATTAAATAGATCTTTTGAGCAAGTTGAATGTATTTGACTCAGCTTTTCCTAAATATAATCCCAGCTTTTCTTGCAATTCATAGGTTCAGAAGTGTGTGCTTTTAATTGGGTTACCGGTATATAAACTACTCCTATAGGTGGAAACAACAGCCTTCTGATCCAGAATATCATCTATAATGCGAGGGGGTGCATTTCACGGCAGGGGTGCTGAATACGGCACAACACCATTTCACGTCACAGTCCATCTCATCCGTCCTTACATTTCCAACATTAACAACCAGTAATGCTCTTATATCCCAGCAGATATTGTGTGTTGCGCTGCGTTTTTTTGCAAATGGGAGTTTTTTATACAACATTTAAAACAGCCACTTACGGTAATATTTACTTTATAATGTAAAACATGCTCAAAATGAGGCGTCACCATGAGATTGTGCCGATGTTTTACCTGTTTGAACAATGTTTTTATGTTTCATCTTAAGCTGCTGCCAAGTGCGCTTCTCCCCCGTGTGAAGCACCTAAATTAAATTAAATTAATAGGCTCCCACTCAAGCAGTTCCCCCTGTGATATTATTGTGATTGCAAAGGACTACATTTAAACTTACGCACTGACCCGAGCAGAAATGTTCTCCCCCACCGTCTCCCTCTCTTTTGCTGCTGCAGCGGTGTTACACTTACGGTGAAAAACCTGCTCAAACTCTCCGTATGAGCGCATTAATATTTACAGTTGCAGTTGTAGCGTAGCCCTCCGCTTCCCCGTTGCCATGGTGCCTCGTCGAATCAGGGCTCCATTGATGCTGTCTTTTTTTACTTGTGGTGCACGCGCTTAACTCCAGGGGCCTGTTTCACAAAGCAGGTTTAGTGAAAACTCTGAGTCTGTTAACCCTGAAATGAGGGAAACTCTGAGTTTTCCGTTTCACAAAGGGAGGTAACTCAAACCAGAGAAAGAGGGGTAACTCTAGCCTGTTTCACAAAGAGAGGTAACTTAACCTCTCGGTCAGTTACCATGGTAACATGCTCTCTGAAACTAACCTGGTCGGGACCAGGTTTTTCTCAGAAAACCTTGAGTTTCTCTCAGTCTCCGCCCTCTTTCAGCCACACACGGTGTTTGATTTCCTCATTCATTCAGTCAGCACGCGAGTTTTGGCGTAGTATAGTTCCGTCTGTTTTTTCAGAAAATCATTGCAAAAATCAGACATTAGAAGTTATATTAGGTGACAACTATTTCACTACCATGGCGTGTCCTTTTGATAACGATCCCGTGGATGAAGGTGACGCATTACTGCGCAGAGAATTAAATATTCGTCGGGAGATGATTATCAGACCGCGCATAGACGTCCTTAATATACTGCAGCCATAATTACAAAATGAATGAAATGGATCTTTTGAGCAAGTTGAATGTATTTGACTTAGCGTTTCCTAAATATAATCCCAGCTTTTCTTGCAATTCATAGGTTCAAAAGTGTGTGCTTTTAGTTGGGTTACCGGTATATAAACTACTCCTATACAGCCTTCTGATCCAGAATATCACCTATAATGCGAGGGGGTCTATTTCACGGCAGGGGCTGAATACGACACAACACCGTTTCATGTCACAGTCCATCTCATCCCTCCTTACATTTCCAACATTAACAACCAGTAATGCTCTTATATCACAGCAGATATTGTGTGTTGCGCTGCGTTTTTTTGCTTACGGTAATATTTACTTTACCATGTAAAGCATGCTCAAAATGAGGCGTCACCATGAGATTGTGCCGATGTTTTACCTGTTTGAATACCTGTATGTTTTTATGTTTCATCTTAAGTTGCTGCAAAGTGCGCTTCTCCCCCGCGGGGTTGCACTTAAATTAAATAAATTAATAGGCTCCCACTCAAGCAGTTTCCCCTGTGATATTACTGTGATTGCAACAGGACTACATTTAAACTTATGCACTGACCCGAGCAGCAATGTTCTCCCGCACGTCTCCCTCTCTTTTGCTGCTGCAGCGGTGTAAACCTGCTCAAACTCACCGTATGAGCGCATTAATATTTCCAATTCCAGTGGTAGCGTACCTCCGCTTCCCCGTTGCCATGGTGACTCGTCGAATCAGGGCTCCATTGATGCTGTCTTTTTTTACTTGTGGTGCACGCGCTTAACTCCAGGTCAAACTACTCTGAGTTGATCAACCTAACGCAAATCTGCTGTTCTGGAACCGAAAACTCAGAGTTTCCTATCTCAGAGTAGATCAACTCAGAGTTCAGGGTTAAACTCAGAGTTTTTTTAACCTGCTTTGTGAAACGGACCCCAGGTCAAACTATTCTGAGTTGTTCAAACCAACGCAATTCTGCTGCTCTGGTACCGAAAACTCAGAGTTTCCTATCTCAGAGTAGATCAACTCAGAGTTCAGGGTTAGACTCAGAGTTTGTTGAACCTGCTTTGTGAAACGGACCCCTGAACTCTCGCATATTTTACTACTATTTAACGGTTTTTCGTACATTCAAACGGTTAAAATGGTGGCACAAAAACAACACAAACAACAACAAACTTGTGTACAAAAACAACACTAACAACAACAAACTCATGTACAAAAACACAAACAATAACAAACTTGTGTACAAAAACAACACAAACAACAACAAACTCATGTACAAAAACACAAACAACACCAAACTCATGTACAAAAAGAACACAAACAACAACAAACTCATGTACAAAAACACAAACAACACCAAACTCATGTACACAAACACAAACAACAACAAACTCATGTACAAAAACAACACAAACAACAACAAACTCATGTACAAAAACACAAACAACAACAACTCATGTTCAAAAACACAAACAACAACAAACTCATGTACAAAAACACAAACAACACAATCATGTACAAAAATAACACAAACAACACCAAACTCATGTACAAAAAGAACACAAACAACAACAAACTCATGTACAAAAACACAAACAACAACAAACTCATGTACAAAAACACAAACAACACCAAACTCATGTACAAAAACAACACAAACAACACCAAACTCATGTACAAAAAGAACACAAACAACAACAAACTCATGTACTAAAACACAAACAACAACAAACTCATGTACAAAAACACAAACAACAACAAACTTATGTACAGGACATTAGTACAATAATACAAAGTCATAAACACATACAAGGATTTACCTAATTTGTTATAAAATTACAAGATATGCATAAATTAATCCTTTTGGGGGTTTTTTGGGAGTAGAAGTATAAAGCAGCAAAATACTGTACTTAAGTAGGTGTACTTAGTTACTTTCCACCACTGCTATTATCCAATTAAAGAGCAGTTTAACACCTGCAGTTCCATTTTCACAGTGGCCCTAAGACACAGACCTGTCACCAAGCAAAGAAGCCAGTGCCATCTTCTGTGCTGTTGTGTGCTGGGGCAGCAGACTGAGGGCAGCAGACGCCAAGAGGATCAGTAAGATCATCAGGAAGGCTGGATCCGTCCTGGGGGTCCAGCTGGACTCTTTGGTGGCGGTGTCTGAGAGGAGGATGCCGTCTAAACTGCACAGCATCCTGGACAACAACTCTCACCCTCTCCACCATCTGCTGACCTCCAGCAGAAGCACCTTCAGCCACAGACTCATCCTCCCCCGGTGCAACACTGAAAGCCGGAGGAAGTCTTTTCTTCAAACTGTATAATTCATCTCCCCCTGGTCAGGTAAGGAACAGTGGAGACACTATGTCCTGAGAAAATGTCACTTTATATCACCACTTCATCACTTGATATCACTTTATATCATCACTGCATCACTTTATATCATGTTATATCATCACTGCATCACTTTATATCATCACTGCATCGCTTTATATCATTTTATATCATCACTGCATCACTTTATATCATCACTGCATCGCTTTATATCATGTTATATCATCACTGCATCACTTTATATCATCACTGCATCACTTTATATCATGTTATATCATCACTGCATCACTTTATATCATCACTGCATCGCTTTATATCATTTTATATCATCACTGCATCACTTTATTTCATTTTATATCATCACTGCATCACTTTATATCATCACTACATCACTTTATATCATCACTATATCACTTTATTTCATTTTATATCATCACTGCATCACTTTATATCATCACTATATCACTTTATTTCACTTTATATCATCACTGCATCACTTCATATCATGTTATATCATCACTGCATCACTTTATATCATCACTGCATCGCTTTATATCATTTTATATCATCACTGCATCGCTTTATATCATTTTATATCATCACTGCATCACTTTATATAATCTCTGCATCACTTTATATCATCACTATATCACTTTATTTCATTTTATATCATCACTGCATCACTTTATATCATTTTATATCATCACTGCATCACTTTATATCACTTGGGTGGCAGTAGCTCAGTCCATAGGTAACTTGGCTGGGAACCGGAGGGTTGCTGGTTCGAGTCCCTGTGTGGACCATGAATGGAGTGTGGACTGGTGGCGGGAGAGGTGCCAGTTCATCTCCTGGGTACTGCTGACTTGCTGTTGAGCAAGGCACCGAACCCCCAACTGCTTGGGGCGCCGGTCCACTGGCAGCCCCCTCGCTCTAACATCTCTCCATTAGCTGCATGTATATAGGTCCTGTCTGTGCATGTGTGTGTATTTCGGGCCTGTGTGTGTAAAATTGAATTTCCCCATTGCGGCACAAATAAAGGAATTCTTCTTCATATCATCTCTGCATCACTTTATTGAGTTGTACTGTAACTTAGTTCAGTAAGAAACGCTGCTACACTTTAACACTGTTATCACTGCACGCTGCGTATTGTTGTATATTGTATAAACCTGCGTTTAACCACAATGTCTGTTGCACTCTGTCACATTTAGTTAATTGTTTTTATTTATCTGACGTTAGCTTTATTTTGATTTGATTTATGTTTATATGCTTGTTGTTACTCTGACCCTTTCCCATCTTTGTATGGACACTCTCGGGATAAATAAAGCTTCTTGAATCTTGAAAACTACTATACCTTAAAAGTCATACAAAACTTATATATATAGATGGGTTACCTGCTGATTATGGTGTAGTACTGGTTTATAAATGTCAACCACAGTATTAGATAAAGATGAATACATGTCACTACATTAGTAAAATGAATGTAGAAGAAAAGACACACTTGGACACCCGGATCTTTTGCTCATCTTTTTATTTCATGATTAATATTCACATCACTGGTTAACAATGAATCACAATGAACATCTCTTTCATACCAAATATTCAGAATTGAAGGGGGGAGATGAGCTCTATCTAACAGGACAGATGCCTCTATAACAACCAGCAGTTTGTTTGTTTGTTTGTTGTCTTCTGCATGCTCTTGCTATGGTGTTGTGCCCAATACAGAATAAAACAGCACACACACACACACACTACAGTGGATCCACTCCACGGTACTGAAAAGTAGATTATTTTGACCGTGACGGCAGATTTGAACATGTAGCTAACACCAAAAACAAAACCAATGCATTATTTATCATGTACAAATCAGTACAGACTTCTATTTTTGTGCTCTCCTTAATAAACAAACGTAAAGTATTAGTGGTAAAGTAGAGAAAAGCTACTTTTCAGTACAGTGAGGGTTCTGTAGGCGGGAGACACAGCAACGGGCTCCAGGTGCATATCTACCAACACTCCCTTTTATTCCTAATAAAACATTTTCCCAGGCAATTATCTCTCTCAGGAGGACATTTCAAGTTCAAACTTACTGTATGTCTGAGCTCAGCATTCATTGATTTATCCTACGCTTTTTAATCGTCCAAATTCTTCTCTTATTTTCAGCTTTTTGTTGGATAATTTGGTGCGACATCCCTTTGATTCAGCCCCGTGTTGGTAGGTATGTCAAGGTGTTTATAGAAGAGCTGTCTAATACAGAACGTTACATTCTACCACATGCCATAAGACTAAGTTTTGTTAGTCTAACGGGAGGGGGGAAGTGGCGGTAAAGGTGAGAGAAAGGGCTGATCAGTGTGTGTCAGGTGTTACAGTTGTGCGTTTCAAACCGGTCACCTTGCTTCTTTATGTTTTTATGACCTAATCGTGAAAAGTGTTGTTCTGTTACAGTTTTTTTTCACCCCGTCTGTAACGCTCGTTGTGTCGTACATTGGATCACACCGTACACGACACACACACTGGCTCCCCTTCCTGCACGTCAAAATTTGGTAAATAAGTGTTTCCACGTGATCTATCTTCCAAAAACAGAACAGAGACGAAGCTCATACATGTATTCATAATCTTGCATCTTTAATACATTTTTAAAAACATTCTTGAAACTTCAGCAGCCCTTTTCTTTGCGGGGAAAAAAGGCAGAAAGAAAAAGTACACTTTTCCTTTTTCTTACACTTTCAAACGTTTAATAACACCATTTACGGTAACGGGTTTATGAACGTGAAAGCTCACCTGTCAACATCCACAAACACCCTGTTTGGAGGTAAATTTTTTTGTGTTTTTTTTCTCAATAATTTTTATTTATTTGAGTTAATTCTGGAGTGATAAAAACATGGTGGAAACTATATACAAGGGACAGAGTGAGATACTAGAGGAAGGGTAGTGTTCAAGCGCTATAACCGGGGAGTCAAACGGACATCAGAGTGAATCTGGGTATTACCTTATGTCCAAGCTGCAGAGTTATCATGTAGTCCACAAATACTGGTTACTACCATAGATAGTGTATAAAACTACAAAGTACTAAATGCATCAATCTAGTCTTTAACCTGACCCTGATATTGATTAAACCTTAACTTTAATGGAACCATAATTACCTTTATTGTAGAGCTTTACGTGCTGTTGCTATAGCATACAGTATGTAAAGTAGAAACTGACCCATGCTAGATTTTTTGAGGCAGTTAGCACTATTTATTTTCAAAAAAATTGATTCAATTGATATTTATCAAGTAAACTAGTGGATGTACTGCTTCTAAAAGACCTCAAACACATCGTCATTTATGTACAGCTATTTGTCGATACTCATCAACCGCAAGATACCCGCTGATACCAAACAAAATACCCGCTTTTAGCTAATAGCGCCCCCCAAATCGACCAGATTCTTATTTAAAGTCACAATAAATCTTCAAAATCATCAAATATCAAAGATACATTGTCATCCTAAACTGAGCAAACTTGGTACGTAGCGGAACCAGCCAAATTTTCCCCTTTCCTGTTAGCTAATGTTAGCGAAACATTAACTAACACATAGCTAGCCTATATCAAGAAGAGTTAGCCTCGATCTTTTCTGAAAAGCGCTAACTCATGAAATCTTAAAAATATGTCAGCAACCAACCTACTTCTCCTTCTCTAACGTTAGCACAGAAATATGGAGAAACCTGGCTAACGTTGGTGATGTGACATTAAGCTAACTCCCTTTTACATAGCAATATATACAACCGGGGGGTCATCCCTACATTCCCTGGTCACATAAGCCTCTGCCTTCGCGGATTTAACTCGGCTTTTTCTTAGGTGAGGGGTTACGGTTAGGGTTAGGGGGTAGTGTTAGGGTCTACATAGGCCTATTTGCCGGTGAATTCGGCATTGATTGTGGCAAAAAATAACTGACCGGGGAACACAGGACCGCAGGAACCGAGGTTCTGCTGGGTACCACGCTTGTCACTGTTTTACAGACCTAACAACAGTGCTGCTGCGATTTTTTTGGCAGTTATTTTTAATGGTGGACCGGGTCTATGCCATGCTAACTTCTTCAGTTAGGACAGTTCTGTAGCGGCTAAATTCCCGTCCTCAGATAAGACAGGAATTGTTACCATGCAAAGTGCAGCATTTTGAACATTATGTGCGTTTTACAAGTTTGGATGCTTCTCTTTAAAACTTACTAAAAATGCATGTTATCGCTGCTTCAGGATAACAACAATAACTTACAATTACTTAACATGCTGTATGCTTAATGCGTGACAATTAATCCAAGACAAAGCAGAGGTAGCTCTGATGCTAGTCCTCTCAGAACATATCAAATAAAGCTCCTCAAAGTTCACTATGGTCCTTTGACTGACTTAGGAAATGTGTTTTTGCAGCTTGGTCATAAAGTAAGAACCAGTGAATGTTGACAGGAACAACATGAGGGCAGACTGGAGAGTTGAGTGTTAAACCATCAGAGCCAATAGCACAACACCGACGACCAAAAGCTAAAATCCACTAAGCTAACCAAGATAAAGGGGTCCCAATGTGTCATTCGAGATACACAAACATCAGGTCATCCTCTCATACGGGAACATACTTTTACACTGTTCCAACACACGTTAAGACTATAACTCATTCCTGTTATAAGCACAAACCACCGTCTACATCCATCAAAGTGCTTTCAACCCTTTTTGTTCTTCTATTCCCGAAGACAGATTCACATTATCTACTCTCACATATGATCCACACATGTCATGTTTTTTTTTACTTTTTAGGCATCTCATGGGAGTGATTTAGGAGGGAACAGTACGATATGAACTATGCTTTTAAGTTGCCTGTAGTCTTTATTGTCGACTCTTTGATTATCATAACTTTATCTAACTACCAACACTGTTTTTGCTCCCAATAAAAGCACACATGTAAAGTTACACGGCTGACATTGTTTTACCAAGATACTTATATATCACTTCAGTGCATCAAGAGATGAACAAGCATGTGTTCAAAGTGCCCGAGCGTGAGACTTTGAGATTTTAAAGGGGAGCTGTACATTATTAATATGATTTTGATAGCGTTTAGTGTTCCGGGTACAATAATATAGTGTGGCCATAACTGGACTGAAGCTTCTCTAATAGTGATGAGAGGTTTCAGAGTCTCAGAGCCAGACTATCAGTGTTCTAGAGGCTAAGCAGCGCTCTCTACAGGATGGACGCAGTAGTAACACGTCACACATCTGACAACTACGGCAACACCCCACAAAATGCACAATGCATAGAGTTACAGTGAGTAGATTACAGTGGGTTTTCTCCATTAAAGATGGCTGCTACTCGTTTCTCTGCTGTGACATATAACAAACAAATGGGTTTTGCTCGGTAAATCAAAGTCACATCACAGTGTTACAGTGTTGTTTTTAGTAGAATCCAAAATGCATTTAGCTGAATTTAAGTTATTTTCCTACAATAATGCAAACAGACCCCATTACGAAACATTTAACAAGTTCGAAAAATGGTAAACACTTTATACTAAGGTCCTTTTAATGTTAGTTAGTGGGCAATAATGGCCTGAGAAGTATTTACATGACGCTTATTAACTTTATTATGTGTTTATTTAAATAGAAAACACTTATAAGCACTTGTGAGAAACACATTATTTTACATTAATAAGCAGTTAACTACTAAATGTTCATAATTCTTATAATTCTTATCGTACTTGATAGCCCCAAAAGCAGAATTAACTGTTAATAAGTGCGTAGTTAACAGTAAATAAATGCACAATAATGTGTTTTGTGTAAATGCTTATAATCTAACAATAAACGTCTGTGAGTGTAACACTTTTATTATCTTATTAACACATAATAATGTTAATAAGCATATTATAAGGCCTTATAATGCCCTTAGTGTTTTTAATTAACACTTTTAAAAGGACTTTAATATAAAGTTACCAGAAAAACTCATGTTCTACCATGGATTTTGATTTTCTTTATGACTGCGTGTGCTGCGACACCACCGGATGGTCCCACTGAAGCATCTGCAGGCCGCTCTCGGTTCCTGCCTTGCTGAAATACTGTTGCATTCATGGCCTTTTGAAACTGGGCAGTTCCTGCTGTCCAGTGAGATAAGATAATTTATAATCTTTCTTTCTTTTTTTTTTAACCTTTGAGAATTTTTTATATTTTTCTGCATATCCAGTGATATCCTACTATACAAAACAAAAACGCATTTAAAAAGCTATTTACGTCCATCTATTTACACTAAAAACGTGGAGTAAAATATAAGTTAGAGACACGGGATAACTAGAAACCTACGGTGCAGTTCGCTCTGCTAGACTCTTCTCTAGTGAACGGATGAGTCGCAAAGAAAATGCCAACTTCAGATTTGCCATGGATAAAACATTATTCCCTTTAAACGACGCTTCCTCCTGCGATCTCTCTTAACAACCCGCTTTAACTCTGTGGCCGTTCTCTGTCTCCGTCACGTAACGGGAGGCGTTCCCGACTCTGATCGCCGTATTGCTGTCGGAACCAAACGACAGGGTGAGGAAACAGACGAGAAGGAGGCCGGGTGAAGATGAAAATGTCAGACAATGACGGGAACAACACACCGACACAGCTCATAGACCACCAAAATACAATAAAGAGTCAATTTCATTCACAAACAAATGCTTCTATGAAAAGCATACCGCTTTTATTTTAGGGTGCTTATTGTGTGTTTGTGTTTGTTATGCTATACGTGTTGAATTCTGTGTGCGCGTGTGTGCATGCACACCAACAAGCATGTGTGTGCTTCGCTGTGTGCACCTTTGCCCGTGTCTCAGTGTGTTTGTGTGCGAATAAAAGTTAGCGGGTGTCACAGAGAGGATTCGAAAACGCACCAGGTAGTGGGAGGACTCTTCGCACGACCAGGAAATATCACGTGCGCGAGAGAAAGAAGCCGCCGTCTGTGTGTCTGTCTCTAAAAAGCCGCAGCTCAGGGTGACAGTCCCTCACGGGAGAGGCTACGGGGGTGCGACTTGGATGGACGTGGGGAGGTTTGTGAGTTAAAGGGCAGGAACACGGGGATACATGAGACAGAAGTAGTCTTACTGAGAAGGTGAAGAAACGTGATGCCATGCGAAGGGTCGGAAGTATCAGCACGTGAGCTTATTTAGATATAAAAGTTAAGGATTTTTAAGTCTTACACTGAAACGGTCTTTTGCTTAAGGTGCTTTTTTTTTTTTTTTGGTACATTTTTTAAAATACTTTCATCAAACAACACTTTGAACACGGCCGCATTCCCGAAACATCCGCGGCCGCATTCCCGAAACATCCGCGGTAGTTTGTGGATGCAGGAGCGGGACCGACGGGTTCAGCTTCAACAGTTATTGCCATGTTCCCATCACTCGACTTCAGCCCTGATTTTCACCGCTGGTTGCTCGCAGACTAACTCCAGATATCTAGAAGCTAAATACATGGAGCTGTCGGGGGGACTCCGAGAGCCAATGGGAGCGAAAGACGTGGGTTGAGGAGAAACAAGGGGAAGGGGGCAGCTGTATGGACGTGTGCAGCTGCAGATGGACCCTGCTGCAGGAAGCGTGAAAACAACTTCCTCTTCAAGACGGCGAGTTGTTTAGTTTGAACGGCGAGGCAAACTGACGACTTTGAAAGTGTTGTAGTGGGAACTTGGCCCAAGAAACATTAAGCAGTCATCAAGCTCAATATCCTCTGGAGGCGTGTGTGTGTGTGTGTGTGTGTGTGTGTGTGTACGCTGATGTATTAACAATATGCAAGATACTGTGCTGCAGGAAGACTAGCAACCACTTTGTAGAAGCTAATGGGGATCCAACTAAAGAGTAAAGAGTATTGTGCTGTAGTGAATTAAGGCCCGCTCACACCAGAGTACCGCGGTGAAATTAATCTGCAACGCCTTCAAGATTTGGTGCGCGGTGACGTAGGGATTAATCCCGGGGTTGTTGCGAATGCAGCTGACCAGCAAACATCCTCGCCTCGTCTATCTGTACTGCGCCGTTGACTCTCAAATTACGTTTCACCAACGTGAACTTGACATCAAAATTGTGAGTGTGAGCAAAATCACTGATCATGCCAATTCCATTGCAGTACATCGATTTTACCATTAGACCTCGCCATTTAAAGCACTGGCATGACCGGGTCTTTACCCAGCAGCCTGTGCCTCCACACAGTACGCTGCTGCGCCTTAACGCTTTCATGTTGCTGGACTAAAACAGTGCGGCAGATACAGTTGCAGCTTCGCATTCATCATTAAGAGTTAAATGCTCCCATTCATGATCACTCCTTCAAGGTGAAATACTCTTAACATATTTGGCTTCGAGATCAAACACCTGCGCTTGCTGCCAAACCCCTACTGAGCCAAGAGACGCCACAGAGATCCCCCCTCCCATCACACAGGACTATCACTGACTGTTGTAGCGGCTGCACTTCTCTACTGTACTGTCAACGAATGCATCTGTTCTTGAAACACAACACAGTAGTTTATCTGACATCCTGCACTGATCTTTTAAATCTATTTGCAGACGTCTCTGCCCCTGTCCTCTCAACCGATCACTGCGAACGCTGAGCATCATGATTATTAATAGTCTAGAATTAAATAAGCATTACTGTAATAATGAGACGAACCGGTGCTATGCTACCAAGAGATGTAAGATAATGTTTGATGAGCGAGCTGTAGAATGACCTATAACGTGACAACGTGCAGTGCTGTAGATACTGTAGACTTGGGAAGAGCTGCTGGTTGGCTGGAATGTGTCGATTTAAAGCAGACTAGAGCCAGTGTTTGCCCCGCTGCAGCTGGAGTGGTCTGGGGCTAAATGGACCTGGGATGGAAAAGAGTAGCATTAGCATAGATGTGCTGACAAGGCTGGGAGATTCTGTCGGAGGGCGCATGGATTATACTTCGAAGTTCTGAGGCAGGGTGTTTGCGCTATAAGGACACGTGTTAAAATAGTTCCACTCCGTAGGTGGACATATTCTAAAAATGGCTACTAAAAGTTATCGTGTTGGTGTTGTTAAATTTAGGGTTTGAGGTTCTTTAAATCAGGAGTTTTATCAGTTGAGAAGCTGGTGAAACCCCCCACACACACACACACGCACACACAGAAACACAGACAAACAGCGAGTGCTCTTCTCTGCGGTGGGCAGGGCCAAAGGTCAACCGTTGAGAGGTTGGAGGTCAGGGGGGGTCGTTAGCAGGAAGCTGGCAGGCGAAACCCCAGAGAGACACTGAGAGGCCGATCAGGTCAGTACGGTGCTGCGGTGGAGCGAGATGAAGGGGCGGGGCCAAAGGGAAGTGACTGCGCCGTGGTTGGTTGGTTGGTCGGTCGGTTGGATTGGCAGGTTGGCGAGCGCCATGCGTGTCCCACCAAAATCTACAGGTCACCGCGACTCAATCTGGTGGGGGGAAGAAAGTGGATTAAGAAACGAGAAAAAGAGGAAAGCGATTCTCACCAGCCAGATGGTCTGTTATGTTACTGGCTCTCATGAATCATGGGCTAAATTATAAAACATTCCTGTTTTTTTATTGCATTAGCACTACAGCCATCTGTCAATTAGACATCACCATGGTAACATCACGGCGTGGCAGAAGTCTGCCATCCCTCTGAACTCAGGGAGTCTGGAGGCCAGAGATGATTATCCACTGAGACTGGATCATCTTTCGTCCGTGGGTCTCTTCATAATTTCATTTAGTATCAAAGTGTCGGCTATTTTTACCACCCCGCTCCATCAGACACATGCCTGAGAGCAGGTACACACACACACACACACACACACACACACACACACACACACACACACACACACACACACACACACACACACACACACACACACACACACACACACACACACACACACACACACACACACACACACACACACGCAACATCTGCAACAAGACGAGTCAAATCTTGCAACTACTCGCAACGTTGAGGTCCGCAGCGTTCTGACACCTGCCAGTTCACACCAGTGACATGGGACGAGACGGTGTATCATCTCCATAGCAACGCCTCTCTGTACTTCTGTTCTAATCTCAGACTTTTCAGGCTGTTTCTTGTAGCTGGATATAATTTGTAGCATTATAAAATATAAACGAGGACAGAGACAGTAAGATACTCACAACAGCTGCATTTCAAGTTGCGATGAAATGGTAAAAATATTGTTTTATTTCCCTGATTCAATGCTTTGTTCTCCATTACAGCCGGTGCTCCCTCTCCTTATTCATTGTATTGCTCGCTCGACCCTCTCCCTCTCCGTCTCTCTCACACGCTCGTTGAGCCTCCGTCCATAACGGCCTTTTCAACCAGCTGACCGTTTGTCAGTGACTTGACCAGCGGACTTTGCAAAGACTTGATTGCCTGCTGCAACAGGTGACGTGTGTTACGTTCTAAAAGCAGCCGCTGGGGATCTGACGAGCCTCAGGCGACAGCATCAGCCGGTTCGAGTCCAGACGAGACGGGTCACCTCACGCCGCTGCAACTTTCACCTGCAACGTTCTAATACAGTTTCATCGCGTTGCAAATCTTTGTTTCCAACTGGGTTTAACGAGTGTGTGTGTGTGTGTGTGTCCACCCATCCAGTAATTACAGCTGATTCCACCGCTGTCAGATGACTGAATGGAAGCACTTGAATTTGTTGCTTTGCTGAGAAATAAGATCTGACTTTTCCCACTTTAAAATCAAATGCGGTGCACAGTTAGTGATGCTTTTTTTGCCGTTCCCCTTCTCTTTTCGGACCTCTCGTCAGTGTGGAGCATGTGAAGGCATCACGCCGCATGCAGCTACATCTTACCACTGAAGAAAAAAACGTTATACCACTTTAAGTCATCTTTCTTATGTTCTTAGCATGTGTGTGTGTGTGTGTGTGTGTGTGTTTACACCCACTTGTCTCAGTGATGCGTTTGTCTAAGCTGTGCTCCCTCAGTCCGTCTCCCCCAAAAGGAGTTGGTGTGGGCTCCTTCACCCCGTTCTCCTTAGCAACGCCTCCTGGTGCTGTTGCCTTAGCAACACCTGCTGGTCCTGTTGTCAGAGCGCCACTCGGGGGTGAAGATGTCTTCTCCTCTGTTTTCTCCTCCTGTGGCCAAATATAGAAACACAAGACACACACACACACAGACACACACGCACACACACACGCACACACACACTTTTTTAATAGTGCACTCTCCCATGCTACCACACCCTCTGGTGGTGTCAGACAGTAAAAGCACAATGACTCAGCAAAGGCAGAGAAGTTCTCTATAAGCTGATAAGACTGTGGCTGCAACTAAGTTTATTAACATCGTCGATCAATCGATTCATCGCTTGCTTTAAAAAATAGTGAAAAATGTGGATCAGTGTTTCCCAAAGCCCCAGACGAAGGCCTCAAATGTCAGGTTTTGTCCACAACTCAAAGATATTCAGTTTAGAGGGGGAAATAAACCAGAAAATATTCACATTTTAGATGCAGCGAACTATACATTTTCTTCGACTCGCACCAATGAATCAATGTTAAAATCTGACCTTGTGTCCGTTGGTGTGTTCGTTGCCCGGCCCCACGTTGTCCATGGATCCAATCTTGGACTTAGATTTTATGTTTTGCTTATGGGACTCGATCTTCACATCACCTCCACCTGAGGGAAAAAACAAAAAACAAGTTTAATAAGAGTCCAGCGCGGAATAAATTCATTTCAAAAACATCAGAGGAGAATATGAAGTCCGACCTGGCTTGTATTTGATGTTGTCCTTTGAGCCGCACTTGGACGTCACCTTGCTCACATCGACCTTCTTATTCAGGATCTGCACCTGGGGAAGAGGACACGTCATCGTTTGGGCTCTTTCCATCAACTCATTAAGACGCCACATCCAGGACAATGCTTCTACACTTCAGCGTCCACTCCAGCCAGATTAGAAATCATCCATTATCATGCACCTGGTGCAGCTATAGAGAGGGTGACATTCTGTACAACAGCATGCTGTAATTGGGAAAAGGGACACAACTGCAGCAAATACTCGGACTACATCCCTGTGCTTCATCCCCGACCGTGACCTGTTTTACTGTTGTTTAAGTGCCTTTTTGTGTTGTTTAAAATTAATTAGCAGAAGGCAGTTATTACATGGACGCTGCATCCTGAGTGTGTGCAGTTTCACACGCAGTAAAGTGACGTGCAGCTGGCACCGGCCGAGCTTAACAGCCGGTGACCCGCCCGGTGCATGCAGAGACCAGTCGTATTAACATATTTGATGAGAGACAGGAGGACGGACAGTCAGCAGCCTGCGACCCTCCGTGCAAACAAACCCTGATTAGTCCTGAGTGCCCGCCCGACGTTTGAGCTCTCCCTCGTTAAAGACGCGTTCAAATATCGACGACCTGGTTTTACAATACAAACACAGACGTTGTGTTCTTAACAGCTGCTTTAAATATCCATGACTTTGACTGGTGACTTCATTTGAGATTTAGGAGACACACCAGTGATTTCTTTCACGTATAATTGTGCTGTTTTTTTTAATTACTGAAAGGATTGTTCTGGTGTGTATTTCCTTACTTAATGTCAAACTGTATTCACACAATAAATAAAGCTTGTGTTTATGTTTATCCACTTTAAGGCTTTTGAGTACTGTCTGTTGTGCATATGTTGTATGTTTTACATTTTTATATGTAAAACATTGATATGTAAAAACATATAGAAAACCTCATGTAATTGGAAAAAGCTTATAATGGACAAAACAATGTGAAAATTAAAAAAACACAAAGGGTTAAGAGGTATTAGTGTTATATTATATTAGCATGAGGAACATAATTGCATGATTAAATTAGATTTATTGAATACATTAAAATAATCTTATTAACATTGGATTTTTTTGGGCTAATATGAGGATATCTGTAAACTTAACAGCCTTGTCATGAAGATTAATATATGTAAACAAACAGTTGCTGATATCGTGATGTGTTTGGTCTTATAATGTGATGCCAATAGTTAAACGTGAGCCATTTCCAGTGGAACTTTTTAGTTTCAGTGATCTGAGACAGCGGGGTGGTGATGTGAGGGCAGCCCAGAGATGGTCCACGATAGTGCAGCAGGTGTTTGGAGCAGATGGGACCAACATCTGGAAGGGTGGGCAGAAGGACCTGTGCCCAGTTCACTCTGAGTCGACCCAAAATGCAAATAGTATGAGCCATAAATGCGCCGATTACAGTGCATTCATTCTTAGTTTAGTTTCTAAAAACGAATGTTTCTGGGTAAATAAAGCTCGATCAGGTGTAATGTTGTGTTCACACTGGCTGGGTAAAGTCACTTTGTGCCGCGTCATTTACATCATTAACGTCATTTACGTCATTAACGTCATTCATTAACGTCATTCATTAACGTCATTCATTAACGTCATTAACATAATTTACGTCATTAACATAATATACGTCATTAACGTCATTTACATCATTAATGTAATTTACATCATTAACTCCTTTTACGCCATTAATGTCATTAACGTCATTTACATCATTAACGTCAAATAAGTCATTTACGTAATTTACATCATTAACGTCATTTACATCATTAACGTCATTTACATCATTAATGTAATTTACATCAACTCCATTTACGCCATTAACGTCATTTACATCATTCACGTCAATTAAGTCATTTGCATCATTTACGTCATTTACATCATTAACGTCATTTACATCATTAACGTCATCTACGTCATTTACAGCATTTACGTCATTGACGTCTATACATCATTAACGTCATTTACGTCATGAACGTCATTAACTGGTTTACATCGTTAACGATATTAACGTCATTTAAGTCATTTATATCATTAACGTCATTAACGTAATTTACGTCATTTACATAATTAACTCCATTAACATAATTGACGTAATTAACGTAATTAACATAATTAACGCCATTTACATCATTAACATCATTTACACCATTAACGTCATTTACATCGTTAACGTTATTAACGTCATTAAATATTTTATGTCATTTACATAATTTATGTAATTCGCATAATTAACGTAATTTACATCATTAACGTCATTAACGTCATTTACATAATTTACGTAATTTACATAATTAACGTCATTTACATCATTAACGTCATTAACGTCATTTACATCATTAATGTAATTAACGTAATTTATGTTTTTGTCATTTGCTCTACTTCAGTTGAAATATTTCAACTTGCACAGATACAGGACTAACACAAATTTTGCATGTTTCATACATCACTATTCACGCTGTCCGCGGATTTGTGTCTATTCACGTCTTTGCACTTGCTTTGTAGCTAACTGCGGTCTGAACAACATTAGTTGTTGGTGCTTCGCAGCCGCGTTGCTTGCAATTTTAACTGCAAGTTTGATTAAAGACATACAAAAGTCGTTCACGCCATTCGCTCCACTTTAGTTCAAATATAAGGATACACAAAGACAAGAATTTTATGTTGTTTGCGTTGCCCTCTGCAAATTCCCTTCTCTTGGCGCCTTTGTGTGTAAACAAAACAGTCTTTGCCCATTGCGTGCAACCAAATTTTTTAAACTCATGTCTTTAAGTCGAGACGTTACAACCTTTCAAAATACTATTTCCGGGACCAAACTACAATGCTGCAGTGCTGTTTTCCCTTTTGTTTGAGGTGATCTGAGTTTTCAAATACTGACAGAATTGTCATTTGACCTCTTTCCTTTAGAAAGACGTGACCGTAAAAGGTTCACAGGTTCAGCAGTGGTTGTTTGTTTTGTTCTACGAGGGTTTGGACCCGGAAATAGCATTTTGAAAGGGTGTTACGTCAGATTTAACGTCCGTTATAGAGAAATAACATGCATCCAGCCACGGTGAACCAACTTTACATACTAAGAACACACATCCTGGATCAGATCGTTTTGTGGCTGGGACAAAAAAAAAAGGAGATTCTCAAATGATCACAATTTTGGGCAAAACCGTCTGAATGAGGCGACATTAGCATAAATCTGAAAGGCATCCACCCTAACCAGAGTCTCCCTCCAGCTCCAGCGGTACTTACTTTGCCACCTCCAGGGACATGTTTGATATTGTCCTTGGAGCCACAGCGAGACGTGATATGGCTGAAGTCCAGCTTTTTGTGCACTATCTGAACCTAAAGACAAGCAGGCAGACACACAGACAAGCAGGAGAGTGAGGAGGTAGAAGGGAAACCAAAGAAAGATAGAAAGACAGAAAGAAAGAAAGGAAGGTATGACAGGCAGACAGACAAGAGCAGCAGAGAAGAGCAGATCAGCTGGCAGCTTACGTTAACAGGAAACCCTTGCTCTGTAAGTATGGAAGAGGTCCTGTCATTCAAATCAAATGGTAACTCCTTCACACGAGTTCAGCGATAATCCGCATCATGTGATAGCTTTATCTGCACACGGCGCTGCAAAAAGGGTTTAAAATGCAACAAAAATAATCTTGGTTCAAAAAGAGGCCGCAGCTAATGGGACAGGTTCTTAACGGAACGTTTGAATTCTCACATGAATTAATGCTGAGGTATGAAAATGTGAGGATATTGACTGAATAACACGAGAGCGCTTCCATGAACGAACTGATCAAGCATGGGACAAACACTGGTAGGGGAGACAGAGCACATGCAACAGAATATTTCACAGGACACTCAGTGATTTGGTGTTAACACATGCTGTTCTAGAAAGAGAAGCAACCGCAAGTGACTAATACGGATCAGGAGTGTGGAGGACCACTCTACGTAAAAACCGTAGAGTCTGTGGTTGTGCCCTGCAGACACAAACTCTGAGGACGTGTTGCATGTTGATGTCTTCGAGACACTCCAGGTGAAGAGAGCCGTGAAACATCCCCAGATGATTATTGACATTAAAGACTTTTACTTTTATGTGTTACACGTTTCCTTAATGTCATGTTTGAATATCGTTGCTGTCACACGGAAACCTCGTGTGTCCAAAAATCGCAATTTTTCGGGAACGTGAGCTTTTGCTGACAGTTTGAGGATCCAATGGTGTTACAAGATTTAGTCCCAAGCTCTTTTTTTATACTTCTCATTGGTTAAAACTTTATAAAACCCACACACGGACGTAGAGAGTGACCAACAGCACTGATTACTGAAGAAAAAGAACGACAAAATACGGAGATACAAGGTTTCTGCCAGACAGCTACGATATGCAAGTTAGCCATTATCTTATGAACTATGAGCACATTTTTTTGTACATTTCCAGAACAGAAATGTGAACATAATGCACAATGGAGAGTCCGCATGCAGCATTGAAACTATTAACCTTCCAGAGGCATGCGGAGGATTTTAATCTCCTAAATCAGGAGTCTGCAACCTTTACTCTTCACCGAGTAAAATTTGTCCTATTACTATTATGATTATTATTACCTGTTATAATTCTCACCCCTTATCAAGCATACAGGTAAGCCATCAATGTTGGCAGTGAAAGCAAATCGATCTCTCCACACAACACTCTGTTCTCCTCTGATACGTGTTTTTGGGGGGTTTATCCACGGTTAGCATCCTGACAGCGCAGGTCAGAAACTCCCGATTAGCAGGGAAAGGTGCTGAGCGATGGCCGTAGCATGTGACGCATATTTTAGTTTCACAAAATATTTTTTGAAAATCACCTTGAACTCCAAGAGAACAGGTGCTCCCTTTGAAAGATAGTCCACTGTGCAAAAACACATAATTTATTTCCATGTTATTTTTTGGCAAAGCTTCAGGAGCCACTGAAAAGGAACCGAAGAGCCGCATGAGGCCCGAGAGCCGCGGGTTGCAGACCCCTGTCCTAAGGGTTTACTGTTGCTGTTTGCTCATTGGGGAATAGTTGAGTCTCTGTAAATCATAAATAAGTCATAGAGTTTGGTCTAGACCTACTTTATACATTAAGTGTCTTGAGATAACTTTTTTTTATGATCTGGCACTATCAATAATATAAAATCGAACTGTATTAACGGCTATTTTGACTGCTCGTTTTTTAAGGAACTAGATGCATCGCAAGCAAGTTTGCATGTTTACACTAGACCCACCGCCAAACCATCCTAAATGACATCACTCATTCCCACCGTGTTGTGTTGTGATATCAGTTTCATTGTCTCTGTGGTTGCATCGTAAAAAAAAAAGAAGCCCTGCAGCAGACTTCAGACGCCTTCCTCCATTCACTCTGTCTCTTTCTGCCGGGATGAAAATGGCATGATGACGCAGGCGGCACCAGCAACGGATGACTCACTGAGCAGTTATCACACATACACCTAATGCATGAGGACACACACACGAACGCACACACTAGCACACACACACACACACGCTTAGCACATGAGCACACAGGCACGCCCGCAGAGCAGTCTTCCTTGTACATCTGCAGTAGCTGCTGTGTTGTCGTTCACCATGTCTCCTCATTTTCAGTCAGGAATGTTGCTAACCCAATAAAACAGTGAAATTGTTACACTACTGTAAAAGTAAAGAGAGAAAAGATGAAACTAAACCAGGGAAAAGTATCATAAAACTGAAGACTACACATCTGTCCTGCAGCTGTGTGCACGCTGTCTGCAGCCCCTGATGTGAACACACTGTAGCAGTGTTAGTGATCCTAAAAGTGTCCTGTACAGAACAGGAGCACCTTCAGCAGGAGACGGGTCCCACCATGATGCACCACAGAAAAAAATTGTGTTCACTTCCTGTGGCAGTGAACACAATGAGTCAAGTCATTTGGTCCCGAGTCTCAGTTAAGTCCCAAGTCTCAGTTTAGTAGTTTTTACTCGTCCCAAGTAAAGTCAAGTCACAGGTCAAGTCAAGTCACTTACCTGCAGTATCCGGTGTTTATGAAGAGAAAAGACACGGTTTTAATACTGGTCTAATAATATTATTGGCTAATTTATCTGTTCAAAAAGTAAGATAATCCGCTAGCTACAGAGTTGTGAAGGAAAAGGTTGTATCAGGCTAATTTTAGCTAGCTACAGAGTTGTGAGGGAACAGATTGTATGAGGCTAATGTTAGCTAGCTACAGAGTTGTGGGGGAACAGATTGTATGAGACTAACGTTAGCTAGCTACAGAGTTTTGAGGGAACAGATTATATCAGGTTTATGTTAGCTAGCTACAGAGTTGTGAGGGAACAGATTATATCAGGTTTATGTTAGAGTTTTTATCCAATCATTATTCAGCTATCATGTGTTGCCAGGGTTCCAAATCTGTCCTTATGCCTTCAGAAGCAAGAGTGCAGGCGCATGGTAGCTTAAAGTCAATGAAAACGGACCTGTGGCATTAACCAATCAGCGTTAAGTTGGGTTCACTGGCGCCTGCTAGCAGGCCTACAGCGTCATAGCGTGCACGTCTGTTGATTGGATACTCGCTAGAGAGCGGCAGAGCTATGCAGAGCTATGCAAAGCAGACCTGTGCACAAATGTCAATTTAATAAACGGGAAATAAGGACATTTCTAATTTGTGTAGCGCGACAAGTTGTTTTAGTTTTTTCAACCCACCTTGGCTGAAGGAGGCGAAGATAACGATTTGATCGCAGATTTAATTACAACGCCATTCTCCAGAAAAACTTTTCAAGATAAGCTAGACACTGTAAAGAGAGGCCGTCCGACCCCGACGCTAGCAAGCCCGACTCAGCATTATTCAAACACTTGATCTGAGTGAGTACAAAGTACTTTATGTTTTATTAGATTTGTATGGCTTTTCCCCATTTTATTAAGTCATGTTAAATAAATATTAAAAACCTAAGTTGGCAAATATTCTGTAAATTGTTTATTTTTCAGTGAACTGTGTGTGTGTGTGTGCGTCGGTTTATGTGTGATGATGAGCTGTTTGGTGAACACACTTGTTAAAGCTCATCGCTGTAGTGTTGGTTGACTTAATACAACTTTGTATTATACCTTAAAAGCCATTTATTTATTTCTGAAATGATGCCTTTGTGTGATATATAATGGCGCGTGAGCCCGTGGTGGAATACATGGAGTAAAAGAACGTTACAGTATAGCTTATAGTTGAGTTATTTTTTGTATTTTAGTTGGGGACTTTTGCAGCTTTCTTTATTTTGCTGAGTTAATATTATTGTTAAAAAATATATTAACAAGTGTTTCTGTGACGCTGCTTCGGCTGCGACTTGATTGGTTGGTTGATTGAATTGATTTGACAGTGGCTCTGCGCTGTTTAGTGAACAAACTTGTTAAAGCTCATACTGTTAGTTGAGTGAATAAAACTCAGTAGAGTAATATAACTCTGTTGTACTTGACTATATGTTAAGGTGATGCAACGCCCAGTTGTACTGTGTTTTGGTCTAAATGCATAATGTGTAGAGCCATGGCATCATAATTATGGTTTTAAGAGGTGGATTAAGTCTGGTAGGGCATCGCTGCAGGCGCAGGTCTGAAATGCACAGCCCGCCACTGAACAGATTGTATGAGGCTGATGTTAACTAGCTACAGAGTTGTGAGGGAAAAGGTTGTATGAGGCTAATGTTAGCTAGCTACAGAGTTGTGAGGGAACAGATTATATCAGGCTAACGTTAGCCAACATGAGCCCTCACAGTCATTTGGTAACTTCAACAAAAATTTGTAATGTCAACATCGACAATGTTGAACACACTGATTATTTAAACTCAAAACATTTAAGAAACACAGGCAACTCATTCGGGTCATCATGTGTCAAGTCCAAGTCACAAGTCTTTAACCTCCAAGTCCAAGTTGTTAAAATCTGGATTCATAACATAAAAACACTTTTATTTTCATAAGTCATCAAAACAGTTAAGTCCAAGTCACCAAGTCTCAAGTTCACATCTCAGGCGATAAATGTCATCTTCATCATGCAGAGACACGGTCTGCAGAGACACGGTCTGCAGAGACACGGTCCGCAGATACACGGTCTGCAGAGACGCGGTCCGCAGAGTCGACTCCGGCCTCCATTTCAGATCTGTGTGTTTGATCTCATAATGTGCGATATCATGGACATAATCATGAGCATTCTGAATTAACCATACACAAGTTAATATGATATGCCTCCCACTTAGACCGATCCTGAGCTTTTTATATTTTATAATGCATACTGTTAACTTCATTTTTAGTATCGTATATATTCTTTTTCTGCCTGGTGTTTTTCCTTTTTTGTCCCAGGTTGGGTGACCTAATTTCAGAGGTAGTCACAGAGAGAGAGCAGTGATATGGATGATCCCTCACTGGCAGGACTCTGAGTGTCTGTTTAGGTCAGCATGCTTTTTATTTAACGCTGCTGCTATAAAGTCTTTGCTCCGCTGTTGTCACATTCTTTTTTTGATTCATATTTGCAGCATCCTGAGTTGGAGGTTTTACTCTAAGTTAAAACAGAGTATACACATCTTAGCTTGCTAGAAGAAATGTTTGTGTTTTCTGGTTTTGGTCCACGAAATGTAGAATAAGAGCTAAATACCATTTAATACCATGAAAAAGTGTTTCTGTTTGCTTCTGCCTCCACTGCTAATGAATGTCTCTTTCCCATAGACATAACCTTTTAAGACTTTACAAATATTATCATTATTACATTTTGCATCTTTTTGTGGTGGGTTTGCATCTATTTTTAATCATTTTGCATAAATTTTTAGACATTTTGCATCTTTTTTTGTGGTTTTGCATCTATCTTTAATCATTTTGCATCTTTTTCTGATGGTTTTGCATCTATTTTAGGCATTTTGCTTCTATTTGTGGTGTTCTTGCATCAATTTTAAGACATTTTGCACTTTTTTTTGATGGTTTTGCATCTATTTTTAATCGTTTTTCATCAAATTTTAGATATTTTGCGCCTTTTTTGATGGTTTTGCATCTATTTTTAGTCATTTTGCATCTTTTTTGATGGTTTTAAATCTATTTTTAGACATTTTGCATCTTTTTGTGGTTGTTTTGCATCTGTTTTAATACATATTACGTTTCCATGTCGTTGTTTGCTTCTCTCTGTGGTCATTTTGCAACTATATTTAATCATTTTGCGTGTCTTTGTCATAATTTTTTGTCTCTATGTGGTTATTTTGTGTCTATTTTCAGTCATTTACCATCTCTTTACTGCTCGTTTTGCATCCCTATAGTCATTTCTTGTCTCTTTGTGTTTACTTTGTGGGAGTTTTTCAGCAGCATTTTACGAGTCTGGACTCCTGAGCTTATGGGCCCCTGGGCCTTTGCCCGGTCGGCCCGTTTAGTTATCCATCAGTGTGGCTGTGGTGTGTCCCAGGTGGAGGTGTAAAATGGGTGGTGTGCGTGGTGACAGAAGGCGGGAGGATGTCCTTGTGTGTGAGGGTGTAGATGGGAGGGACTCACTCTGGCCTTGGCGGTGGGGGTGGAGGGGTCTGATGCCTTGTTGTTCGGGGAGGAGGAGACCTGAGGAGACAACCTGAGGTCAATACAACGTCCAACCAACCACACGCCACAACATCACAACGAGGGAGAGCAGGTGGAGGGGTGGGGGCGTGGGAAGTGATGTGTTAGTAGCTGGACCAATCAGATGAAAGTATGAGGGTTCGTTATAGCCAATCAAAATGAAAGCAAACTGTATGATTGAATGAAAAAGAAGCAAACTGAACCAAGCTTACTTGGTAAATGTGTAGGTGTGTGAATTATTTCAAATATTTGATAGAAGTTGCAATAATTCGATGTTAGTACAGGCCAATCAAATGGCAGGATAATAAACATAAATATGCGTATATATGTTTGTAGGACTGACAATCAAATGCACTGTATCAGATGGATAATAGCAGTGAACTGGAGCAGATGGAGCACTTTTCAAAACATCACAATTGATTACTGCAGAAATAAAAGAGAGTTGATCAAATATCAGCAAAAAAAACAACAACCCATTAAACGTCTCAGTGCTGCTGTAGTGCTATTGTTCAGACAAAAAACACCAGGGTGGAGAGAAAGTCTGTCAGCTGATTACCTCGTGAATGGGAAATATTAAAATACATATTCAGTATTAATATCAGAGAGTGAATGAGTCAGTGGCACTTATTGTGATGCAGGGCGGCGACGTGTTTGTGTGTAAAGTGGCTTCATTCTGACAGACGGACGAAAAGAGTGGGAGTCAGTCTCTGGAAAGGGAACAGAGCTGCTCCGGCAAAACACAAACCATCTGCCCCAAAATGACAGTCTGATGCTGACGTCTTCTGCTATACGCTGGGTGACTTTGAAGGAATTCTATTAAAAAGGTATTAGGTGTGTTTTCCGGTGAAACTCGGATGTTTCGCACTTCTGAACAATCAGCACAGTTTAAACATTAGCGTAACCAGGTCAGTGTCCGACCAATCGTCTCTTCTTCTGTTCCTGAGTTAGGAAACATTAGGACGTCACAGTGAAGGTGACCTTTTGGATATAAACGGTCATCAATTTGTCATTTTATCCTGTTAGACATTTGTGTGGAATGTTGTTGTGTTTAGCGCAGGGATTCTGCGCTCTCACGGATACACGCTCAACCTTTCATCACCGCCAGAGAGCGTGAACACGTTTTTCATGTCTTTGCTATGGATTTTACTCTGACGCTTGAAGACCCAATAAAAAACGAGTCCTGACCTTCTGTTTTGGAAAGACTGCTTGAGTCCAGGTGAACATTTGTGCCACATTTGAGGAAATTCCCACAAGGATTCCTGAGATAGAACGTTCATAAAAACAGGACGTACGTGCGTACCTACGGATACCCTGCAAACGTAACGGAAAAAGATGAAAAAGACGGAAAAAGTTGCTATTTTAGAGCCCAAAAAGTTATATTCTATACCTCTAACAAAGGTTTATATCAACATGTGAAAGAGAAATGAAGCCATTCAGACAGGCATGGACAGGACATGATGCAAAAGAACACGACTCTAAAGATCTTAAGATACGAACGCGAGAACATGCAAACACCAGGAAATCTACAGTAAGAAAGGATAGAAAAGCAAAGAAAAACAGATGTAAGTAGTGGCTGAAAGAATAAATTAAAGCCATACGTTAGGGAGGGGCTCCAGGCAAGTCCAGCTGGGAGGAGGCCTCGGGGAAGACCGAGGACCAGGTGGAGAGATTAGATCTCCACACTGGCCTGGGAACGCCTCGGGATCCCCCAGTTAGAGCTGGTTAATGTGGCCCGGGAAAGGGAAGTTTTGGGTCCCCTGCTAAAGCTGCTGCCCCCGCGACCCGACCCCGGATAAGAGGTTAAAGATGAGATGAGATGAGAGGTTGTGTCAAGATTTGGTGAAAAGAAGCACATATCACCTCCCCTGCTTGAACTCATTACGAATGCTAATCCACCCCGATCTCATCCCGTCACATTTAACCACCGCAGCAGACCGCACTGCCTTAACGTAGCACAGAAGTGCCGCAAACATGATGGAGGAATATTCAGCAGACTCAGGGAAGCTGCTGTTACGTCTTCACGACGATCTAACGACCGCGTTCACGTTCGCTTCATGAAAATCTACCTCCACATCAGCCCTGCGTCGAGACCAACGATGGTTTCCTGCAGAAATAAAAGCTGCTTTATTCTCAGACGATCTGCCAGAAACAACAATACACTGTTTTATATTCTGCAGAGAGAGCGTCCACACTCGGCTGTCTGCATCTGAAAACTCATCTTCTTCTCTTTGGTTCAGGTTTGTGACTTTATACTTAATAGAGTGGCTGGAGAGTTGAGTTAAATAAATTCCCTTATGAGTGTGTCGTTTAACCAGGCCACAGTTAATGCATACATCATAAGGAAAAGCATAAAACAATGTTTGTTATATTCTACTTTTTGTGTGGGGTCTGTGAGGCAGCTCGGCTCCTCTCCCTGATCTTTCGTGTGTATGTGATTACAGTCGATCCTGCAGTCCAGCTGCTGTCATTTAACTGCATTTAGGATTATTTAGCAGGATCATGCCAACTCGGAGTAGACCCGCTGCTCCTTTGCGTTGAAAGGAGCCAGTTGAGGTGGTTCAGGATCATCTAGTAAGGATGAACCCTGGGCGCCTCCCTAGGGAGGTGTTCCAGGCACGTCCAGCTGGGAGGAGGCCTTGGGGAAGACCCAGGACCAGGTGGAGAGATTAGATCTCCACACTGGCCTGGGAACGCCTCAGGATCCCCCAGTTAGAGCTGGTAAACGTGGCCCGGGAAAGGGAAGTTTGGGGTCCCCTGCTGGAGCTGCTGCCCCCGCGACCCGACCCCGGATAAGCGGTTGAAGATGAGATGAGATGAGATTTCATTAGCTTTGCAGTGCTGCAGCAGGAATATCCATTTAGCTCTCAACAAGTTGAGATGCAACACTTTAACTTCATTTGTCCCCAAAGTGAAATTGGTTTGTGCAGCAAGACAAAAAAACCCTCAAACACGATTGGCCTTGAGGGACGAATAAATTACACAGCGAGTTACACAGTGGGAACTTTCTCAAGGACCAAATGATTATTATTTATTCTGACAGCCGGTCTGGCTCCAGTGTAGAGGAAGCCCTCTGAGGAAAACATGTTATTATGACACACAGCATGGAAGCCGTTTAAATTACAAACCGCCGACACCTCCCTACCTTTCCTCCGCCCGGCTGGTACTTGATGTTGTCGATGGATCCGATCTTGGAGCGCACGTTCTTCAGGTCCGGTGTGGGAGCGTTGATGGGCCGGGGGGTCCGAGGAGCGCGGGGCACCGGCGGCTTCTTCTCCATCGGGGTCTGCTTGGGCACGGGGGGTTTGGTGATGACGCGGCGGCGGTGGGTGGTCTCGCCGTTAGTGGAGGCGGCGGGAGTAGTGGTGGCGGCCGGGCGAGGGCGGGCTACAGAGTTAGAAAGAAAGGGTAACAGAGATAAAGGACTGTTCAGTTTTGTGAAATTTTTTTTTATTAACTTCAGTGATATACGGACCAAACAGTTTAGATGAGCTTATACGTGCAACACTGTAAGTGTGTTACTTATTAATGACCAAGAGGGAAAACTGTGAAAAACAAATCATGTTTATCAATAGTTTCTAAAGATCTACAGACAGTTTATTTTGTTTTTCTTAAAGACCTTGTGTGTGTGTGTTTATAATATAATTTGATTTAAAAACAGTTAAGTCGTATGCATTATTTCCTTGTACACCTAAATTGTCTTTTAGCCCTTTACTCATCAGGGATTTTTTTGTATCACAATCTTAAATTTCTTCTACATATAAATCACTTTTTCTATATATTTTTTGCCATATTTTCATTTATATATATATATATATATATATATATATATATATATATATATATGATGATATATATATATATCATCATATATATATATATATATAGATTTCCCCTCAAATTTAGGGACCATTGTCTTGTTTATAGAGACTAAATGACATCATCATCATGTTTAATGATATAATTTTATTACTTTATTTTGCATTTCTAGAAAGAAAGAATTTCTAGAAAAAGTCTTTATCACATCTTTTCACATTTGTCTGAGGAAGCTCGAAATGATCGAAACGTCGCCTTTTAGACAAAATAAATAAATTATTTGTGTAAAAAAGTCAAATAGCTGCGGCTGCGTCTGAAATCACACTACAAACTGTAGTTACCGCGTCACTTCCTGAGGGCCGTTACCATGTTAACCGTTGGCGACCGCAGCATCGCCAGATAACGCTTAAACTACTGGAAAAGGATAAGCAACTAGTCCACACATTTTTAATCTGTAGAAATGTTAATTGAAGTGGTAAAGACGTTACAGAGCTGCCTGTGTTCTGTTATGAACAATGCCGTCACTGTCGCATTGCATTGTGGGATGTCTATGCTGGCGCAGCTACACTGAGGACAGCCAGCTGATCTGTCTGTGTGCGTCGCTCACACGTACAGTCTGCTTTAAAGGTGCTGGAAGCAGCTTTTACTTAATGACCAAGTGTAGATTTACGTCCATAACCTTTATTTTATTCCAGTGACATTTAAAATCCCACGAGAACAAATACTGAACTATTGTTTTTACTTTTTTGTCCGTGACTCAGTTTGTTACCTGGAGTCTTGGGTTTCTTGGTCTCTCCCGTCTTGTTCTCAGTCTTGTCGTTCTTGTTCGCTGTAAGCAGGAAACACAACACAAAACCTTAACAATGTGAACACGTTACAGTGGCAGCCTTTACCAAATATAATATAAAGTCATTCTTTAGGGTTGACGAAATGACCAATTGTTGTTTTGCAGTCTGAAACACAGTGTAAACATGTTTCCTTTCAGTCTAGACGGTCAACAAAGTCGCTCTTTTCTGACAAATCATGGTGATGCAAGCTTGTTTTCATCAAATCTACAGTTTGAAGAAGCGTGCAACAAGTATTTTACTGCTCTGGTGTTGCTTTTGTTAAAGCAGTTCTTACCTTTCCGGCATATCCCCCCAGCGCTTCCCCCAAAGTCCCACCCTCTTCCGCCTGCCTGACCTCTGACGCTCCCTCCTCCCCAGACCCGTGCGGTGAGAGAGAGATGCTGCCTTCCAGTGCCATGGGAAGTCCGAGTTTTCGGACCTCCAACTAGGCTAAATGCACTGGTACGCCTTTCAAAGTGGAACCTAGTAGGACTTCCACTGCACTTTACCTAGTTGGAGGTCCGAAACTTTGGACTGCCAATGGCACTTGAACGCAGCATGAGCAGCGCAAGTTAAATAGAGCGAAGGATGACAGGAAGGAAGCCGAATTCAGACCGAATAAAATGATTGGTCAGACTTTATTTAGAAATATATAAGAATTGAATATTTTTTCAAATTTAACACCTGGTGGATTTCTTTTACATTTTAGTGCCATACACTTATTGGGAGCATTTCAAGAATTGATTGCTTTAACTTTACTTGAGACTCCACTGATCCATACTTTTTATTTATTAACAATAAATCTGTTTTTTGTACCTCTTGGGATCTTTTAGCTAAATTTGGTTTCACAGCACATTTAGTGTTTGGTTTATTCTTAGCCCTTCTCATCACCTCTGCAGCAGTTTTTTTGTTTTGTGAAAAGCAGACAAAGCCTGCAATGAACTGGTAAAGACACGAACATTTAACAGCTAAAACAAACACATTTTTCCTCAGAAGTCGGTGAGGACCAAAACAGCTGAAAGGTGGACACACACTCTACGTTGACAAGTGTTCTTGATTGATCCAACTGACATTCGAGGGCTTCTGCGATGTGAAGATTGAGTGAAAGTGAGTCATTTGATCGTTTATGGAGGCGTGACATGTCCATCATGTTGATAAAGCTGTGCATCGAGCTGCAGAAGCATCAGGGAATCTGAAAGTAAACTGCTGCCACTAAAGTGACAGAGTTCCCTCATGCAACTGAAATGAAATATTATGCACGTTGCAGTACAGTACATAACACCCGTCGCTGTGAACTGACTGAATGAATCATATTCTCTGAGGGAGCTGAGCTGAAGAGCACAAAAGGCAGAGAATCACAGCTTTCCTTTTCTGAAGGCGTGAAATACTGTTTGTGATGTGCAGATAAAAATACCACTCTGGCGTCTTCAAAGTCGGCTTTTCGATCCGATAAAGTGTAACATATTGTTGAGTTTCAGTTAAGTTTGCTGCTGCCTGGAGTGGAGCCAGTTTACATTGTGAGTCATTTTCCCAGCTACTGTAGAAGAGAGCTGAGGTCCTGTTGTCGAGGCCGTGTTGAACTTTTAACACTATGAACCACCAAGAGCAGAAATACTGTCTGTGACAACGGCAGGCAGATATTGTTGATATCATGGAAATGATGTTACTGCACCAGCTGTGTAAGTGTACGTGTGTGTGTGTGTGTGTGTGTGTGTGTGTGTGTGTGTGTGTGTGTGTACACTTACCAGCAGTTTTACTTGCAGCGGTCGCAGAGGAGCCGTTCTTACTGGCAGTCGCGCGGGGTGGGGGTGGGGGCGTGACCTTTGGCACAGAAGGGCGTTTCTCATTTTCCGGAGTCTGGAAATCACAAGAGGCGACAGATGAGCTGCGGGGCTGAGAGTTTATCTGCACGTCTGCATGCACTGACGATATCCTGCTGTCTGGACGATCGTGCAAAACGCCGCATGAGCAAGGATGAATCAGACAGAGGGAAGAGGGAAAGAAGGAAGGAAAGACAGAGGGACTGAGGTCTTACAGTCGGATAAAAAGAAGTGTAAAATAAGGATAGAGCCATCGCAGTAAAGACGTCTGGGACAGTGTGATGTTACAGGTCATGCTGGACGATGCAGGTGGAAGAGCTTCTGTCTTAGGGGTCAAAAGTCTAAATCAGTGGGAACAAAAGGCTTTTCTCAGTATGCCATGTTCTGACTCAGGTCCTTGGGAGTCAGTACTTTCGAGTTCAACAGGAGGACACATTACGCTCAATTTTGCACTTGTGACTTCAGCCCTCTTGCTGATATCACACACTTTGATGAAACTCTAAACAATGGGCTTCCTCGATATGAGCCAGGCCTGAAAAGAATCGAGCGCTGGCGATCCCCACACGATGCAGCCGAGGTTTCTTTCCACATGAAATTATGTAAAATTACAATTCCAAGGAAATCTAACCTTGTCTGTTCCTTTAATCTATGCATTCAAACAGTAATAATAACATACAGTATATTTATGTGGATGATGGCGATCAGACAGGGCAGTTTTGGCAGCCTGGGGTGGCTTTTTGTAGAGGTTTTAATGAAGCATTTTGCTTAAATGACTCCTCCAGATGGATTGATTCTCATTGTCTCAGCAGATCCATCTGGGAGCTCTGGTTTGAGATCTTTTGGGATGGGGTGAAAATCCTGGTTTCTGTCTATCATCAACATACGGGTCAAATCAACCAATCAGATCACTGAAGCGTGCTCAGAAAGGAAACAACATGTGGGTAAAGGATATTTTCCCTTTGTGTAACATGAATTTATGGATCAAAGGCCCAATTTCAGGAGCCCGGTCCATATTCAACAGAAGGATCCAGAGAAAAAAGAGTTAGTGAGCGGCTTGCTCCATAGCTGCTCATCTCATCCGTGGAAGCCTCCATGTCGTTTGCAGTCATTTCTCATTTCGTTACACTTTCAGTTTCACTGTCAATCCAACGCTGATTGATTCGGTCCCTTAGCAAACTTCACGAGGCTAGCATTTTGCTTGTCTTAACCTAATTTTAATGAAAAGCTATATTTGTGTAAAATTGATTTATTCTTTCTTTCGCTAACATTAGATATTTAAACTGAGAACAGCCATATTTAGCATTACAAAACACATTATCTGAGGGGTTCACAACCGTTAATTGACGTTAGCTTAGCCGTGTTTCTAGCTCTTACAAGAGTTTGTTGCTGAGACAGAAACAGGTCTCAAACAAAGTAAATTTTCTCCTGATTTGTTCGTCTGATAAATGACATTTTAGCGTCAGAACGTTCTGGAGAGATGTGACTAGTGAGAATATTTACTTCGTTGATTATGGGTTGAAAGGATCGGTCATAATCTGTGTACGCGTTCACTTCTCCCACTGGAATCAACACACTCAGGACCTTTCGTTGAAAGGAGCAAAGTTTGCCGTCTGAACTAAAGAGCTTCTGTGTTGTTGGTTAATAATCCTCATGCCTTTTATTCCTGCCGCTAAAGCTCAGAAAAATAGATCTTGTTCCAAAAATAAATCCATAAAAGCCTTACAGTGTGATCTGGCAGGGCGAGCACATCAATGGTATGAATATTCACATATTTATTCATATATTATTTATTCTTTTAACGCCTGGGGTAAATCTTCATTAAAATGAAACATGTTACAGAATAAATATATCTACCCGTGTGTATTATACTCACCTTGGCAGCCTTGGCGGAGCCAGCTGCTGTTGGCGGCCGCTTGGCGGCGGTGGGTGTGGTCGCCTTGGGAACAGGGCTTTTTTTATTGGCTGAGGCTGTGGTGGGGGAGGGGCGTTTGGCCGAGTTGGCCTCGCCATTGGTGGAGAGGGTGGATGGACGGGATTTGGCTGAGTTTGGTTTAGCTGAACCCACGTCAAACTGGTGATAATGAAATTAAAAGAAGCCACAATAAAACATAACAAAAAAAAAATAAAGTTTAAAAAAAGAGAGGAGGGGGGTAACGAAAAAGGAGATAAAGAAGGAAAGAGCAGAGATGAAATCCCTGATTGCAGCGTGATATGGCAGCACAGCCGGCAATCATGACAGTCATAAAATAAAACCTGAAATAAAATTAGCACTTAAATAGCCACTTTGGAGCGCTCATGAGCAGTGAATTATAAAATCATAAGGCTCCAAGTCTGATGAAATGAGCACAGCGGCCTGCAAGTAGCACATGATCAGATGGAAATCAGGTCTCAGCTTCACACACAAACACTGAGCATCTAAATGACGGACACACGCATGCTGCAGGCACAGAGCGTGGCACAGCAAAGTTCATCCGTGCACCTTCACTGAACAGGCGCCGCTGGAAGCCTGTTGATGTCGCGACGGAGGGCGAGGGCGCTGAAAAGGGAGCGTGTTCTCCAGCCCAAAATCTTTATAATATGACTCATTACGGCGACCATTTTGATCTCCGTAGTTGCTCACAGATATTTGATGTAACTGCTGTTTATCCGACAAAAGAACGAAGGGCTGATGTGTGTTTCAAATGCAAAGACAGCTCTTAATCACTTCCAATGAATTTAAATTTAAAGAATTTCCCCTTGGGGATGAATAAAGTATAATTGATTGATGATTAATTGATTGAATGTCTATATCAAGAGACACACGTGCCCTGGGAACATAGGGATGATAATGTTATAAATCTAACTGCTGAAACACACTAGCCAGCTTGGAACACGCTAGCGCCAGTCAGCTGTCTGGTTATTTTCTCTGTACTGCACAGTCTCCCACCGACGCCCACATTTGTTCTGAGGATTGTGCAAGATTTTTGTTCAATACAGAGCTACTGAAGAGGGGGAAAAGTCTGCCAGCTGGCTCTCTAGCTTGTTAGCTCAGCCGCCAATGGGACAATAAGTCCATATTGTTTATTCAGAGACATATTTGTGCCCTTGACTCCATTTTCACAACTGTCTACAAAGCTCTTATCAGATTTTAAACAGGGACATATTATATGTTATAGTCTATTATAACCAATAGCTAATTTCCATCTTTAGTCCCTTTGGCATTTTTTTTTCAATAAACAAGTATAATCAAAACACAATCAATTAATCAGTGCCTTTTGTAGAGCTACAACAAGTCAGTCAACAGAAAAATAACATGAAACTGTTTTGATAATAGGTTAATCATTGAATTCGCTGTAAGACTTTATGACGGTTTTCTGCTATCATTATTGTTAGTTGGTAGTTGGAATGATTTATTAACTAATTTATTAACTAGTCGATCGATGGTTAATCGTGAAAGTACTTTTTCTTTTTTTTCAGATATATTTCCTGCTTTTCTCTGTTTTACATCAAATTAAACTGAATATATCTGGGCTTTGCCTAAAACAAGACACAAATACATTTTTTACAATTTCCTGACATTTGGTAGACAAACAATTAAGCAAAAAAACAATCTGCAGATGAATCCATAATGCAAATAATGTTTAGATACAGGTCTAAATAAAAGTAGATGGTGCAATACAGCTAATAACATGGTGTTTCTATTGGTCAATGGCGCAGATTTACATGTTTGACCCTGTGAGCAAATCCACTGATTGTGGTGATTAAGGTCAGAAGACAGACAAACAGACACGCACACACACGCACGCACACATGCACACGCACACACACACACACACACACACACACACACACACACACACACACACACACACACACACACACACACACACACACACACACACACACACACACACACACACACACACACACACACACACACACACACACACACACACACACACACACACACACACACAGGGACCAGTAGAACAAACAGTGCACTGACTAAAGTGGAGGATGTGTAATTTCTGCGATCAGTCTGAGCATCCGTGCATGTGCATGTGCCGTGTGTGTGTGCGTGCGTGCGTGCGTATGTGTGTGTGTGTGTGTGTGCACGAACAGGGAGAGGTTTGTGTGTCTTGCTAAAGGACGCTCAAACAGCCTGTTGTTCGGACACACCGGTTGTGGCAGACGTGGACCCACTTTGAATGTGTGTGAATGTGTATGCGGGAACTGTGCGTGGGCGGCGGTTTTGTCTGTGTGTGTGTCGTGAACCCACCTTGCTCTTGCTGTCAGGGCTCGGCAGGGTCTTGCCACCGTTGCCTGTCGGAGACTTGGCCGTGCCTTTCCCTCCCTTCTCGGCAGGCTTCTTCTCCTCTTCCTTCTTCTCATCTTTGTTGGTCTTCTCCGGCTTGTCCGCCTTCTCCGCCTTCTCGCTGGCCTTGTTGTTTTTCTCCGACTTTTCCATCTTCTCGTCATCTTTGAGGATCTTCTCAGACTTCTGGTTCTTGTCCGGGCCGCTGTCCTTCTTCTGCTGCTCTTCTTTCTCTTTCTTATCAAAGGTGTCCATCTTCCCCTGCTTGTCCTTGTTGTCAGATTTCACTGTGAGAGAAAGAACGCCATCGTCAGCATAACATCTTACCAAAAAATGTGTTGTTGAATGATGAGCAAAGGGGATGAATGCACAATTTGTTCAGTTATCAAACCTGATGGATCACATGGCATAAAGAACACATATTACACAATGCATACAAGTGCAGAGGTGTTCTCAACCAGGAGATTCGAACGGCAGGTTTGGAGAATTGTACATTTCTTTGTTTTAATCGGCAACCACTATGTTTAAGGTTTTGTTAGTTTTAGGCACAAACACAAAGTGGCTAAGGTTGAGTAAAGATGTGGTCAGGTTTAAAAGAAACTAACACAGGCTCCTGTTGTAAGTTGTTTTGAGCATCACAACCTTTCACTATCAGATTTTGATCACTTCGATCTGATAACATTTGGAAAGTCTAGAAGAAGATTGGAGAACGATTTAATTATTTTATCCCCGACCGGCCAGTGGAAGTCTTCGATGTGCAGGCTTGTCCTTGGATTTCAGTGTTCAGTGCTCTTCATCTGTGTGCCGGGATTATTAAAACCAACTAACCTAACTCAGAGGAAGCACGAGGTCAAACTGACCCGCTGATTCACTGAATGAGCACCGTATGAGAGAGGAAAACCAGGGAGTAAAGCGAAAGCAAAACGGGAGACGATGTTAGGGAAGTGCGAGCAGAGGCAGACAGAGACAGAAGGAGTTTGGGAGGTGGTTGACGGGGTTAAGGACACAGCCATCGGGGATGAGGGGATGAGGGTGCAGAAAAAGAGACAGGGACTCTTTTTTGCGACCAAGACATCTCTTACATAACAGAGGCAGTGGACAGGCCTGTGCTGTGCCCTGATGTCCCCTAACTGCTCCATCTCCTTTGAAACTATGCCAATTATTTACTGCCGTTGTGTTTTCAGCGATCAAGCCAGCGACATAAGGAGCGAGTCCCTCTGGAACGATGGCAGTCATCAAACAAGATGCATTTGTTTCTTTAATCTTAGGTTGCAAACTACAGTAGTAGCTCAGCCTGGTGCCCAAAATCAGACACAGGCACGGAGTATTATTATGGTCACGCAGGGAACAGAGTCTGGTTATCCTCCTGCGTTCACGTTCTCACTATTCATTTTGTTGTGTTTTATCAAAGCTAGAAAGAAGTTTCTGCTTTGCATGTAAAATACAAACTCATCATTCGATCTGCACAAACCTTGATCATTATTTACGAGCAACGCTTTGTAGTTTAAAGCTCATAAAGTGTCATTTGTAGACTCAAGATTGTTTTGTCTAACTCTCTGTCTGACGATATCTCTATTGTGCTGCGATGACTTTTTTCTTTTTTTTTAAACTGTCAATTGTGAGTCCAACCGTGTGAAAGGAAAGCAATGCTAAATTACTCTTTTAATGCCTGGATTTTCATCGCCTGTTGCAGGAAGAATAGACAGAAGTTTTCTTTAGAAAGGAAGAACTGCAGCTGTAATGAGCATTGTTCACTACAGACCTCTTTTTAAGTTCCTTCCTGGACATGAAATGGATCATATTGGTGCATATACTTAATCACTCTCTCTATCTCTGCAGAAATAAACAAGTGAAGCGATATTACAAACGAATCTCTGCTTCCAAATTTAATGCTAGTTGTTTACAAGGAAGTGACGTGTAGTATACGCGGTGTCGCAGCGGCTTGGTCTATTTCTGTCGCTTTGACACTGACAGTGGCTTTAATGCTCGTGCTACAGTTGGTTTTACATCACTGTATCATTTCCCCCCTGCAACACCAGCAATATGATTCATCCAAATATGAAACTGCAGGCTGTGAGCACAGAGGATCCATCTAATACCACGCTCCAATACACAGCTGCTGGCAACCAGCTGTGTGTGTGTGTGTGTGTGTGTGTGTGTGTGAGCGCTGGTGTGTGTTTGTGACAAAGAGAGAAATAGAGAAGAGAGTTGACTGCCACGTAAATCCGAGCATGACTAAGATACACAGACATGGAGCTGGTGCAAGGATATTTTACTGCAGGCAGACGCACGCACGCACGCACGCACACACACACACACACACACACACACACACACACACACACACACACACACACACACACACACACACACACACTCCCTTTCTGAACCTAGTTTGAGTATTGAGCTACCAAGCTTCCACACTGACAGACGGGGCAATCAATAGAGAGGCTCAATAATGATCCACACACACATAGACTTTTTGTTGCTGCAGGGTCTGAGAGACAAACCATGTTTCATATTTTTGTAAAGCCGTCTTTATGTAGTAATGAGGAGTGTTGCTATTATTGCACATCAAATTGTTAAAGTTATTATAACGAAAGGTTCAGCAACAAGGTCGCACTTCTGTCTCTCCCACAAATTCAACTCGTCAGCTTTGTCATCACTGGAGTTAATAAAAACAGAAATAAATACTCATAGATATCTAAAAGAAAACTAAAACAGAACTTAAAACAGACATTCAGACAGAATAATCGATCCCTAACAGGAACAATAACAAGTGTTTTGTTAAAACAGGAAACTTTGTTACGTTTGACCAACAGAAACTGTCGCAGAAACACTTTCCTTCCACACCACTGGCTCCAATAACACACAACAGCACTGCGTTTCCACTGAGAGAGGCCGCCACAAGCGTCGGTCGCACTGCCACGCTGCTGTGTTGGTGTTTATGGAACAAAAGGTTGTAGTGATGCTTAGGCAAAAGAACAACAACGATTAAGACTAGAGAAAAGAGCTCTAATATATCTTGCTTCTTTGTCCCGCACGTTATTTCCACAGTAAAGAATATGTGAATTAAAGTGCACATTTTTTGTAGTTATATGTACAAACAGTAAATGAGGCAGCCTGAATACAATCACCTGTGCAGACCAAGCCCCAACCACAGTGATTTTCTTGTTGATCCAATCAGGAAGTTCCAAAAGCGTCAGTTCTCTGAGTGTCCACTAGGGGCAGGTTTCATTATAGAGCAGTTTCTCATTGACCCCCATGTTAAACAGGCCGTTTTCACAGCATCACTAAACCTGTTTAAGGCCTGGGACAAAAGAACATTCTAGTCTGTATGTTTAGGTCATATCTCCATAACAACACTGAGGGGGTGAATTTCTGTGTTCCAGGCTAGTTGTTATTTTATTGGAGGTTAAAGTTTATGAATAATTAGGGGCATGGCCTCTTAAGTGACAGCAAGCCTCTGGCCCTCACTTCTCCTCGGAGGTATACGTCAGCCAGATGGACGTAGGCCCCTCCCCACAGCGTCACATGCATGCCCTTTTTTGGTAAGAGGAAATGAGGCGGAGTCAAAGACAGGACGGAGACTCCTGTAGGCGAGGACGATTGGATCAAGTTGAGAGAACGGACCTCGACGGAGAGGCAACGTCCATTTTTTATACAGTCTGTGGTGCAGACCTGTGTGTGATATACCACTGGGGCGAGACCTCAACTAGTCCCTTTCGATTTAAAGGAGCACGAGGGGGGCTCAGAGCTCTACTCTGAGCCCTCTCCTGATGTCTGAGCTCCTCACTCTATCTCTAAGGCTGAGCTCCACCCTTTGGCAACTTGTATCCATAATCTCACTCTTTCCATCAACAATCAAAGCTTGTGACCACAGGTGAGAGTTTAGAGCGTAGATAGACTGGTAAATTGAGAGCTTTGACCCCTGGCTCATACGGCGCCCACATCACTGCTGATGCCGCATCAGACCACACTGCATGTCCATGTCACGCTCCATTTTGCCCTCACCCGTGAACAAGATCCAGATAGTTGAATTCCTTCGCTCTGGGCAGTAACTCACTCCCAAACCCAGAGAGGGAGCGATCCTCCATGTTCAAGCAACATATCGCTGTAACATTTTGAAATGAAGGAGCTGTTGTAGGTTGGCTGCCTTTGGGTTATATGCGATTCATTCAGGCAGAAGCATTCTGCACCAGTGAATGACTGGAACCAAAGTGAAGCACGCACAACTTTATGTTAAACAGCAGAAGATACAAAAAATGACCTAATTTAGGTGATTTTTAGAAGTTGAAAACACTCTTCATGTGTTCAGTTCTGCATCCAAAATGACTCAGAAAAGTGTTTTTCTTATATTTATATCCTCTAAAATCTCTGACATTGACTGCAGTGACTTTAAACTAGAGAGGTGTTTTCACATTCCTCACTCTGTGCACTTCTCTGCGATTCAAACGCGTTAGCTGGTATGTCACTAAACCGTAAACCAATTGCTGTCTAATACTAATACTACTAATCACTAAACAACGTGGGAAGTGCACAACTAATTCTATGCAGGAAAAATAAAAATAAAATAGGACTCAGGGCAGAGTCATTCTTACGTACATTAAAACGTGTCTGAAGTGGGACTCTAATAATTATACATTGAAACTGTGACACTGCCTGCCCACGCACGCGCCTGCCTTCCCTCTCCTGCAACAGCACGAGCACCAAAGTTCTCTGTGTTTGGTTACTTGTACAGAACGCCCATAGAGACAACATCGCAGGAAGGACAGGGAGCGCTGACTCCAACATAAAGAAGTGTGAGGACTGCAGGTACCTGAGACCATCTGTTGCATGAATTTGTTGCATTATCACTGTTCCCTCAAGCGACAAGACATTTGCCTTCACCACCAACCCTCCCTCCTTTACAGATGTGTACTTCTTCGTGCATGTGTGTGCGTTGTTGTGCAGCCGCAGCTCTATCTCTACGAACGAACATGCTGCGTACTGTCACTTTGTCTGTGGGGGCGTGTGACTTTTTTCTTTAATCTGTAAGATTCACGTCAGTGGAAGATATTCACCTACACGCACACAAACGCACACAAACACACTGCATTTGCACACACGCACACACACGCTGCCAGAAATAGCTGCTCTATATTTGAATGAGTACAGTCAGAGTCAATGTCTAATCAATGCCCCAGCTTTTCTCTGTCGACTGCAGTCTGAAAAACAGAAAGCATGGCTGGAGGGATGGATATATCTTTACACAGGCAGAGAAGCATACAGCGTAGACTGAATACAGAAGGAAGACGGAATGACTACATTTATGGATGGTTGCTCCCTCATTAAATGTGTTATATGAAGCCATGTATAAGACATTAATAATCTATTATCTATAAATCCCCGAGCTGGTCCTCCAATAATCCTCTGCCAGCTCCCTTCACACTTTCTTTTTCTGTGTTACATTACTATCAACCCCCAATTTGTGAAAACCTCCCTCCCATTTGTCCTGGAACAAAAAAAAACAGAATAAGATACGAGGATGGTGTAATATCGGTGTGTGACCTTCGCGTTATGAAGTGAAATCAAGAGGATGAAACCTGGAAAAACCCATTTTTCCTAGTCGATTTACCTCGTCAAAACCTTCGAGAGGATGAGAATGAAGAGGGCGGCAGCAGCTCTAGTGTGTGGGCTTGGGAGAGGTATGAAGCATGGAGGCCAGTTCACCTCCGGGGAACTTCAGAGGTGCCCTTGATTAAAGCACTGAACCCCAAACTGCTTGGGTGTGGCAGCCCGCTTACTCCTGACATCTCTCCACTAATGCATGTCTGTCTATAGGACCTGTGCACGCATGTGTGTAATGAACAAGAGTGAAAATTGAATCACTCTTCTTCTTCTTCTTGTTTTCTTAAATGTTCCTAATGTCGCGTGACTTTGGTGGCTCTCAGAAAAAAAGAAAATATGACATTTTGTTTTCATATTTGCTGAAACTGTCACAACAGCGCAGTGAGACAGACGATCTGTGGAAACGTCACATAGCTTTTCTCTGTCCGCTCTTCCCAGAGACGGGGTCGCCGGGGACCCGTACGTGGGTCGCAGATTTTATTTTGGTCACCGAATCAATTTGTGGAATTTAAATAGTCTTTACTTGCAGATTCTTGTTGTTGTGGTCGAATTATACATGCAACAATCACTTTTGTGAGGATATTTACGATATTCACGATTATCGTTATTATTAATACTTATTGTGACTGTTTTTTTATTGTGATCCGTAATAAAAATGATGATTGTCCCATCCCTAATGTGTATATTATTCCACTTAATATTTATTATTTTGTCTTATTTATGTGAAAGCTATATTGTTGAGACCCTAAATGCATTACTTGGTCTCATTTGTTTATTCATTTAAGTGTTAAACATGTATATTGACTACTTTTTCAATAACGTGGATAAAACGAAGTTGTGATTTATCAAACGTACATCTGGTTTACTTATTCAAGATAATATATAAAGAGTATATTTTTTTCATAGAAAGTTACCAGCAGCTTTAGGGGCTAATACTGTGAATTGGTTGGATATTTGAGTTTTTGTTTGTTTTCCCAGTTATTTAAAATGTTATGTTATCTTAAAATTCGATGTGTATACTATCTGTGTTTAAAAACAACAACAACTGTATTCCGAAGTCTAGCCATCAGCCCTCCCATCAAAGCTTGTATTTCAGCTATCCAGACTTCTTTTTTGGCTCTAAGTCACTTATGTAGATTGTACAATGATGCAAGATCTTAGATGAGAGGAGAATACAGAAACCCCTGGGCATATTTACACCCGGTATGAGCTGCTTTCACATGTAATGGTTTCCATTCCCAATCCAATCAACTGTCATTAAATTCAAAGGGCTTCAGATTGTGGATGCACCTCATACACCTTCATTACTATGACTCCACATATTGACATGTGCAACACCCGCACACTTCTCTTTGACTCAGCTCATTAGCTTAAAGCTGCAGTCGGCGAGTCCAGCGGATCGAGTTGAGCTCCTCCGCTCCCTCCCAGCAAGTGCTCGTCAGTGCGCGTGCACCAGATTCCTGTGAACACGCCCGTCTCTTCTCTCATCAATAAATGGCATGGATTACACGTTTCACAGAGGTAGGCTGACTAACTAAATCATGGATAACAACTGCTAACGTCAATTAGCGTATACCTAACTTGAGGCCTGTGATATTGTAACATGTATGAGGGGGGAGGGGGGGTCTGTGTCGTGTCCACAAACTGCGCCTGACAGTTGGCTCTCACACAAGTAGGTGGATTTTTGCAAAACAAACAACAGGCTCTAGGTGGAAGTAGAGGTGCGTTTTTCTTCTAAAACCGGATGATTTGTGTTGTTCTATCGGAGCATAGTGTCGGTTTTAGTGAAAATGATCAAAAAAATCTTGCCGACTGCAGCTTTAACTATTAAACTAGCATGACATATCAACCATGTGATTTGCTACTACTTGTGGGTAGAAAAAACCTGAAATTAATAAAACTACAAAAGATGTTTTTTGGCAACGAGGCTCTGTTTTGTATGATTGCCTGTAAGTTAAAATTAAAGCTAGTAAAACTGACATCAGGGAGAATAAATGCATCATCTCTGGCAAAGAGAAACAGAACGGACATCCACAGGTGATAACTGTGGTGGGCAGTGGTGCAAGTGGCCTCGTCAAGACTGAAAGGATGCGCGTAAAGAATTTTCAGTGCCAATAATTGCACACCGCCGCATGCATGCATAGTGCACATGCTTTCACAAATACATACTTCTAAGCTAATGTTGGAAAAGAGGGCACAGCCAACAACCTATACTTAGTCTAATGCAACTGAGCTGTAATGCCATGGATGTGCTCAGGTAAAGTGCATTAACAGGAAGGACAAAGAAAGAACTGCAGGCACTCATGAGCCTAGCTGTATGTCTATAATGATGGCATTCACTCGTTACACAACCTCTTGATCAAGATGAAGATGAAGAGCAATTTAAAAACTTGAACAGCCCTCGTGGTCCAATCTGTTTAAGCTGTGACATTTCTGTATTCTTGCAACTATGAAGAAAAAAAGTCCCTGCAGGTACTTTAAGTTATATTGCTCTGATCAGGGTGTAAGCGAGTGGGAGGTAATTTAAAGCTTGATTTATAGTTGTAAGTAAAGGAGTTACGACATAGCAACAGGGCATGCACACATACAGTAGCTTGGCTGCACTGTGGCTACTGTGCCTCCTCAAAAGTACACATCGGGGCTACGTTGGCTACAAATACCACTTAAAGCAGCCTCCAGAACTGTGACCTATTTCTGGTGCTGGTGGAGATTGTGAAGACAACATTAAGCAAGTAAAGATAAAAATGAAGTAAAAGTCTCCTTTTCAGTAGCACACATCTAACATCTAGTAGTCATTTCGGCTTAAGCCAGCCTGCTTCTCATGATCAACACTCTTTATCACAGTAAATGGGAGAACGTTAACAGGATAACTGCCATTCATGATTGCATAGCAATCTCCTATTCCGATGTAGCAGGGGCAAGGGTAATGTTTTGCTCGAACTAGCGACAGACATAGCCAGGCTGGAAACTGCAAAATGGTTACAACGTGTTTTTTTCACGTTGACCGAAGGAAATAAATGTACATTTTAGAATTGTTGTTTCTGCAAATTGGACTTACAAACCAGACCGACATGACTCGCTGGACAAATCAGGGATCTGCACGGCGATTCAGAGGTCTGGAACCACGTCAGGGAAACTTAACCGGGTATATGTGATGATCTACTTGCATGGTTTCTTATATCCATCCCAACAGACACATACGCACACTTGTAGGGAGAAGCTCTTACCCGCTGTGCTCAGTTCATTATCTTGGGTGTTATTAATGGCGGTTCCTGCAGGCAATGGAACAGTAAGTAAAACATTGGTTTCGCAGCTCCCATGATGCCTCTTAGGAGGTGGGGATGACGGCAGTACAGCTGACGTCATTAATGGGGACAACATCATTGTCGCCATTGCAGCTGCAGCTTCTGTGCTGTCCGAGACTGTGAGCGAACGGCGGACAGCCACGTGTGGGTAGGCTGCCCTGGGCGGGCATGCTGTTCCCATCAGGGCGAAATTTGGTACATTGGGTATCATCCATGGCAAGCCTCCCATACCGGTGGGGTACGTTCCAGCCATCACCATGGGAACAGACAGGTGTGAACAGTCAGACATTGCCCGTCTCACTGCAGTCCGCTGTGGCGGTTCGCTACTTTGTCTAGTTTTTGTCTCTCTGTTTAAGGGAGCACATGATCCCATTCTCCCATCCTCAACACAAGTTAAATCCTGTGACAGGCCATGAGTTGCAACCCCGCCTGTTACGCCTCTGCCAGGTGGAGCACATGACCCTGTGCTTCCCTTTTCAGTATGGCTTAAGTTTTCTCTTTCCACCCTATTGTCCCCTACACCACTGCTGTAGGTTGAGGTTGGAGGTAGGCCTGCTCTAGCCCCTGCTGTGGCACCATCTTTACTTCCTGTTAGGTCAGCAGCAGATGGAGCAGTACCAGCAGGTTGTATACCAACACTTTCCTTTCCTAAATATGGCTTGAGCATTTGATTAGTTCCGAAGAGGCCTGCAGATGTAGAGGACATGACAGATTTCTTGTGATCCTCTTTATTTCCAGGACTTGACCTAGAACTTCCAGTGAAGCAAGGGTTCAGTGTGTTTCTCTCCCCAAGCCCCGAGGCCTGTTTTGGAGGAGGAGGAAGTTGCAAGTCCTGGCTTTGGGCAGACACTTCAGATGCCTGGATATAAAATCCATCTTTGCTGCCTGTAGAATTTTGCTCTGGATCATTTCGTCCAAAGTTAGAGGTTGTTGGGGGTTTACGGTCTTGCGCAGAACTCTGGAGGTATCTCCCAGATGAGATAGAAGGGGAAGGTAATGAAGAGGAAGGGGAAGAGTGGGAAGACAGGGGGCTGCTGGGGCTTTGTCCTGCACTCCCTAACGACCCTCCTGCCTCTCCCAACCTATGTATGTCCTCCCTTGGTCTCCCCCCTCTGTTCCCCTCATCCTCTATCTTCAGCATCGGTGTATTGAAGCTCTGCGTAACTGGTGGTCCGACCACTGTTCCAGACAACATCCCTGCAGTCCTTCCTTGCCCTAATTTCGCCTCATCTTCAGTCAAATTTATTTTTGACCCCCCCTGTGTTGCAGCGGCAATCTGCCCCCCAGGTGCTATCTGGCCTTGGCATTGCCAGTCACTGCTGCGGTCAGAGGCCGGACTGGAGGCCAGGGCCTCAGGGATGCTGGCACCAGAGACGGTAGTAGGAGGTTTGTGTTGATGCTGCTGCTGCTGTTGATGCCCACTGGAAGGTTGTCCGTACCCGCTGCTCCCACTAATGATGCCAGGCTGCTGCCAGGGTGAGCCAGACAGGAAGGACATTCTCCCGCTCTGTTGTATCTGCAGGTCAGTCTCTTCTTTTCTCTCTTATTCACTCCTTTGTTGTCTTTTTTAGTATTTTTTGTTTGTCTTCTTTCTCTGGCTTCAGTTTCTCCTTGTTTCTGTCTCCAGTTAGTGTCGTTTCACTCTTGTCCAGGAGGCAGAAATGTCCTCAGTATCCAAAGTGTTATGATCTTGGAAAGTAGAGGAAGCAATGCATCCTTTCTTTCTTTCTTTTTTCCGCAGTTGTGTGTGTGTGTGAAACTGTGCTGATGTGAGTGAAGTGCATGTGTGTTTACAGGCAAAAGGCAAAAAAGAGTGCGTGTGAGAGAGTGTGTGTGTCTGGTTGTCTCGGCTGCTCTCTGAGCACTGCACGGATCAGCTGTGGGGCTAAATTGCACCTTGCTCTCTGTCTCTCTCTCTCTCTCTCTGTATCTCTGTTTTTCTTTCTCTCTCTCTGACATCACACAGTCACATGACAGCCCTGAATATTCCCTCATTCGCTGGAGCAAAATTTCAGCAGCCAGCCCCTAGCGACAAACATACACAGACATACACACATGAAGACACATGATCGCACATGTAAAAGTGGCAAACATGCACGCAAACAGTAGCTGTCACAGTCTCTCAGCTGCCATATGATGGCCACTTTTTTCACATGTTGGTACAGAGGGAGAGATTAGTAACATCACTGAAGACTGAATCATCCTGATTGATTGAATCATCCTGATGATCCTAAATCAGCCCATGAGAAGACATCAAAATGTATATTTTCAAGGCTATAATTTACCACACTGACATCATGAGACAATCAGCCGTGCACCCTGAACCTCCTGCCCCCGTCTTGATTAATGATTTTGTTTAACACTTTTCTTGTTGAAAAGTCCCTATTTTCACCCACTTACCATTATTATCTTCATTGATTGAATACATTGCTTTCTTTGATTGAATCAAGGTTTCATTGTACAAATCTTCCTTTGAAAAGTTTAATTTCTGGGCTGTAGTGGTGGCTGGACTGACTTCTTTTTCTTATCTCATCTCATCTCATCTTCAGCCTCTTATCTGGGGTCGGGGGGGCAGGAGCTCCAGCAGGGGACCCCAAACTTCCCTTTTCCGGGCCACATTAACCAGCTCTAACTGGGGGATCCTGAGGCGTTCCCAGGCCAGTGTGGAGATATAATCTCTCCACCTGGTCCTGGGTCTTCCCCGAGGCCTCCTCCCAGCTGGACGTGCCTAGGGAGCCGCCCAGGGGGCATCCTTACTAGATGCCCAAACCACCTCAACTGGCTCCTTTCAACGCAAAGGAGCAGCGGCTCTACTCCGAGTTCCTCACAGATTGCTGAACTTCTCACCCTCTCTCTAAGGGAGACTCCAGCCCCCCTCCTGAGAAAACCCATTTCAGCCGCTTGTACCCGCGACCTCGTTCTTTGGGTCATGACAAGCTTTTATGACCATAGGTGAGGGGAGGAACGAAGATTGACCGGTAGGTGGAGAGCTTTGCCTTCCGGTTGAGCTCTCTTTTCGATTGTGACTTTTTCAAAAGTTAAAACTTTGCTTTAAGTCTGTTGTTTTGTTGTTATACTTCTGTTAAGATGATAGGAGTTGCAGACATCTGTTCTGCACATAGTCGATAAAAGAAGGAGGCAGCTTCTTTATGATTAACATTAACACTGGCTGTGTACGCTCTTGAACAGAGGAAATCATCCTATATCAGGGATTTGTTCATCTTTTGTTGAAAATAATGAGAACTAATGGGTCCAGTGCTCTCAAATTCAAAACTGAGCTAATGTGCTAAACTTAAATAGGAATTATATTCACTGTTTGAAACTAAATCTCATCCAAACAGCGAAAGTGCTTTTGTTCACTTACCCAACTCATGATGTGATATGGAAAAGGGTTTAACTTTGCAGTAAAGCAATTCTGACTAGTATTCAGAAATCACTCATTCAAAACAAGTTAGGAATGGGAATGTAACGATATAATATTATTGTCAGAGGAAATATCACGGTTTTAACAAGGGTTATTATTTTGGTCCTGAGGGTTTCGAGCACTTCCTCATAGAACTGAGGTTACATCCAGGTAACTGTTACATGTCCCTAGCAGATGTGGACAAGAAACAGGAAGACGTCGTGAACTCCTGCAGCCCAGTTTAAACTGGTTTGGTCCAGATTAGTAACGCTTCATTCACTACCGTACGTGCAACACTGCAGGAATCAGGACACCATAGATACAGTACCTAGCTTCTACAAAACCGTGCTGTTATGTAACTGCGGTTATGATAAAATCAGTCCATCCTGACATCCTAGTTGACATATCATCTTGTTAGCAAACGGCTGCTCATCTACACATCCAGATAATTCAGAGAAATCACCATTCATCTAGAGTAGTGTCAGTATCTCCTGATGAACCTGAGTCATGTTATAGTTTATTTTTGTTCTCCACAGTCATTTGATTCATTCCTCTTGTAACTCCACCCGTAAGTGTCACCGGTTGAAGCTTACCGGCAGGAGAAAGTACCGTTTCATAGCCCTCATTTTGATATGGCACAGCAGGAAAAGCACAAATGTAGTCAATCATTTTTTTTAATTGGGGTTCTGGTATTGTTGTGAAAGCTGGTTATAATGGCACTGTTTCCACATGTAAGCCTAAGACATCTGTTGCGATTCATTAGGTTTGATTGTTCTGCATGGCAGCATAATGGTCAAGGCACAAGACAACTCCTACAGTAATGATGCCCCTAAAACACAACACTAATTAAATTATGATAAAGTCCAAATGCTTCCCTAGGTCACCGCATTCAATATGTACTACAAAACTATTAGAAGCTGAAAAATAATAAAATACTAAAATAAAATACTGTAACACTTGCAAATATCATGGTACTAGGTGATAATTAGCAAGTAATGTATTAGAACTATATTAAATAAACTGCCAGCTGATTGTTTCCAAGAAATTTAAAACAACTTATGTGCTCATTATTACCTAACTTACCAGGAAACGGCAGACCGACTTTTGTAATCGTTGCTATCGATTAACTTCGTATTACGTTCCTGTAAACGTATCAAAGAAATCTCATCTCATCTCATCTTCAGCCTCTTATCCGGGGTCGGGTCGCGGGGGCAGCAGCTAGCAGGGGTCCCCAAACTTCCCTTTCCCGGGCCACATTAACCAGCTCTAACTGGGGATCCTGAGGCGTTTCCAGGCCAGTGTGGAGATCTAATCTCTCCACCTGGTCCTGGGTCTTCCCCGAGGCCTCCTCCCAGCTAGACGTGCCTGGAACACCTCCCTAGGGAGGCGATCAGGGGGCATCCTTACTAGATGATCCTGAACCACCTCAACTGGCTCCTTTCAACGCAAAGGAGCAGCGGCTCTACTCTGAGTTCCTCACGGATGGCTGAACTTCTCCCCCTCTCTCTAAGGGAGACTCCAGCCACCCTCCTGAGAAAACCCATTTTAGCCGCTTGTACCCGCGACCTCGTTCTTTGGGTCCTGACCCAGCTTTCATGACCACAGGTGAGGGTATGAACCAAGATTGACCGGTAGATCCAGAGCTTTGCCTTCCTAAGCTCTCTTTTCGTCACAACGGTGCGGTAGAGCGACTGTAACACCGCCCCCGCTGCTCCGATTCTCCGGCCAAACTCACGCTCCATCGTCCCCTCACTCGTGAACAAGACCCCAAAATGACCAGCTATTTATAACCTGCATATTTGGAAATATGCTGTTTAATTCCAACTCATACTTTACGAGTAAGTTGTCTGTGATGTCAACCCAAGCTCTCATGCAACTGAAAAATGTCAATAAATACTGGTTAAAAAGCTCTGCGTTAGAGGTTTGCTTGTGGAGATGGTGGAGTCTGTAACATTACAGCAGTGGTTCACAGTAATCATCCCCTCTGACACCATGTAAGATGATAAATGACTGTCCCGTAAAGATCTAACAGACAGGAAACATCAGTGTCAGCTTTTATCAACTTTATTTTACTTCCTGCTCTTTCTGGCGTGTCGCCGTGATACTTTTAGATGCTGTTTTTGCCACTTTGCGCGGCTGCAGTGAGAAAAAAAGGCACTGACTATGGAGAATCAACTCGTAGCTCCGCTTAAACCTGACGACAACCAACCAATCTGAACGTCGGGAGCAGTTGGACGGGCCATGATCCCTCCTCGCTCTCCCCTGTACACTGCACAGCAAATGACATCCGGCAAAGCTTAGATTCAGACTCCAAAATGAGTCATGCGGCTCAAAAATCGTGTCAGAATTCCCAGCTTTACCCAACGTACCCCTCTGCTCCTCTCAGGATTTGCACTACAAAACTGATGTGGCGGTAAAGGTTCTCATCGTCCGCACAGCCTTTCCCATCCCCACCGACCGTCTGGACCAGTAAGAAAGTAGTTTCAGTATTACACGGCCTGATTTACAGCTTCATTATAGACATCAAACTGATGCTGTTTTCCACAGTGACCTAATAATGTTCTGTGCAGCACTCAAATCATCAACTCTGTGTCCAATGCAGAGAGCACAAATTGGCTTCAAGGAGTGCAACCAGCTGGAATTCAGCTTTCTCTCTCCACAGAATTTCTACAAGAACTGACAATTATTCTGGTCCCTTTGAGCATTAAACAACCTTTTCCCAAAGACCAAGGACATGTGCGCTCACTATGCAGAGCGTGCATGTTTACATGGGGTACAATAAAGGCTGCCTTACCTCGTCTCTATCTTAGAAGTCTATTTAGAAGCACGATCAATATGGTGTATATTTCAGATCAATATTTGGTATAAAGCAGAATAAAAACATATATCATATAACATATCATCAAATTCAAGCCAAATCACATACAGAAGTAGATGAAAATTCTGCATTTTGTGTTTCTCTGTTGATCTGATCATTTTACTCTGTCTACAAACATTAAAATATTACAGTTGTTGCATAGTGTTAGTCTCTGTTTGAGAAGATATTGTACAACAGGTTCTTAATTTGTGTTTTGCAGTTAGTCGACTTTAGATTTAGCCGTAAAAACACCTGACACTGACTCGGTTTCTCTTCTCTTTAAATGTCGGATCAGTTGCACTTTCTTTAGTTTCTGTCTCTGCTGTTGCACTCACCTTCACACACCTCATGATTCTCATCCCTTCATTCACTCACTTTGGAACTATAAAAAGCCTCCACTTTAAAAATCTAACAGTTCATGAAGCAGTACTTTAACTTGCATGGGGTTGATTGCAGCAGTTGTGGATTAACAACTTCCATGTGGTGGGAATGCAGGTTTTAATCTAACTTGAACTGTAAAGCAGCAACCAGGCAAATACAACTGTGATTTAAAACTTTCCACTCCGCTTTGGACCCAACATTTCACACTCATACATTGTGTATGGAAGTAGAATGATTTGCTGCACAAAGCATGCTGGGATACCTGGCGTGTAAATCAAGCTGACGGAGGGCGAGGAATTTAAATGGCCACGAGCAAGCGACAGAACACATATTTAAATGATTTGGTCGCATGCAGTGGGCAAGCACCATGCGGCTCAGCGCTTGGCTTGGCACGGCCAAAAGTTAACCCGACATCCATCTGGGAACTCTTGTTTGGAGATCTTTTAGGAAGGGGCGAAAATCCTGGTTTCTGATTGGATAAACCATCTGTCTATCACCAACATACGGGCAAAATCAACCAATCAGATCACTGAAGCGTGTGACGTACTAACAGCATGGAGGCAAAGCTCAGAAAGGAAACAACATGTGGGTAAAGGATATTTATTTGTTTGTGTAACGTGAATTTACAGATCAAACGCCCAATTTCAGGAGCCCGGTCCATATTCAACAGAAGGATCCAGAGAAAAAAGAGTTAGTGAGCGGCTTGATCCATAGCTGCATCTCATCCGTGGAAGCCTCCATGTTGTTTACACTCAACAGTCTGTTCTGGTTTCACTAAAATCCACCTCTAAACCAACGCTGATTGGTTCGGTCGCTGGTCAAACTTCTCCGTCGCACGTTTCCAGACTGATCTTAGAGTAAAACACAACGGAGCTCAGAGATCAGGATGGGCACACGAGGCTAGCCAAAAGTGCCACTGGAGAAGGCCTACAAGTGTGGTTAAGGTTCGCTTCACATTAACAGGACACGAGAGTCCTGAGGATACGATGTTCTGGCGGAATGTGTGGTAGTATTCTGTTCTTCATAAGCATTGCCAGATAAAGAGTGTGACTCCTGAACCAAGACTGGGATTTTAGAGTCTCCCACTGTTGACAGTAAGTCTCAAACGGAGGGAGAGAGACAGCTAGTTTCTGCAGAGACTGTGGTAAATATCTTTAGCACAGGCACCTTTGGGAATCAGCTGTCAGTGAGCCAGCGTAAGGTCTCGACCCTTCCCCTTAAAGCACAAACGCCCGATGAGATGATAAATAATGACATGTACCTGAAGTTTTTTCAGCGCACATGACAGCTGGCTGTTTCGCCCACCAACCCCACTTCACCCATCAACACACCCGAGGCCTGTGCCAAAATAACAAGAGCAGCCTGTCAAGCATGACTGAGACTGAATAAGTATTATTACATAATCCTCCATAAACAATTTGTCTACTGTTCCCACAGAGGGAGAGGCAGCCAGAGAGAGGAAGAGGAAAGACATTTCAGCGTTGTTCACTTTCAATGGACTTGGAAAAGGGTGGGCATTGCGCAAGGAATCCAGGCCTATGCTAACAGTCAGACTGTAATCACGTTTATGCAATAATGGAAAAAATCAGATGGGAAAGAATCAAACTGGTGAAGCCAGTGATTTGTAGCATGTTCATCAGGTCTTCGCTGAACTGTTATACTAAAATAAACCTGCAGCAGTGACCTTTAACAGATACTCCTGCTGACGTCTCTGCATCCAGAAGTGACCATTTCTTTCTCCAGGTCACACTGCGGTGGAAATGTTTCCATGATGTTCCAGAAACTCATACTAATGTACAGCAATGGAGTAGTTTGGTTTAGGTTTGCCCGTTGAACCATAAGTGGGTTTGATCCAGTTGAGGATGTGGTGTTACTGTTTAGGTCATCATTTAGAGTTGCATGTTTACAGTTTCCTGTTTGGGATTAGAGGTTATTTTGACTGATTAGCATGAGCTAACTAGCTAATGGCTTTCAATTTTCGATCGACAGATTTTTAAAATTATTATTTCTTCAAGTCAACTGACAATTGGTTTTTGGAAGCCGAAAACTGTGGAATAGATGAGAGATGAGGTATTCACAGCCACTGTAACATTCATTCATTCATCTTGTCCCTGTCCACCGCTTGTCCCTGTAGCTGACATCGGGCGTGAGGCGGGGTCCACCCTGGACAGGACGCCAGTCTATCACAGGGCACATAGAGACGAACAGACAGCATTTAAAAAAATACAAAAGTCGATATTAATTCATTTTTACACTTTTTCTCTTACTTCATCATTTGCTTTGGTTTCAGTGAGTTATGGTTCGTGTCCACAGGGACACTTGGTGGGATTGTCACTAATGACTTTTGGTAAGTACACTGCATTGTTATGTCAAATCTTTGCGTGAGTCTAAACTAATATTCATCACTTTTCACTCATCTGTGTCTGTGTCTAAAATGCTTATTTCTTTCTCTTAGCACTTTCCATTTCTCTCTTTTTTCATCTTTCACTCACTGAGGAGGATGTGACGCGAGAATGGATATCTCTCCTGCGCCACGTGCACGCCAGAGAAAAAACATTTGGTGTAGCGTTATCCGGATGGCAACGGTATACTTTAAGTAGCTGTACAGTGCCAGAAACAGGTTGTGATGAGGAAAACATGTGGACAATTAAAAAATCTGGGAGGACTGTGATCCTGAGAGGGAACTGGGAGAGAGCGATGAAAAAGGGGAGATTCCTGGGGAAATCGGGAGCGTTGGCAGGTATGGCAGCGTTTGCAGATGAACATCGTTTGGGTCGGAACATCTGCTGCAACGCTCCGTGGGGATTTGAGCCACGGAGGGAGGCACACACTGCGGTGATGCGGAGCTGGTTTAAAATCGTGAAAGCACCCCTTTAGCAAAGTCTGGTGCAAATCATATCTGAAAACTTTAAATGATTATAAATGTGAAGTTGGCTCCCTGAAGTGAAACTGTGAGAACATCTCTAAAACTAAAACTTTGGCACGCTGGCATCTAACAAGCTCGACCGTAGAGACACCCTGTGGGATACAAATAAAGGATAAAGTTCGAAACCGGGAAAAGAGAAAACAACAATCATATATTTAGAAGAAGCATCCGCCGGGTCAAACTGAACCGGATACTCTCGTGGCTTTTCTGCTCACAGAGGTCACTGTTTGTCCTCCTTTTGAAGGTCACAGAGTGTTGGAGATGGAGGAAACGGAGAGAGGGAGAGGAAGCTACAGCTGGTTGCCCATGGCGATGGGAAGACAGAGAGATAGAGGGAGAGAGAGAGGGAGAGAGGGAGGGAGAGGAGGAGGGTGGAGGATCTTGTCAGAGCGTTTCTATTTTTACTCTTCGACCTCACTGACTGTCACACCCAGTCCACCCCTTCTCTATCCCTCTACTTCGCAGAGTCTCTTTGTTTCCACGGCAACCACCTCCCATGTCTCCCTGACAACGCACCCCACCAATGCGGTGATTATCACGGTGCCGCAGCGACACAGGGAGTCTGGGCAGGGGGGAGAGAGAAAGAGAGAGAGGGGGGAAGACGTGACGTGGATGGAGGATAAAGAAAGGGCAAAGAGATGGAGGACAGAGGGAGAGGGGTGGAGACGGAGGAATCCAGGAATAGGTGAAGATGAGGTATGATGAAGGGCAACAGATGAAGGGAACATTGGTGGAGGAAGGCAGGAAAAACAAGGGAGGAGAAACGAGTGGGAGTAGAGATGAAGACAGAGTCTGGGGCGAAAGGAGGGAGAATGAGAGGACAAATCATTTCTATAAATGCTCCACCCGCCCACTTCCTCCTTCGGTGGCTTTAATCCGATCCGTCCGTCTCTCGGTGGTCTGAAATTGGTTTAAAATGGTCTAAACACAGTTTTTAATGAGAGAAGTTAGGACCTAATGTTGTTAAAGTCAAGAAACATCAATTATAAGACAGACATAATTATTTCAAACAATAAAAAAATCAAAAGTTCGGCCGCTCTCATCAAGAACCTCGGTGTAATGTTTGATGAGGATTCAGCTTTCAGTGGAGGACATTTTAAACCTGTAACAACATCATCTTCAAGAAAAACAAATGTAAAATGAGAAAATTTGTTTTCAAACAAGAGCACGAGGCCTACGACGGTTCTGACGTAATTTTATGTGTGCCTGTTCGGACATAGAAAAAAGGAGGGACCATGCGCGGACATTTCAAACAATGGCGGCGAAAGGTTCACGTTGGTGTGATGAGGAGATGAAAAGATTCAAAAACAGTCGACAAGACGCACAAAAACTCAGAGGTCTGTGGAAAGATTTTGAAACAATGCGTGTGACCTGTTACGGTGTGATGACGTATAGGCAGCAAGAAGCATTCGCCGAGGCCCAGGTAGTGTGAGTACAAACGGGCCTGGAGGGGGGGGACAAGTACCCTAAAGCACAGGGCACGGGACGGACGCACAGTGGGAGTGCGCCCTTAGTTACACAACGGTCTGGGCCCAAAGTACAGGGGCCTTAATCACAAAACATCTTAATTCTAAGTGTAGGTCCTAACTTGCTGATTTAGGAGAAACTCTTAAAAACCGGAGGTGTTTAACTGCTAATTTTAGGACTCCTAACTTTTTAACATAAGTGTAATTCACAAAGCATTTTAGCGCTAAAAGTAGCTCCTAAATCTATAAAAACGTCACTCAGAATAAATGAGGAAGGAGCTAACAGGGCTGCTGCAGTAAGCTTATTAACCCCAAAAAATGCCCAAAAACTTATGAAACAAAACCCCAAAGATTTAGAATTTAGAAAAAAATCAACACATTTGAGCAGCTGCAATTTTACCGATTTTCTGTTTTATAAATTACCTAAACGATCGATTATCTATCGTCATTCAACTCATCCAATAAACTGACTAATGGTTTCAGCCGTATCCAACAGTGAAGCGTGTTCCCATTTTAGTTCAAGCAAAGAGAAAAGTCCAAGTATTTAATTTACCACAGATTCCTTTTACTCACAAATTCAAAAACATGCATTGCCAGATACTGGATTCAGATTCTGCGGAGCTTTGTGCCGCTGCAGTTCCTCCCTTCAGACACCTGATGGAGCCAACGAGCCGGGCTGAGACTCAACAAACCCCCTGAACGCTCCACAGCATCTACGCTGCACCTGTCTGCGGTGCTGCGACAGACCACTGCAACAAGCGCTCGTCCCCCGATGATTGAGTCCGTTTACAGTTTTCACTTTGATTCGCTCTCGAGGACAAAACCAGGTCATTGTTGCATCTTGTGTGTGTGTTTGGATACAAGATTTTACTCACTGGCTGGTTTTATTTATCTGACGAGGCCACACACACACACACACACACACACACACACACACACACACACACACACACACACACACACACACACACACACACACACACACACACACACACACACACACACACACACACACACACACACACACACACACACACACACACACACACACACACACACACACACACACACACACACACACACACACACACACACACACACACACACACGCCTGCATGGTAAAAAGATGCGTGTGTCCTGGCCTTATGTAAGGGTGAAATAAGTCCCAGGCATCAATATTGTATGGCTGTGGCTGGATTTGAGAGCAGTTAGGAGGATGTGAAGGCAGGTTTATAAATAGACACACAGAGAGACAGAGGAAAGAAGAATGTAACAGAGAATGACAGAGTGAATGTCTGTCAAACTTTAAACTAAGGTAGCTGTCAATCACTCCGTCAGAGTCCATCCACCGAACTAAAGCACAGCACCTGCACTGTCCTGGGCTGTGACGTGACAAAAAATGATTATTCTAGGCGGATTCATCTAGAGCTGCAACCATGGACGTATCTGAGCCAGAGGGTCCCTGGGCACAGACATGTCAGAGGCCCCTCACTCTCTACATCAGACACCCAAATACAAAGAGTCGACTTTTAGTCATATGTAGTTATTTTGTGTTCATTTTATGTCCATTTAAGTTGTTTTGTATGTCTTTGTCATTGTTTTGCATCTATTTTTAGTCATTTTGCATCTTTTTGTAGAGGTTTTGCATCTATTTTTAGTTGTTTTGCATCTTTTTGTGGTGGTTTTGCATCTATTTTTAGTCATTTTGCATCTTTCTGTGGTGGTTTTGCATCTATTTTTAGTCGTTTTGCATCTTTTTGTGGTGGTTTTGCATCTTTAGTGCAGGTTTTGCATCTAATTTTAGTCATTTGGCATCTTTTGTGGTGGTTTTGCATTTTGTTTAAGTCATTTGGCATCTGTTGTTGTGGTTCGGCATCTATTTTTAGTCATTTTGGATCTTTCTGTGGTGGTTCTGCATCTGTTTTTAGTCATTTTGCATATTTTTCTTGTGGTGGTTTTGCATCGATTTTAAGTTATTTTATGCTTCGATGTCCTCGGTTTGTTTCTCTCTGTGATCCTTTTGTATAATTTTTAGTTTAGCATCTCTTTGAAGTTGTTTTGCGTCCACATAGTCATTTTTTTGTCTCTCTGTGGTCATTTTTGGTGGTTTTGTTTATACTTGTGTTCCTTTAGCATCTCTTTGTGATCATTTTGTGAGTTTTTTTCAGCAACATGTTATGAGTCAGAGCCCCTGGACCTGTGCCCGGTAGGTCCGTTCAGTAATCCTTCCATAGTTAGCGATTACACTGTATGGGCTAATGAATATTAAAGGCTTTTGTTGTACTGGACCAGAAACTCTGTTCTGACTTTGTTAATATAATAACCTCCATCTTTCAAATCCCACAAAGTGTATGCGACTGAGCATGAGCAGCACTGAGAGAGGTACAACATGTTCACCCTGGGACAACTTAGTGCTGACTGAATACACAAAGTAGACAGTCTGGGTGGTAGCTGTCCTCTGCAGCAGAGGCAGCCTTTCAACAAACACAGTCTTAAAGCTATGAGGTGAAGGAGAGTTCCTCTAAAGATTTGCTGTCATTTCTGCTTATTGAAGAGATAGAAGCCTCTTTGTGGCGGTTAAAGGGGGCTTTTTAGTGCCCATCATTATGCCTCTCATTGCCTCAACAGACAATAGTCTAACACTCATTAATGTGGTGTGAAGTACAGCGTAATTATTTTCCGAGTAATGCCATCTGGTAGACACTGGAGGGCATGTGATGTTAAAAACAGCTCCGTGGCAGTGACACAATTCATCCGTAATTTCATTCATATGCAGTTTTCACTGGGTGGAAAGTGATAGTGATAAAATAGCAGTGCCTTACGGGGAATTTCAGACAGAGGGCATCCCAACGTTTTCTATTCATTTCCAAAGGAGAGAAGAAGAAGCAGTCAAACAGTTCATGGTGGGAGTGCTGCAGAGAGTTTGGAGGGATGTTGTGGAGCGCACCAACCGCATCGGTACACCTGTGCTGCAAAGTCACCTGAGGAGTCTCGACCCTGGTATACTGGCTGGAAAGTCTAGGTAATTTTCTAATGCAAGCAGATTTCACCCACTGAGAGAGGTTAACGCTTACAGTAAGGATGCAGTTTGTACCAAAACAAGATAATGTGATAATTTGTGTTACACTACGCTGATGACACTCAAATACAGGGCTGCAGGGATGACGTATTTTTGTAGGCCGACCTGGAAATTAGAGTCGCCCTGGTTCCCCTGACAAAAAGTCAACAGGATTTTCCTATTAGATTGTTGCAGAAAATAAACTTAAATGTAATAAACATAAACGTCCTCTTCACAAATGAACTTGAAGCGTAAATGCAATGGCCCGAAGTAAAAAGCTAACAAATTACACAACCGTACGACGTTAGCAACTGCCTTTGTAAAGACAAGTATAAACTTTAAAAATTCATAAGCTGCATATTGATTGACAATAAACAATAAAAGCTAACTCATTCTGTGTTTTAAGTCTCATTCCTTCAGCACTTTTATAAAACAAATCTTCCCTTTTTTGCACGTCTCGGTTAGATCACTCAGCGCTTCCCTCTCTCTTCCCCCTGCCTGACCACTGTATTCCCTGCTCCTCTGACACGTGTGTTGAGAGAGAAATCCTGCGTTCAAGTGCCATGGGAGGGCCAAAGTTTCTGACCTCCAACTAGGCAAAGTGCACTGGTATGCCTGTCAAAGTGGAACCTCCTGCTATCAAATTTGGGGGAGATCGACCTACCCCAAATTCGGACTGAAACGGAGCGATGATGACAGGCAGGATGCTCGCCATAATTTTATTCGGACCCAATGATTGGTCAGACTTTTATTAGAAATGTGTGTGAATTGAAAATTGATGAGTTTCAACACCAGGTGGATTTCTTTTACATTGTAATGTGCCATACTCTTATTAGGAGCATTTTAAGATTACAAAAAGTGTCAAAATGCCGGAAAGGTAGGAATTGCTTTAAAATCCAGGATGCACTTCAATATTAGACAGTGCCATTGACACATGGATGTATAACGAAAACTGGATACAGAGTTTGAGGCGGAGCCATGTTCATGCCTATGAAAGCTGCTCTGTGGCGCATGAAGCCAAAAAAGTTCAACTTCTGCGGTCGCTCGTCAATACTTCAGCATTATAGGGCCCATAGCGCAGGCTCAATAGACTTGCTAAATGTTACCGGACTGTTACCGTTCAAATTCTGATATTAACACGAGTCATTTAGCCGGGATTGTGATGCTCGATAAAATGTATAAACGGATTTACAGACGTCTCTTTTACCATGTAAATCAACGGGGAAAAGTATATTTGGGCCCCATGGCATCACGTGACCGTCACAGAAATTGTTATTCACCATTTGGCCACTATGTCAAAAGTCTGGCGCACTTCCTGGAGGCCTGCAGTGACAGTGTTCCTTCAAAACAAAAGCCTTGTCCTGACTATTCACCATACAATCACAGTAATACCACTGTGGATTAACCAGGGATGTCCAACGTCCACATTTAAGTTCCATATACAAATAAATTATGCAAACTAGAAAAAGAACATTTGTCTTACCTGTTGTTAGAGGTCACATGATTGTATGAAAGAGAAAAAAGGAAGGGGGAGAGAAGAAGATAATGTTCAGTCGGACACTTCAAGCCATGCTTCAGCGTTAGAACTTGTTATTGTTAATCAGAAATATGCTTCAAAACTACAGTTACACTTTCTGAAGCTTACAGGACAGCTTTGAGACATTTTAGAGGTGCTATAAAAGAACGAAGGCTACGGTGTCAGAAGTTTAGGAGCTGGAGCTTAAGAGTCCGAGAGCAGTTAACACACATTTAACAAACAATGTTGGTTAGTTGTTGGTTTTAGTGGAGAGAAAAGGCCGAGGAGAAGCCTAGAGAGAATCACACTGGGAAATAAAGCTTCATTCAGCAGAAACAGAGACTGTACTCAGGACTGAAACCCAGCGTTATCAGGAGGAAGAAGCATCAGACTGAGGTCATCTCAGAGTTTACCCCAGTGGACAAGAGGTCAGACGGGCTAAAGGGGCAGACATTAGACAGGGGGTGGTCAGCTTCATCTGTCTAAGGTATGTCATGTTTTCTTTTCTACAGTTCTGTCTTTTGTAATAACATCTGGGGAATATTTAAATATGATTTCCTTTTGCATTTAGGATGAAATATAAGAGAAGCACACTGGAACCTCGACTACTCTTTGAACGGGAACAAAAACCTTTAAACTGCTCTGGATCTTTGCGATGCAGGATCAAGATCACAAGTGGTTAAAAATCAATTTGAAACCAGCCCCAGAGCTCTGAGCCACATCATGTGGCCATTATTGATCCTCTGTTTCGTTCAGTTGTCATCACGTGACAGAGAAACATATCTAGCTAGGGGAAACTGAGCAAAGAGATGTTTTTGTCAAACTTGAACTAATGGGTTTTAAATACTGTATACTTAAGAATCCACATGACAGCTGACTGGAGTGTTTCTGAAATATTAGCTTGCTCTTGGTCTTTAGTCTGTAGCATGTGTCAAGATTTGCTGCCTAAATCTGACTCGAATGTCCTATAATCTCTTACAATTAGCACTTCTGCTTCTACAGCAAAATAATCTTTGAGACTCTAAATGTGTTCACATACTGCACATTATAAACAGTTGCAACAGAAACACAAAATATAGGCACGATAAACCCAAGAAAACTGGATAATTTGCATTTCTTAGTCACAGCCCTGTCTACTTTTAACACCTCTACTGCTACGCTAGTTTTGCTCAGTGCAGCTGATAACGACTATAACATTATGGACTTCATAAAAAGCTAAAAGGCATTAGCACACTAGCTTTGCCATGAAAGGACCCAGGTTATGTGTGTTTCTATAGAGAGAGGGGAGATATTGGGAGGTTAAACAGGCAGCTGACAATCAGATGAGACAGTAGGCAGTGGAGCAAGCAAAGATAGAGCTATCAGAAGCAGCAGATCAAGTGATAAAATTGTTATGATCATGGTAACAGATACAAAGAGGCAGGCAGAGAGGATTCAAATCAGACAACTAAGTTTTACCCTTGCAGTTTTGTTAATAAAGGGCCCGACCAGCACAGTACATTTGTGTCCCATACTCCGTTGGGAAGAGTGATTTATCTGGACACAAATGTTTCTCGGCTACATTTTTTTTAGATATTTGATGGTGATAAATAGCAGATTTGTTTGTAGATCTGTTGTAGATGTGAACAGATTAAAACTTAAAGCTGCTCTTTATTTTAAGTGTCGGGCCCAGGTTATTACAAATACATAGAGAAACGGATAAAACACCAAGCAAGCCTGGTGCTCAATCCACAGACAGAGCCATGCATACAGGAAGACAAATAAAAGCTACTTCCTGCTATCCTAGCCTATGATCATTTCTGTTTTAAATGTACCCCCATGTTATTCATAATCTTCCCTGTAGTTCACCAACCTTCCAGTGGGGGGAGCTGTGGCGGCGAGGACTCCTGGTGCTCTGAGTGTGCAGGGAGAGGAGGAGGGGCTGCGGGGGTGAAGGATGGAGGGGGAGTGACCGCTGCTGAGCTAAAGGGCGTGGATACACTTTTGGGGGGATTGTCTGATGATGGCGTGGGAGTGGCTTCATTCTTACAGGGAGAAGCTAAGGAACTAAGGGGCGTGGCTGAGGTTGCTGCTGATGCACTATCAACGGCAGCGGCTGCAGTCGTGGCCGTGGAGGAAATGAGGGAGGCTGAGGGGACGAAGGGTTTGGCGTCTGCGTTGAGGGCTGACCGGACTGCAGTTGCTGGAGGGCATGTGTCTGCAGCAGCTAGAGGTGATGGGTTGGTGGACAAAGAGGAAGTAGGAGGTAGAAGGTCTGGAGTGCTCTTAAAGGGGTTGAAAACAGAAGTGGCTTGTGAAGCAGGGATGGCGGTTTCTGCTGGGGTGGACTTTGTCAGGGGAGCCCTAGCAAGGGATGGGGTGTTGGTGATAGGGGTGGTGCTCTGTGAGTCAGGAGTGGAGCCTGGAGGGGTTTGGAGGACTGAATCTAGGAAAGAGAAGGTCTGGGAGACTGGGCTCAGATTTTCCCCTGTCATCAATGCTAGACTACTACTAACGTCCCCAGCTAAACTACTTTTGTTGGCAACACTAACCGCCGTGCTAACGTTAGGCTCAGGTTTGCTGGTTGAAACTTTCTCGTCATTGGCTTTTTGACCATCTTTAGCAGACAAAGGGAAGTCGTCTACACACATGGGCTCATAAGAGCGTGGAGATGAATCTGTTACGAGGCTAGCATGGGTACAGTTGATGAAACTTGTGGGTATTTGAGTAGGGGCAGAGGGCAAAAAAGGGTCGGAGTCTTGAGCTTCGGAGTTAGAAGGACCAGAGCCGGCAGTTGTTGCACCTGAAGGAGCGACTGTTGCCAGCGTGGGAGAGATGGGCTGCTGGGGCACTCCCCACTGCTCTGGAAGTCTTGCCCGACTCTTAGTCTTCCTGCCTTTCACTCTACCCCCTCCTCCACTCTCCCTGATCTCCCACTCCCAGCTCTCCTCCTCGTCCTCATCGTCTTCCGCCTCCAGTCCTCCCTTATCCTGCATCCCACGCTTGTCTGATTGGCCGATGTTATTGTCCTGGCTATCCAAGAAGTTGTAGACCTGGTCGTGGCCCTTCCTCTTCTTCTTCCGCCGCCTCTGCTTGCCAGCCTCGCCCCCCGGCCCTACTCTCTCAGGGCTGAGGGGTTCGGAGGCAGAGGAAGTGGGACTGCTGTCTTCCATTGAGTCGCTGGGAGAGAGGACGGGAGCTGCCGAGGGGGGGGAAGGTTTTATAAGAGGAGGAACCAATCACATACTGTGTCAAGAGAATCACCTGCTAAGAAGCCGTCAGATTGTGGTTACCATAGGTGGTTTTCACTACATCGTGTCTCAAATGACTGGTCTCCTCTGAGGTCCATACCAGTTGAAGTAATACTTTGAAGAAGGGGAGCAGAATTACCAATATCTGAAGGTGGTTTTTGTTGGGACAGTCTACCGCCGAATTAGCTGTTCTTTCTTACACCGAGTCAGACAAACCCATGGATGCTATTTTTAATACTTTTGTGTGTAGTTTGAAGGTAGCTTGAAAAGGTTAGGGTTGCTACAACGGTGGGGATAAGGGGACTTGGAACTAGGCCAGTCCTACTGCATGTGTCAGTATTTGTAAAGAGTCAGGATGTTCCCTTGGATTGTTTTGCACATAAAAACACGAGTTGGTTGGAAGTTTCTTAAAGGGGAGTGTACTAGTGCATTTGAGAAAACAAGTTTTATAAAGCCTTTTGTGTCTCCAGAGAAATCTACGTGAAATCTGATAAATGTCCCTGATTGATGTCAAGCATTGATTGGGTCTGACGACAAACACAAATGTAAACTTGAGAACTTGAGTCTAGAGTTATTTCCGATACTCATACCAGTATCAGAAATGCCTACGATACTGGTATCTGTATCAGCGAGTAGGCAAGTTTTGCATCGATCAGATACCACATCATTTATCCCTGAAAATAATCTACTTTAAATAAGTTTATTTATGTTCTTTTCCAGGGCATACAACAAGTACAGCAATCATATCACATCCATAAGAAAATAAAACATAACAGTATGCATATTCTTTTAACGCACTGGTACGGATCGGTACTCGGTATTGGTCGCAAGTTCGGGTATTTGAATGGGTAACAGGAAGGAAAAAAATGGAGTCAGCTCGAGGCTACATTAGCCACTATTAGCATAACACACGTAAATCTTGCAGATGCCACGTTTAGACAAGGAAGAAGAACGTGTGGAATAATGAAAGACATTATCCCTGGTTCTGCTGCATCGCTATTGATCCGTCTGTTAAAACCTGTTGGTATTACAGGAGTGCACTGTTAATCAGCTGAGTGCTCTTTCAAGGGGAGCTACTTCAGTCTCATTGACAACTATTTAGTGAGCAAAGGTAGGCTAAACTCCCACTCAAGGTACCTCAGTTTTGATTGTAGAGTTAAAAGGCGTCCTTGAGTTTGTCTGACTCTGGGTAACTGGGAAAATGTTTTCCGAGTACAATAATGCAAGCTCTGTGGTTCATAAATACAAAATGCATGCCAATAACCTGACTCCTAGGGCCCTGACTGAGAAATTACTGCAGATAAGTCACTAGTTTCAGAAGTCACAAAGCATCTCTCTTGGGTTTTTCCGGCCATAGTAACCACAGTCTAACTGCTTTTGGGCTCCTTTGGCACAACCTTTTCAACGTTTCCATAAATTACGATGTATGTGATGGTGCCTGCTTTTATAAATACTTGTCATTTACTCACCTGTTACAGACTTTCTGTGTTTCAGCAAAGGCTTGCATATGAATAAACAATTTATAAACACACATTCACGGGTGCTGTTTACAGCAACATCATGTTTCAGCACTGAGCATCTCGCTTTGATTCGTCTGCTTGGTTGTGTCTCATCTCTGCCAGGGTGAAGCTTGTTTACATGAACTCGTCATTTACATTTCATAAAAACAGTATTTTCATTAATATTTGCCAATTTTTATTGTAAGAAAAGATCTTTAGAAAAAGGCCCAACACAGGTTTAAGATCTTTGCTTTTGGATTGTTCAATAAATGCAGTAAAATGAGAGGAAATATCATATATCATATCATATCGTGTACAGATTTAAATTCAGTAAATTCTGAATGGAGTCTGGAATGGACTGTGATTTAAGATTGTATTTTTCAGTCAAACAATGAACATGATTCTATTCTTCTTCTTCTCTTTTTGTGGAAGAAATAGGTTTTGATTCCCTTAAACATCATCACCATCATCATCATCATCACCATCATCATCAGAGCTCTGAAGCAACGAGGGTAAATGAATTGAGCACTTTTTTTAAATCGGGTCTAGCATGCATGATTAAAAATAAATGCACGTATGTCTGAAGAATTCTGGCAATAAGTGGATAATTGCCCCACATGCATACACACTAAAATGATGCAAAATTACACAGTAAACATATGAAATGTGGCACAGAATCACAACACGATCACACTGCACATGCACGCTTTCCCAACAAAAGACATTCAGCTCGAACTGAAATGATCCCTTCATTTGTCTGTTCCCGCTATCTTTTACTGGGGATGAAGAATCACAGATGGGTGTGTATTCTTCCCCTCTGAAGCAATATTTCTCAATTACTTCTAACAAGCACTTCATCAGTTCAGTGGGACCGAGAGGGAGAAGGATGAACAGACAGATAGAAACAGACAGACAGAGGGATAGACCTTATAAATGAAACTCCCTGACCTATATCGCCTCTCAGCCTGCTCCTCATGCCCTCTTCCCTAAATTATTATTCCCCTATATCACCCTCCCCTCTCCTCAATCTCTCTCACATCACTGGATATTAGTGCGAGTCCAGAAAAAGGGGGCGTCTCTTCTAAATCTGGCATCTTTCCCTAATTTCCTAAATTGATTGATTGAATTGAAGTTGCTATTATCTCCCTTTGGCCCAGATGCTTGCCCAGCTATAAACAGCTCAAGGAAGAGACCAAGGCATTATCGTCTATATTTGATGTGATAAGGTATTAAATTGGAGTGCGTCTTAACCTGCACAGACAGAGGAGCTGGTTTGTTGAGGACTTTAGGTTTCAAGCACAGAAACACAGTTTGAGAAGAGGTCGCACAGACAGAGCAGAAGGCTGGATGGTTAATGTATCATCTTGAAGTTCCAAAAAGACTTAGACGTCGATTTAAATGCACCTGAGTCACAAAAACATGTGAATAATTGATGATATTTATTAAAATGTCTAAAAGAAAGCCCCCTGAATGGTTTGTATAACCGTAAACATGAACTTTAGACATAAAATTCACATCCAGCAGCAAAACATACTTTGGTTCCAGCTGGACTGAAGACAAAACGCCCTCTGGGAAGCAAATCATTTTTTTTTATGGAAGGTTTTATGATTTTCTTTGTCTCATTAGATACCCAGTGATGTGAGACGAGGAAGAAGCGCAAAGACATGACTTGCCCCGACCCCGGGCTGCTGACAGGAACGAACTGCTCGTACTCAACTACCCTTAGAGAAGCTTGAAGAAAGAGCTATTAAGAGAAAGACATTCAGAGAAATGAAACAGCTCTGTTGACACATTCAAATTCAAATACACGAGAATGCTCATGATATGCAAAAACAACAGCGCCGCATTTGAAATGTCGCACAAAAGAAACGCGAAATAGTTGATGTTTCAATCATCTGGTTTGGAGCGAATGAACGAGGCTGCAGCACAGTTTGGTCAGGAGATGGCGCTGTAAGCTAAGCATGGCTGTAATCCTCCAGCAAACAGAGTAGAAGCAGTCGAGGTTGATGACTGGAAACTAAAGAAGCCGCAATCTGACCGCCTAAGAGAGAAAATGCAGAGAGATCTTCAGGAATGTGTATCAATAGTTCTACTTACATTTTATCCCAGGTGCAAAAACTGGTTATGGGAATATCAGAGAAGACGCCATGGCTAATTGGGACATTTGAATAGAACTGAAATATTGTTAATGGTATTATTACCACCTGTACTTCCTCATTTTTGGATATCCTCAACAGGTTCATGTGCAAATCCATCAACCCCCTTTCAGCACCACATCAAATCCAGGGCTCTGACAGAGAGATAATGAGCATTTTTCCTTCATTACTTTTGAGATTTGTGCCCTTTAAAAGGCACAAAAACCATGTTGATGTACTCTTAAGCTCTGCACCGCACTCATATAGACAAGTGTATGCGGTTAAAGATTACATATTTAACATACCTTGTATCAAAAGCCTTTCGAAAGCTTACATTTTTACCTTTATTGTTAAAAATCCAAATGATGTAAGAGGATTGGCACATTTACAGAATGTCTGCAGGTATTTTGTGTGATGGAGCGGTAAGCTAAGGACATGGTTTTAAAATAGCAGCATGTGGTTACATCACTGCAGTCTCTTCCCTGGACTTTGAACGGGTGGAAAGTTCATCTTTATAGTCAGACAACTACAATTTTCATTCTAAAGACTGGGTGAGAATGCAATCACAGCAGCCATTAATGGACAGACAATCTCCTCAATTCATGGTGGTTTCTAGAAGACGAGTGTTGAAAGTTCCTAATGAGCGAAGATAGTAATGGTTACGTAACAAGTCTGGGTGGGCTATCTTTAGTTAGTTTAAAACAACAAAACAGGAGGAAGAAGATCAGAATAAGAGCTTGCTAAATGTTTAATAAGTTCTGCACCATTGAAACTCAGATGCTGAGTCATTTTAAAAGTTCTGTGGAGGGTCTAGGTGGTGAAAATCTTGATTTCGTGCCCATTCTCTCTCACCAGAGTGGGGACTAATGGTCTGATGCCTCTTAAATGATGCTCATATTTGGGCTGGAACCTGGGACGCTGGACACTCTTAGAGCGCACTCCCACTGTCCGTCCGTCCCGTGCCCCGTGCTTTAGGGTGCACTCACACTGTCCTTCCGTCCCGGGCCAAAACCGTTTTTTCAGCTAAAGCCTATTGCCTTTGAGCAGTGTGAGTGCACCCTCTCCGAGCATAACTGCGGATAGCGGGCCGTCCACGCCTGAGAGAGGTGGGCTTTTGTAGAGCCCGTTTGCACATGTACGAGCACGAGCGTGCGCACGTGTACGAGCACGAGCACGAGCCCTACGGTGGTAGCGGTATGTGCGCCTGTTCGGACATAGAAAATAGAAGGAGGGACCATGCGCGGACATTTAACAACAATAAACAATGGCGGTGAAAGGTTCACGTTGGTGTGATGCGGAGGTGGAGTGTTTACTGCAGATTTGGTCGAATGAAAATATTCAACAACAGTCGACAAGACGCACAAAAACTCTGAGGTCTATGGAAAGATTTGTAAACAAAGCCACACACGCGATCAATGCGTGTGACGTGTTACGGCGTGATGACGTATGGACAGCAAGAAGCATTTGAGTGAGGCCCAGGCAGTGTGAGTACAAACGGGCCTAGGGCGCGGGGGGAGCGGGAGGGGGGACAAGTAGCCCAAAGCACGGGGCACGGTGCAGAAGGACAGTGTGAGTGCGCCCTTAGGGTACTTGTCCCCCCCTCCAGGCCCGTTTGTACTCACACTGCCTGGGCCTCGGCGAATGCTTCTTGCTGCCTATACGTCATCACGCTGTCACACATCACACACATTGATGACATCCTCACGATGCGTCACTTTGTTTACAAATCTTTCCATAGACCTCAGAGTTTTTGTGCGTCTTGTCGACTGTTTTTGAATATTTTTATCGACCAAATCTGCAATAAACACTCCACCTCCGCATCAGACCAACGTGAAACTTTCGCCGCCATTGTTTTAAATGTCCGCGCATGGTCCCTCCTTCTTTTTTCTATGTCCCAACAGGCGCACATAAAATGACGTCAGAACCGCTGGAGGCCTCGCTCTCGTACACGTGCGCACGCTCGTGATCATACATGTGCAAACGTGCTTTACAAAAGCCCACCTCTCCCAAACGGGTCGTGGACGGCAAGCGTGCCGCTCCTAGGCGCGGTACGGTTAAACTCACACTGGTCAAAGGAACTAGACGTTAGCTGTGAAACCTGTTTGGACACGGTGGGAGTGCACCCTTAATGCTGGATGACACTCATGTTTTTACTTTAATTTAAATGGCCAGGATCTTTTATATCTATGACCAAAAGAACTCCAAGCCACAGATACTTGTGTATTACACATATAGCCTGAAAGAAAGGAGTTTAACTTAACACTTTTATAACGTCTGATTTTAGGGAGTGTTGCCCCCCTCCTCCCAGCACCCCTACTTCCTGTTTCTCATTTAATCGATTATAAAATGTCAGAAAATTAGTGAAAAATATTGATCAGTGTCTCCCAAACCCCAAGATGACATGCTCAAATATCTTGTCTTGTCCACAGCTCAAATATATTCAGTTTACTGACACAGAGGAGGAAATAAACCAGAAAATATTCACATTAAAGAAGCTTGAATCAGAGAATTTGGACGTTTTTTGATTCAAAAACTTGAAAAAAATAGCACAAAAATTGCCGATTCATTTATTTGTTGACATCTAACTGATTCATTGAGGAATTGTTGCAGCTCTAATTCAAATGACGAAATAACTTTTTGCAGCAATGCATGCGTGTCTCATTTAAAGAGTACTGAAAGGTTGCACAATTACAGTGCTGCTTTGCTGATGCTGTTAAATCTTCTTGTGGGTTTGGGTTTATTGTTGCTCAGCGACCGCAAATTCAGTCAACGTTCAGGTGCGATTCACTCAAGCAGCCATTGATTATTATACATTAAAAATTCCTGATGAAAGGCAATATAGAAATGTGGGTTGCTCTTTTCTTATCAGGAAAAACATAAACTATGGGCCGTCCTCTGTGTATCATCTCCATCTGTCTGTTGATCCAGTTGGTCAGTAAGTAAAGAGGAGAATAGCACGGAGCATAAAGCCGCGAGGGGACCGCTGACGTCAACGCAGAGCTGGAACTGCTCCACCTACAGTGAAAACGAGTAGAATAGGCTGTAGCTCATCCTGAGTCCCTGCCCCTGTCACCACCCGCCCCCTGCTCCCTGCTCCAGAAAACACAGCTCTATTAGCTCCAACCTTTCTTTGACAAATCCAACCAACGCTCCAAAAGGTTGCACTCACACTGTCGATCCGTACCGTGCCCAAACAGGTTTTACGGGTAAAGCCTAGTTTGTTTGACCAGTGTGAGTGCAACCGCACCACGCCTATGACGTATGGACAGGCAAGAAGCATTCACGCGAGGCCCAGGTAGTGTGTGTACAAACGGGCCTTGCCAGCCGGTTGAGAGGGAGGGGGGGACAAGTACCTTAAAGCACGGGGCACGGTACGGACGGACAGTGTGAGTGCGCCCTAACACACACACGTGCATGAAAACCACCTCTGGAAAAGTATATAAACCCCAAAACTACATATGTACCGTTAAGTTCCTCCTCTGTCCTCATCCTCCTGACTCCACCCTCCCCCTGCTGCACACAGTAACACATGCAACCCTCTGATATCTGATACCTGTGGAGTGGTCCATGGAGTGGATTCCCGGGCCACCAGAAGTCGACAGGTCACTGGTTTTAAACGGACTGCTTCCACCGGTGTTACTGGTTGTTTTGTGCTCCACACCAAACAGGCCCGAACTCTTCCGGGTGTCCATAGCTGAACCCATCCCCGTCTGGCCCAGAGCGGAGCCCATATTGGTCTGGAACGGCGGCATGCTGGACCCCATGGTGCCTCCCATCCCCGACTGAGAAAAGCCTGATGGAGAGACAGAACAGAGAGATACATCACAGACAAGCAGAGAAAAGTGTACATACTGCTGCTATATCCCCCATGTACAGTATGTAGTACTTAAAGCTGCATTCTCTCTAATGCCCAGCAGGGGGAGACTCCTCTTAAAGCTGCTTTCTCTCTAATGCCCAGCAGGGGGAGACTCCACTTAAAGCTGCATTCTCTCTAATGCCCAGCAGGAGGAGACTCCAGTTAAAGCTGCATTCTCTCTAATGCCCAGCAGGGGGAGACTCCTCTTAAAGCTGCTTTCTCTCTAATGTCCAGCAGAAGGAGACTCCACTTAAAGCTGCATTCTCTCTAATGTCCAGCAGGAGGAGACTCCAGTTAAAGCTGCATTCTCTCTAATGCCCAGCAGGAGGAGACTCCACTTAAAGCTGCATTCTCTCTAATGTCCAGCAGGGGGAGACTCCACTTAAAGCTGCATTCTCTCTAATGCCCAGCAGGAGGAGACTCCACTTAAAGCTGCATTCTCTCTAATGTCCAGCAGGGGGAGACTCCACTTAAAGCTGCATTCTCTCTAATGTTCATCAGGAGGAGACTCCACTTAAAGCTGCATTCTCTCTAATGTTCAGCAGGAGGAGACTCCACTTAAAGCTGCATTCTCTCTAATGTTCAGCAGGAGGAGACTCCACTTAAAGCTGCATTCTCTCTAATGTCTCCACAGGCTCCATAAAGAAGCGTGATTGTTTAGAAGTCAGTGAGAAAATAAACTTCTCTCTTGATTTATTCCTTAAGTAAGCAAAGTGAACAAAAATAAACATTTCATAAAGCCAGAGCCTGATTGAAATCATCACCACTCCGTAATTTTCCCATTTCGTCAGATGCAAACAGAGAGGAGCGATAACATGACATCCTTCTAAGTTTGTAACCAGGAGGTGAAAAAGTAAAGTGGACCTAGAAATGAGTCAGGCATGCTGTTGTCCTTTGTCTTGTTCATGCTCCATGGATCTGTCCTCCCACCCATCATCGGACCTGAAAGATAGAGAGAGGGAGAGAGAGGGAGGGGGAGAGGGAGGGAGAGAGAGAGAGAGAGAGAGAGAGAGAGAGAGAGAGAGAGAGAGAGAGAGAGAGAGAGAGAGAGAGAGAGAGAGAGAGAGAGAGAGGGAGATGGAGTAGAGGACATCGAGTCAGAGAGCCAAAATGAGTGGGGGAGTTAAAAAAAAAAGGTGAGCAGAATGAAACATAAAAACAAATGCTGATGTTCGACTTTGGAAACATTCAAACGTGTGCAGTATGTATCATTAAATTAAAAAACACCCAAATAATGCCCGAATATAAAAATATTTAGGTCATTTTAACATTAATGTTACAAAGTGTCTTTTTTTGTTGCACGGCCTCAACTCTGGTAACCTATAGTCACACTGTACATACACAAACGACAGTAGAGCTCCCTCGTGTGTGTGTGTGTGTGTGTGAGAAGTAATGATGGTATTGCAAAATCCATGCCATAGCAGAACATGACAACATATTGTGATAGTATCGTATCGTGAGTTAGAGACAAAGTTGAAGAATCTTTGAATAAACGTTGATGGTGACATGATTCTTCTTCTTCTTCCTTCTTTAATGTCTAACAGACGAAGCCTTGGCATGCTTTATAAATCTAATTTTGTTCTGTATATTAATGTAATAATAGTAGATTTCTAAAAACTGGCACTTAAGATGTTCAAGTTGAGGATTATGTAAGAAGAGATTGAAAAACTATTTGCTCGTCTCACAATAGTGTCATTTAAGTACAAAACAAACAGAACTACAGCTCCCGTGAGCCTTTGCAACAAATAACTACCCCCCACCCTCACCAGACAGGTAGTCAGAGCTGAAGGCAGGCTGTCCCGGTGGGTCTTGGCGTCCCCCTGATGACATCATTGATGACATCATCCCAGGACCTAAAGGAGATTTAAAAAAAAAAAGCATCATCAGCATCGTCATCACTCAATAAATTAGCTCGTTATTCTGTCATAACGATGCTTTTTATCTCCTGAATGACCAACTACATACATTTCCAGGGGGCTGTTGCACAAAGGCAGAGTTAAGAAAAAGGCTTGAACTAGTCTGGTCTGATCGCTGTTAAAAAACATACACCTGTCATTTGTGTCACTGCAACACGCTGACTGCAAACACTGATCCACGATGGATGCACAAGATCTCTCTAGCTCTCGCTCTCTTGCTCTCTCTCTCTCTCTCTCGCTCTCTCTCTCTCTCTCTCTCTCATACATACACTGTATGTATATATATGCAGTGGTGGAAGAAGTACTCAGAGCTTTTATTTAAGTAAACGTAGTAATACCACACTACTCTGTAAGTAAAAGTAAAAGTCCTGCAGTCAAAATGTAACTTAGTAAAAGTACAGTATAAGTATCAAAATGTACTTTAAGTACATAGAGTAGAAGAAGAAGAGGAAGAAGAAGATGAGGAAGAGGAAGAGGAAGAGGAAGAGGAAGAGGAAGAGGAAGAGAAAGAGGAAGAAGAAGAAGAAGAAGAAGAAGAAGAAGAAGAAGAAGAAGAAGAAGAAGAAGAAGAAGAAGAAGAGTGTCATTATGAGGAATGGGCCACTTCAGAATAGTATATTTATGAATATATTTATGTAAATATCACTGTGTAGCTTAATCTGTAACAATATATGGTATTTCATTTGTTGATAATATTTTGTATTAATAATCTCAATCTATAAAATAACTAAAGTTACACACACACACACACACACACACACACACACACACACACACACACACACACACACACACACACACACACACACAGATAACCTGAATATCCCTTATCCAGGTTTCGTGCAGCAGCCCCCAGGTGTGACGGTGAAACCCGGCCGAGGATGAACGACCGACTATGACAAACACATTTGTTTTACAGTACTCTGCATAGTGAGGCCGACTGTCACTCTGCTCTGTCAGCTGTTTAACCATCAAACAGGTCCCACTTCCAAAAAACAGTTTCTCCAGCCTGTTAGCGTGTGTGTGTGTGTGTGTTGTTTACATCTTATGACAGTTAGGCAAGCAGGCACGACACGTCACTGACTATCACCATGGTTACGCAGATAGAGGAGGACAGCATCTGCGGTTCCCTCGACACGGTTGCTGCCGGTGGACGCGTCTTAAAAGATCGATGCCACCCACTGAGGCACACATAACACACACACACTACTGATGAATGTTATATAAATACATGTTTGATATTACTGTTAAAGGCAGCAGGAGGAGGGGAGACAAGTGCTGCTGCATAATAAAAGAAATCAAAAGCATAGATATACATGCTTTATATATATATAGTTACTATTCACTGGATCATTTTATCCCACTGAGCAGCACAGATTTAACACTTGCATTTATTATAACAATAAAAGGAGGTTATCAACTAAACAATACAAATATTTTTTGATCAGGGGCCATTATGTGATCAAATTAAGCTAAGTACTGTTTATAATGTTGTTTCACTGATGATGCAACAAAAGGAAATCAATCCTGACACATAAAAACAATAAAAAATAAATAAAAAAACAACATCTAAAACTGGTCCAGCTGTGGTCTTTAAGCAGAAATACAGAGAAAATGTAAAGGCATGTATTGGATAAATGTTTTTATTTGGTGTCATTCATTTGTAAGTAAAGTTGGTATCTCTGCAGAAGGAAACATTTATTTTATTTTGCTGCTTTTGGGTATTTCTTATTCTTAGTAGTGATCTCCGTTCCTTTTTCTTGCTTTTCTTTCTCTGCTCTGAGTTTAACGTGACATGTCAGATGCTCATCCGATGTGGTTTATCAGAGCATTTCTTAATGCTATGTCCAAATTTAAGATAAAATACAATTCATCAACATAGACCGGCTCTCCATGTGTTTGTTAATTACATGTAGGGTTTTCTTATTTTCCTCTAATTGCTTTATGCAAGGACAAATATAAGAGAAAAAATAATAAAACATGCATACATGAGGCCCATACGTTACACTGCTGCTGCTGCTGCATTACCATGTGATAAAGTGTGGTTCTGTCCATGGTCCTGAAACACCAGTGGGAAAGTTCGACGATGAGGCCTACGACTAAAACTCCTCACAAGTGAATTTGCACAGAGACGTATCATGTTTGACTAACCACTGCAGACACACACACATCCTGACTGTTCTTTAAACACTTGTAGTCAGTAGTTTACATTTGGGCTGCATGAGATGAGGAAATCATGCAATATGTGATAACAATGTTGAATATTGCGATAAATAAACAGATGTTAAAGTGTACTCTGCTAAAACGCAAATTTGGTTTAATAAACTTTGAAAACCTGAAAGAAAATGATTTTCAACAAAAAAAAATTTTTTCAACTGAACTGAACACAAAAGGCTGTAAAGCACTGTAAAAAAAAGACTATAGTTCCATTTTAAAGTGCAGTTTTCTACAGATTCTCTCTTTCAACTAACTGTGGCTCAGTTGGTAGAGCGAGTCGGCCAATGTCCGAAGGGTCGGCGGTTCAATCCCCGTCCTGCCCTACTTGTGTCATGGTCGTTGTGTCCTTGGGCAAGACACTTCACCCACCTCGCCTCGTGTGAATGTGTATGACTGCCGTATATATGAGGAGGTGGTCGGAGGTGCCGTAGGCGCTGATTGGCTGCCACGCTTCCGTCAGTGCCCAGGGCAGCTTTGACTACTACGTAGTTTACCACCACCATGTATGTCTGTGTGTATGAATGCAACCTGAACTCTGTAAAGCGCCTTGAGCACTGAGGAATACACTATATAAATCTAAGCCGTAATAATAATAATAACTCAAAAAGTCCCTTAGCGTCCTCGGCATCATGTTTACTGCAAACCAGTTAAAAGAACAATAATGTGCCGGTATCACAGTGGTTAGAGCAGTCGCCCCGTGTAAATAGCCTGAAAGTCCTTGAGGTAGCGGCCGCGGGTTTTGATAACCAGTAAACTCTTAGCTAAATAAATACAGAAAGTATAAAAAAAACAATAAACAGTAAACAATAAACTTTTAGTCAAATATACATAATTAAAACATATATAATATCAGTGTAATGGTGGATATGGTGAATCATTTTCAAGTATTTCACAGCAGTAACTGTGAGTTTAGGCACAGCTGAAACACACACACACACACACACACACACACACACACACACACACACACACACACACACACACACACACACACACACACACACACACACACACACACACACACACACACACACACACACACACACACACACACACACACACACACACACACACACACACACACACAGTCTGTGCAGGCAGTAAGAACTCAGACAGTCCTCTGAGGACAGCAGCCAGTCCAGCCTCAAGGTCAAACACCTTACATTATTTTTATGACAGCTCTGCATCACTGCACCGGGAGCTCTCTCAAACACACTGCCAGGAGAAACGAGTCAAAATATTCGAGCGGGGGAACCACCGCAGAAATAGCTTTTACTGTGCAGTTTGAAGAAATACAGTTTGATGGGCTCGCCGCTGTGCGTGACACGGACTGGTCGAACTTTCATGTCATTGCTCGGTACATATTACACCGCGGTGTTATGTGAGATGCAAAGTTTAACCTTTTTGCTTTAGCTCACCTTGTCGATTCATCTTAAATTGGTATTGAATGGAAATAAAATAAAAAAGAAGTATGGGTGTCTGTGCTTTAGTGAGGGTGAAATTAGAAAAGTCAAGTGCACCTTAAAAGGTTGTTTTCACAGAAACCAGGCATGTCAGGGCTCACTCACTGTGAGTGCATGGGGAACATTTTAGAATGGATGCTATTTTCAACTCAGCCCATAACGGCACATTTGACACTAAAACATGTGGTGAGAGAATTTTGTCTTTCTTAAAACCCATTCCAGTGTAGATGTCTTTTCTATGCACAACATAGTGTCTGTTGTAACGTATTTTCTCATGTTTAAAAGTGGCCGTCTGAGTCATTAACCACTACTTTCATATTCACATTACATAGATATTATTATAGTTACTGGAAGTGTGTCTGTCTCTGTCTTTGTGTCTGTCTTTGTCTCTCTCTGTCCATCTGTCCGTCTTCTCTCTCTCTCTCTCTCTCTCCTTTTCTTCCTCCCCAACCGGTGCAGACAGATGTCCGTCCTCCACAGAGCTGGGTCTGTCCCACGTTCCTGCCTGTTATAGGGAAGGTTTTCAACGCTACCGTACTCTACGGGGGAACTGTTTGGTCTATATGAATCATAAATAAGTAGTAGAGTGTGGTCTTTACCTACTCCTAAAGAGATATAAATAAAATTGAATTGAATGGTGGTGGTCAGCACTGTCGCCTCACAACAAGAGCGTTTTTGGAGCGTTCTTGGTTCGAATCCCGGCTTGGGCCCTTCTGTGTGGAGTTTGCATGTTCTCCCGGTGTCTGCGTTGGTTTTCTCCGGGTTCTCCGGTTTCCTCCCACAGTCCAAAGACATGCTCGTGTTAGGTTCATTGATGACTCTAAATTGCCCGTAGGTGTGAATGTTTGTCCGACTCTGTTTGTCTCTATGTGCCCTGTGATAGACTGGTGTCCTGTCCAGGGTGTACCCCTCCTCACGCCCGATGTCAGCTGGGATCAGCTCCAGCCCCCCACGACCCCGACAGGGACAAGTGGATGAAGATGAATTAATTAATTGAATTGAATTGAATTACTTTAAGGTGATGAATCCGTTGAATGTTGTCCTCGTCGTGAGCTTATCACACAAACACTCAGCAGGAGGGAAAACCTGACGGGACGGCACATCGGCGAGGATGTGAATGACATCGAAGAATAGCCCCGACTTGCTATTGACTGAGGAACATATTGTTGAAAAGCAAATTAGAAATACACATCGTTGAGCCACGCTGTTGCACCGAGCATGGCCTCGTGGTTGTCTGGTGGTCCTCCCCAGAAATGTTTTACAGAGTTGATGCCTGTCGTTCTGCTTACTTTTAACCGTGCCGTGTCTCTGAAGTGGTTTGGGACTCACAGTAACAGCTTTCTACTGTAGATGCTGGCAGTCAGCCTTGAGGCAAACCTGCTGTCACTATATTTAGATAAACATCTCACGGGTCAGTTACAGATGGACAATAAGGTCAAAATGAAAGACTTCTTCGACTTACTTTAAATGTTGTGCTCATATCAGTCTTCTATGTGTTTTAAACTCTGCAATCTTTCCTAATTAATTCCATCATTCTTATTGTTTTTCTGTCTGTTACTGACATTTTCACCAGGCAACAGTAAAAACGGATAATCCCCCATGAAAGACGCAGATATTTGGATTTTACTTTAGATGTATTTGAGCAGTCATTTAGCTAGTCAATGTGATAGGACTGCTGAAAATAAGAGGCAGGTTACAGTTTTCTCCTACTGTCAATCTTTGATTTTGATACTGTAACATTAAAGTTGAAATTAAGAAATTAAAGAAATGTGTTTCCTCAGGAGGGTGGCTGGAGTCTCCCTTAGAGAGAGGGGGAGAAGTTCAGCCATCCGTGAGGAACTCGGAGTAGAGCCGCTGCTCCTTTGCGTTGAAAGGAGCCAGTTGAGGTGGTTCAGGATCATCTGGTAAGGATGAACCCTGGGCGCCTCACTAGGGAGGTGTTCCAGGCATGTCCAGCTGGGAGGAGGCCTCGGGGAAGACCCAGGACCAGGTGGAGAGATTAGATCTCCACACTGGCCTGGGAACGCCTCAGGATCCCCCAGTTAGCTGGTTAATGTGGCCCGGGAAAGGGAAGTTTGTGGTCCCCTGCTGGAGCTGCTGCCCCCGCGACCCGACCATCTTTAAGTGGTTGAAGATGAGATGAGATGAAGATGACATTAAAGTTGAAGCCGTGCTCAGCCTACTGATTTAGAAACCAGGTTACATCACACACATAAGAATAATCTTCACAGGTTTTCATCTCTCGAATCTCAAACATGCTCACACTACAAGATTTGAACATATTGTAAACAACATGGAGACTGATGAGGGGGGACAATTTACGGCTGCGTTAAACAGTTATTACAGACAAAAAAAAGCAAAACACTAAACGACCTGGATGAAAGGATGATTGGAGAGATGCTGTCATGGGTTTATTTGTCCTTCAGAAAGAGATCAGTTTTAATATCTGTCAACAGTAGTATGCTAGCCATTAGCCACAAGGGATAAAATGTTTACCGTTGCTTTGCAACATCAGCTGCTCTGGGACTCTCTCTCTCATTGGTTATTGTGAAAATACGGATGTAATCATAATCGTAATCATCCAGATATAACTCCTAAATATCAAACATGTTTGAAACTATCAGGGCGAACAGTTCAGGAGGTTTAAGCCTGGAACTGTGAACCGCTCACATTCACAGATAATCTGGGCCGGACATCGGTACTGATCACTGTCCAGACCGGATTTCTATGCCGATTGTCGGGACGGATGAATCTGGGTTTGCAGAATAATTCTCGCTCTTCTTTTAGTATCTACTCACATGTTAATCTGGAACTGTTTCCAGTTTCATGCAGCAAATATTGGTGTGTTTGTATGTTGCTAAATCTTTCTCTCCCAGTCAAGGACAAGGGAGGTGAATGTCAAACATCAGCATCCCATCCTCAGTCACAGCTGTCACTATCTCCGGAGAGAGATGCACTTAAGAGTGAGGGACAGAGGTGAGGGATGGGGTTTCCATTAAATATGAGAATATATGTAGAGTTGGGCATTTTAACATGGGGGTCTATGGGGATTGACTCTTGGCGAACGCCTCAAGTGGACGTTAGAGGTACTGTAGTTCAGCCCCGAGTCTGTTGTCAGTGACAAACATCAACCCAACACAAGCTAGCGATGGCCTAAATTCTTCTTCTCATATCAAATTCAACACTTTTGTAGCAGAAAAACATTGAAAAACAACTTCTCATCTGTGAAATGTTATTCCATGTTGCTTAGGGCGGCAGTAGCTCAGTCTATAGGTGACTCAGCTGGGAGCCGGAGGATCGCCTGTTCATCTCCTGGGCACTGCCGAGGTGCTTTTGAGCAAGGCACCGAACCCCCAACTGCTTGGGGTGCTCGCTCTGACATCTCTCCATTAATTGCATGCATATAGGTCCTGTTTGTGCCTGTGTGTGTGTAACCTGTATAATAATAATAACAGAGTGAAAAAATTGAATTCCCCATTGCGGGATGAATAAAAGGAATTCTTCTTCTTCTTAGTTTTGGTATTTCTTTCGTTAGAATATCCAAGAGCAGCAAAAAGGGTTTTTCTATGAGTCTTTCCATACAGTCTGAGAGAACATCAGCGTCTCACAAGCCCGGATGCATGAACGGCATGTTTATATCTATGGGAGAGGGTAAAGGATGAGGGGAGGTGTGGAGAGACAAAGCAGGGGGTGCAGAGGAAGATGGAAGATAAATCAGGTTTATTATCGTTTAGATGAAGGATGGTGGGAGACACAGAGAGTGAGGCTCCTTTACTAGAGAATAAAGGGAATGACACAGAACAAAATAACGATCTAATAGAAAAAGTTAGAGGCATGTATGACATCAGAGCGTGAGTGAATGGAGGGGAAACAGGAACAGAGGGAGGCAGAGGAAAAGGTAAATGGTTCTGTGGCTGCAGCTGTTGCTGTGGTCCTGGTAACACTCCAGATGCTCTGTAATAATGGTGCAATCCCAGGGCCATTGAATACATGATGCAAATCCTATTACTGCAGCTAATAGACTGTGGAACTGGTGGTTCCTCTGGGGGAACTGCTTTCCCTCTTTCCTACAGCAAGATTGCATGTTTTTGAAAACGAAAATGTTGTGATTGGATCAGGACAGTCTCCCTCTCCTTTTTAGTCTCTGTTTTTGTCTCCCTCTGTCTGTGTTTTCCTGTATGTGCTCCTCTTTCTGTTTCTCTGGTTTTGAGTTTGTTTTCCTGGCAGGGTATCCTTGTTAGCATTGATCACCTGCCTCTCAGTATATTAGGCCAGTCCTTAGCCTCATTCGGTGCCGGATCATACCCTCGACATACCAAGATGTCTCCCTGCCCACCTGTCCTCTTGTGTCCATTCCTCGTGTCAGTTTGTATCAGTTCTCTTCATGTTTTTCCTTTGTGTTTAGTGCACCTTTATTGTAAATAAGTTTTATTAAATTTGTTAATACTGAGTTCCTCGTCTGCATTTGGGTCCAATCCTCCGTGTATTTTCCGTCACCCCACGTGACAGAAAATGCAAATTTATGCTCGTTTCAATTCAATTCAATTCAATTTTATTTATAGTGCCAAATCAAAACAAAAGTTATCTCAGGACACTTTACAGACTAGGTAAAGACCACACTCTATGACTTATTTATGATTTACATAGACCCAACAATTCCTCTGTAGAGTACGGTGGCAACCAAAACCTTCCCTATAACAGACAGGAACGTCAGACAGACCCAGCTCTGTGGAGGACGGCCATCTGTCTGCACCGGTTGGGGAAGAAGAAAAGCAGAAACCGTGCTGTAATGATTATATAACTACACCCCAAAATTCCACTAGAACCCTCCCTCCTGCATTTCCGAAATGTGCCAACGATATATGAAGCTCCACTTCACGAATATTCACAGACTAATCCTCAAAGCAATTTCAGTCAAAAGCAACTCGACTCGGTTATTTGTCTAGGAAGACGTTTCACCCCTCATCCAATCGTCTTCCTAGACAGATAACCAAGTCCAGATGCTTTTGACTGAAATTGCTTTGAGGATAACGATGACCTGGACACATGAGAACATTCAAAGGCTTATTTCACAGACTAACGTTCCCTTTGGATGCATATTTGACCCGGGACACTACTGCCAGACAAAGAGGAGAAGACATTCTACTGAAGCACGTTTTCATCCAGAAAAATGCTGTTCCAAGAGTGGAAACACTTGCTACAGACAGAGCAGAGGTGGGCTAATGCTATTAGCTAAAGTGACTGTGTTGACCTGCATCAGTGGCTACACCCCAAAGCATGGCAGGAGTACAGAAACGTCTCCAACATCTAGTCAGACATTACTGATAACAATCCTCTGTCAGTCATTGTCTTAAAACTCGCCTCACATGAGACGGTTGTGATTGAGGTGGGAGAGGGGCCTGATGTACCAAACAGAGCAAACGACACAAGAGCTCGTCAGATCAGTCTGGTTTCCAGGCTAATTATCCCACACCTCAGCAATTAGTCCAGTGAGTGAGAGCCAAAATTACAAGTTTATGACAAGTTGTAATAAACATAATTGAACATGATTTAATTTCTGTCTGTCTGTCTCTCTGTCTGTCTGTTTGTCAGCGTTGGACGCCAGAAGTGCTGTAAAAGCTTCAGTTACATCATATTCACTTCAACACATCTGCTGAACTCAGCACACTCACAAACGTCCTAGTTATTGGCAGTGTCAGCTAAGGTGTGTGTGTGTGTGTGTGTGTGTGTGTGTGTGTGTGTGTGTGTGTGTGTGTGTGTGTGTGTGTGTGTGTGTGTGTGTGTTATGACCTCACCAGGAATGCATGTGTGTGTCTGTGTGTAGCTGCTGGTATTGATGCTCTACTGTACTGCAGTACTGCACATGTGACTGCAGTTCCTTGTACTGTAACAAACACACACACACACACACGCAGAGCGAGGTACGAATGCAGACCCATGCACTCAACAATGCCTCAGATACACACAAACCTATACTACTGCAGAGCCTCTCTCTCTCTCTGTTCTCTCTGTCTCTCTCCCCCCCTCTCTCATGCCTCAGCAAATGCAGCTCCTTCCCAGCTTGATAGAATCACGCAGCATACTGCAGCATAACTTTACCTTTATTGTGCTGCTACATTAGCACGCGGTTAACTAAGTTACACTCTGGATTCATTCAGCCCGGGAGAATCTGAAATCCAAGGCCAATTATAGTTAAAATATAAAAAATCATAACAAAGTACCCTGAGTTCTACACAATGCCAATAAAGGCATAACTACATCATGGTGCGTTCAAGAGAATTGGACAGACGAGGCGGACAGACGACCCTGAAAACATAAAGCCTCCAGCCGGGGGTGCGGGTGGTGCGGAGGTATAAAAACGAGGCAGAACTAAGAAGTTTGCCCTCACTGACATTGAGGACAGATGAGCTTCTGGTTTCCCGTTCACGTCACAACACAGAAGTCAGGTTTATTACAGCGCTTCGTCCCAACCGAGGCCTCCAATGACTTTCACTTTCACGGCTTCCACATTATTAACAAAAATGAAATGAAACAAAGAAGTGTAACAAAGAGACAAAGATAAACAAGGTGCGAGAAAAAGAGATGGGAGGGATGAGCACTAGCAAACACAAAAGTGAGGAGAAACTAAAGAAAAGCAGAGATATCGCTCAGGGAGACAGAGAGACGGAGAGATACGCGCCTGTCTCACACAATAGATCTCATTGATTGGATTCACTCTGACATGCAGCCCGACCATCCGACTGGATATGCCAATATGTCAGTCTGGCAACTTATTATGTCACAAATATTTTATATTAATAGATTACATTTTTCACCGGCACTGTAACACATTATTGTTACTTTACTGTCAGAGGCCACAGACACGTTCCCACTCCCCCAAACTGCTTTTCCTTCGTCTGCTCAGACGCCCATTTGACAGGCCTATATATCCACCAGCGCTTTAGATAGCAACACTCCCTGCTGCAGGACATGGGCCTGTTTCTGCTCATCAGTATCATACCAGCTGTGCATTGGCATTTCAGAGACTATAAGAGATGATACAGCTCGATGGTTTATCATAAAGGATTAAAAAGAAACATGCATTCAATAGTGTTTGATGTGTCATCTGTGTTTAACGTCACACACATCAAACCAATCAACATCTCAGCTATCTCTGGATCTACGTCGCTGTCTGTTTCCCATCCGTAACCTTCATACGTCACATTAGCATGAGGAATCTGGAAATGGTAACGTAAATAAACATAATACATCCAACTTTAATTCGCTGTGTGAGGCGATATGACGATATCGAGAGCCGTGGGAGATAAACAGATCTATAAATGTCATATTAATGTGACATTGATTATGTTTGACACCTTATCTGTTATCATTTTCGTGTTCTATCACCTTGGTTGTGCTTGTTTCTGCTGTTCTGCTGTATTGGCTGCCATGGCATGTGGGTCGTGTTCACAATGCTATAGATATTATTATAGTTACTGTTGCTTTTGTGGTTGCTTGCATCTCTGGAAGTGTGTCTCTCTGTCTGTCTTTGTCTCTCTCTGTCCATCTGTCCGACTCTTCTCTCTTTCTCTCTCCTTTTCTTCCGCCCCAACCGGTGCAGACAGATGTCCGTCCTCCTCAGAGCTGGGTCTGTCTGACGTTCCTGTCTGTTAAAGGGAAGGTTTTCGTTGCCACCGTACTCTATGGGGGAATTGTTGGGTCTATGTAAATCATAAATAAGTCATAGAGTGTGGTCTTTACCTACTCTGTAAAGTGTCCTGAGATAACTTTGGTTATGATTTGGTTTGATTTGATTTGATTTGATTGATTTGATAAATTAGATTGAATTGAATTGAATTAATCATAATCATCTTCACGCATACTCAGGCACAACGTGATCACATCTCTCCATCCAATCGTTTTGAATGATTACTGCATGACAGACAGATTTTGGAAAGAGAGTGTAGTATATCATTGCTAGGTCATCTGCCAACTTACATAAATAACTAAACACAACATCACTAAATACTGGAAAGTAAAAGAAACCATCTGATGAGTCAGGTTATGAATGACATGGATGGGCAATCTATAGCCTTTGTATGCTGATTGGATCAACCAGGAAATCCAGCCCCCAGGAAGTGGTGGGGGCCTGGTAAAAATGTAAAATCAGCTTAAGTTAGCATTTAAAATGCTATACTCATGTAACAGTAGCTCAGATGGAGGAGTCATTAGGTCAATAAAGTGACTCAGTAGAGTAATATTGCAACATTACAATATCTACATAAACTGTACCGACGTTAGCTAACGTTAGCCACCATAATCCTGGTCATACCAGACCAATTTACAACAGTTTACTCACTGAACTGAGCAACAGTTTATTGTAAAAATAGAGATGGTGCAAATGCAGGTCCATTCGGTAACATTGAGAAAGCTTGTTTAGGCCTTTACTCTTAACCATCCTGTCATCTGTGAGGGAGTTGGTTTTACACCGGCATTAAAAACAAAACTGTCGCAGCGTTCCTGATGTTGGGGCGCCATAAATACCTATCACCATCCACTGATGAAGACGACCATGAGATTCAGTCAAACGCTTTCGAAGAAAAAGCCAGTTTCAGTGTACTCGTCATCAGGATCAGCGTTTAATAAAAAAGGTTGTGTAACGTTGTCTGTGGATTTGGAGGGAGCTTTCTAAAGAATGTCTAATTACAAATGCAACAAGAATGCATCATGGGAAATGTAGGCATTCCAACAGTTTGGGATCTTGGCCACACTAGGGACTGAAGCTCAGGATATCTCTCTATTTGTATTATTATTTTATACGTTGTTGCCAAACTCCCTACAGCTCTGGACTGTTGCGTGTCAAACACTGACAGGTTAAGGTTTAACTCACTGAACCAGACTGTGCCACTGGCTGCTAATTATGTGTGTGTGTGTGTGTGTGTGTGTGTGTGTGTGTGTGTGTGTGTGTGTGTGTGTGTGTGTGTGTGTGTGTGTGTGTGTGTGTGTGTGTGCTTGATGTGATAGTAACGATGCTAATACAGCACTGTCTCCGGGCTGACACAGCATCACAATGACAGAAAGAGAGAAAGACAGAGAGGAAGGGTGGAACAGAGAAAGAGAGAAAAAGAATGAAAGAGAAAGTAAAAAAATAAAAAGACAGATATAATGAGTCTAAAAAGGCAGAACAAGAGACCGGAGAGTTAACGACACAGTCAGCTCATATAAGTCTAGACGGGGTTGGCCAGAAGTGTCGAGGCAATCACACTTAATCTTCGGGGACACACAAACTCCAAGGAGGCTCCCAGACCTTCCTGATACTTTACTTAAGACTTCAGTTTTTCCATTTAAAGTGTACATCACCTGGAGAGTCTCTGTACACTACACAAGTCAGTAAAACAACAACATTATATGTTTCCTGTGAATGTTCTCATTTGTCCAGGTCGTGGTTATCCTCAAAGCAATTTCAGTCAAAAGCAACTGGACTTGGTTATTTGTCTAGGAAGACGTTTCACCTCTAATCCAAGAGGCTTCATCAGTTCATGTACGCATCTGACCAGACTGGGACTGGGACTGGACCAGGACCAGGACCAGGACCAGGACCAGGAACATGCTGGGAGTGGTCACATGTTAAAGTCATAATCCGTTAGAATTGAGATACGTTGTTTCTAGCGGCCTCTGTGGCGGTTAAACATAACTGCAGGCGAGCCTGTTCTTCATTGTGTCACGTTCACGGTCACTACATGTGTTGACTTTTTTTTTTGACTTTTGTAAACTTTATTGACACACATTCACCTCACGACCTCTGGTCCACGCCCTATACGGTCCCCTCTTAAATAAATACACACACACATGTTCCTTTCACACTTCTGTCCTTATAACAAGCCTGACTCAGAAGCTGGAAGTTCAGAATTTCCAATTACAAGTGAACGCAGCATAACTCTTAGTGACGATCTGGGCTGACAGACCAACCAGTACAGTCACTTACGCGTCTCCACAGACACAGATTTTAGAATACAAAGAAACAATTAGTGGGTCATTTGATCGTGTTTTAACTCACTCTGTGATGGAGAGGAGCTTAACACACAATTAAATAGATGAAAATCTTACGGAGTAAACAAAGTGACTATGTTGCAAAAGCAGAAATAAGTTTGTGTGCTTTGGGACATGACTGGCACTTATGGAAGGTGTGAAAAGTCAGTTTCAGACTCAGGGTCAAGGTCTACCACCTTGAAACTGTAGGCCGACGACTGAAATTCAAGCCAAGTGATGTGAAAACGTCTATTTTTCTAAATGCCTATGAGCCAACTCAACTTCAATCTCCTCCAGAGAAGAGATCTCCCCTAAAGGGAAACAACATCACATTAGGGACAGCATCCCTCCCTCTTCACATCTCTGCTACCAAACGCTTGCGGCGGCCACTTACCGCTCTTGGTGTCTTTTCCATCCAGTAAGGGTCGGTAGTCGCTCTTGGAGACCGTCTCCCCCACCTTGTCATCGTAGCTCTCTTTCTCCAACGAGGCCACAAAGTCTCTTTTCAGCAGGGCCTCCGCAGGGGCCCCAGCTGGGACCCCACCTCCACCCCCTCCCAGAGCGTCTCGCAGGCTCAGGTCCATAGTCCTGTTTCTGGAAAGAAAAGGGAGAGGTGTGGTTAGGTTTATTCACTTAACCCGCTCCATGTCAGTGACCACCGCATCTGTTTTCTGTGTGTGACTTTAACAAGACGAGCAATGGTCTTAACCCGACTCCACCAGATGGATTGATTCTCATTGTCTCAGCAGATCCATCTGGGAACTCTGATTGGAGATTTATTGGGAAGATGTGAAAAAAATGGTTTCTGATTGGATAAACCATCTGTCTATCACCAACATACGGGCCAAATCAACCAATCAGATCAACGAAGCGTGTGACGAACTAACAGCGTGGAGGCAAAGCTCAGAAAGGAAACATCATGTGGGTAAAGGATATTTTCCGTTTGTGTAACGTGAATTTACGGATCAAAGGCCCAATTTCAGGAGCCCGGTCCATATTCAGCAGAAGGATCCAGAGAAAATACATGGAAGCCGCCATGTTGTTTACTCCGTAAGGTCGCCTCTAAACCAACGCCGATCGGTTCGGTCGCTTGGCAAACTTCTGCAAATTTTCTCCGCCGCACGTTACCAGACTGATCTAAGAGTAAAATACAACCGAGCTCAGAGATCAGGATGGGCTCACGAGGCTGGTATGTTTGCCCTGTCGGAGACTATGGGAACTGGCGGAACTTGGCTCCGATTGTGGCCGATGGCTGCGGCTCTTTTCCACAGCTGCTTCTTCCCTGCTCTTTGATCACTAAGGGGTGGGGCTGCTCTTCACACACACGTGTGCAGCGGCAGCAGAGAGAAGTGACCCAGGTGGAGACGAGTGCAATAAAACCTTCACGAGCTGAAAGTCAACAAACACCAAAAAATACAGCTATTAAAAATCTATTCATCTATTTTTATCCATTAGCTATGTTATATTAATTTACATATATTCATATTTTGAGTGATATCGCCCGATTAATTGGCACAAATCGGCTTTCTCCTGCTCCGAACTATCGTTATCATACCGGCCTTTAAAAGTCCACTATTGCCAATATCGACACAGTGAACAAGAACAGAAAGAAACAGATGTTGCACTGTGTGATGTGCTTTCTCTCCTTTCTAAATTCAGCGTTAAAGAACGTATGTGAACAAAGACAAATTTGTGACTGCAAACTAATTGTAGGTTTAATTGTGTTACAACATAATGGTTGAGAAAGATGTGCGTATAATCTACTTCACTTAAGATTCTGAGGCGTGCGCGGGAAACCTAATGAGCCTGCTGTGGTTCCTTTACACTGCCCTGGCTCTCCTGCTTACACCACAGCAGCTGTTTAACATCCATCAGGTCCTTCTCCCAATGCACCGCTCAATAGAAAGGTGAACAAACAATGGCCTCTAAATAAGTAATGCGATAAAGAAAACACACGCCCATATAGCAGCCACAAGTTTTTCTGGCAATGTCAGGCCCGTTTTCGATCTGGCTCTCTTCACCAACCCTGCGTCAGAACTGGTTAAATGTTCGTTTGAGTTAATGTGGAAAAATAAATCTGTAACCCTACAGGCTAATAAAATGATGACGGACAGAGTATCTCCTTAACAGGTGATATTTTGCTGAAGTCTCGTCCAGTGACAGGTGCCGTCAGTTCAGTGGTTCTTGCAGGGAATTACCGTTTAAAAGTAACAGATTACTTATTTGAAAAAGTAACTAAAATGATGATTGAACTGATTACCGTATTTTCCGCACATAAAAACCTTCAAATTTCTCAAAAGCCGACAGTGCGCCTGATAATCCGGTGCGCCTTATATCTGGACCAATATTGAGCCACAACAGGTCTCGCAACTACGGTGAGCATATGACTGCGCGAAGCGTGCCGTTTCATTTCCATTTGTGTGTTTGTGTAAAGAGCCCAAAATGGCTCCTGTTAAGAGACACGCTTACGACGCAGAGTTTAAACTCAAGGCCATTAGTCACGCAGTAGAACACGGGAATAGAGCAGCAGCCAGAGAGTTTAACATGAACCAATCAATGGTGCCGAAGTGGAAAACTAAACAGAGTTTCCGAGGGAACAGAGCGAGATGGCTTCAGTTGGAGGACAAACTCGAACAGTGGGTTGTTGAACAGAGAGCAGTAAGTAGAAGTGTCAGTACAATCACTATTCGACTGAAGGCAACAGTGCTAGCCAATACTATCCAGCTGCAGACAAGTCCCTCACTTGAAAAAAAAACCTTTTGCGTCACTTCCGTCAAGCAAGGGGCTTGTGACAAGTGAGGGGCTTGTGTCAAGTGAGGGGCTTGTGCTCCGGGTCTGCAGCTGGATGCTACTCGCGCTAGCACGCAAACTTAACATCAATGAATTTAGAGGCGGTCCTTAACGTAACCCCAGCCTCGACTGTAGCGTCTATTCTATGTGCCTTATAATGCGGTGCGCCTTATCATGCGGAAAATAAGGAAATTGAATTGCAAAACTTTCCTGTTACTAAAGCCAGAGATATATTGGTATTATCAATACATCAGCCTATCTCAGTTTGATCCAAAAAAGGGCAACGCCACTTATAAATAAAGCTGGATACAGGGAACACAGAAATACACTTTTCATCGGAAAAAAAGCCTTGGAATTCAAGGACGTGGTTTACTTTGGAACGGCACAATTTACGTTTAAAATAAAGAATAATCAATTCCCCATTCTGAACCTGTTTCAGGAAAGGGAAAGTACCTTTCTGCTGAGAGGGCAAGATGTGCTAAAAAAGCCCAGTGTTAGAACAGATGCAAAAATGCATTGTATTTCTGTTGTTGGAGTGAATGTTTGGAACGATTTGGCCGTAGATTTAAAAGACTGCAGAACATTAATTTACTTTAAAACTGTTCTCAAGAGGAACATTATTCAAACATATGTTGATTGTGTTTGCTGACAGCAGCAATAAATGAATTATCAGACATTTTCTTTTTGACCTGTGTGTAGCAGCTACCTAAGTTTATGTATTTTAAAGGGTCGGCGTTTTCCTATTCCCTTTTTTCAGACCTTATTTTTTTTGTGTTTTGTCATGAAATGTCTGAAAATAAACTGAACTGAACTGAACTGAACACATCAATAAAGGTGCACATATATGTGGTATGAAAATACATTTTTACAGAACATATAATGCAGCAAACGATGCTTGAGTATTTTCCAGTAGTTATCTATTTTATTTTCATTAAAATGTTTAATTTCTAGAATTGGTTGACATTGTAACCCATTGTATAAACAATGTTTAAAGGCATATGAAATAATCGCCCACTTTTTTGTCATTTTTCATGGAAAAAGGCAGAAAAATGCTGTTTTCAGCCTCACAAATCTGGAAGTTTTGCTTTTCTTTTCATATCATGTTAAACTGAATATGGGTTTGGGTCGGACAAGAACTTTAAAGACATCACCTTGGGTTTTGAAAAACTGGGACGGGACATTTTTCACCATTTTACAGACCGACACCTCATCGATTCATCGAGAAAATAATCCGCAGATTAATCGATAACGCAAAAAAATCATTAGTTGCCGCTTTGATAATGTATAATAATTAGGGATGCTCGATATTGGCTTTTCTGCCGATATCCGATATTCCGATATTGTCCAGCCGATATCACCCGATACCGATATATGCAGCCTTTTTACACCGAAATTCATCACATATCACCTATTACGGAATTAACACATTATGCCTAATTGTATGTGATGCCCCACTGGATGCATACATAAATGCAACACGGCTTTTCAAATGTAAACACAGTCTGTACAAAATAAGTTATTGAAAAAAGTGCCATTCATTTATTTGTTTGTGTTTTTAGAGAGAATATTTTGCCTCAAACAACACTACAGACAACATCACAACAAGGAAGATGCATAGCTTCAGTCCAGAGTAGTAAACAAACATAGTCCTCTTTTTCCAGACTGAGTAACGCCTGAGCCGTAAGTTTTTTTCTCGGTGTCGGCTGTTGCTTCTTTTCATCACTGTGCTGCACAGATGTAGCTTATCACTCCCCATGATTCTTCTTGAGGTGGGTGATCAAATTTGATGTTTTAAAGGAAGACGCCTTGTTTCCTCCTCTCATAACGGACGCCTTGCAGTCATTGCAAAGCGCACATATACTGTTAGTAGATGACACTTGGAAATACTTCCAAACCACGGACATCTCATGCACCGGGAGAGCTGAAGCTTGTTAGCCACGGTTAGCAACCTACGAGTGAAGCGTGTTGTTGTTGTTATACGTCATCAAGCACGCGCCTGTAAACGGCCCTTGTTGCATTCAGGTACACTCGGAAATGCTGAAGCCTACAGAACTAACATCGGATGTAAAAACCCGATACCGATAATTCCCGATATTACATTTTTAACTCTATATCGACCGATAATATCGGTGGGCCGATATTATCGGACATCCCTAATAATAATGTTAAATATTCTTTAACAGAGTCATTATACCTTTGAAGATTCAAATTTTCACAATCCAAATAGAAAAAAAACTATTTTCAGCAGATCTGTGAAACCTTCCCTCTCAAATCGTTATCGTACTCAAAAATCTCAAGTCGGTCGGGCTCAACGTGTTCAGTACGACACAAAAATCTGAGTACTCTAACTCGCAACCCCTGACACTGCACATTGGTAAAAAACAAACTTAAATCAATGTCAATGAGGGTTTTGATTCACTTTTCACGACATAAAGAGTCCCGGCCCTTACAGCATGACCCCTGAACAAACTCTCTGTCCTCTGCTTCTGTTTGTCCCTCCATGCATCCTCCCAGCAAACAGACATGTCATTGTCTCACACACACACGCACACACACACACACACACACACACACACACACACACACACACACACACACACACACACACACACACACACACACACACACACACACACACACACACACACACACACACACACACACACACACACACACACACACACACACACACACACACACACACACACACTGTGGCCAGTAGCCAGTGTGTGGACCTACAGTAGAGTGTGTGCAGGCCTTGAGTGAAACTGTAGGCCATTGTTTTGGGGGAAGGACACAGCACAGTGGACACCTCACACACTTTCACTTTGCTTTTCTCTCTGTTGCAGCTCTGAATGTCCGTCTATTTCCCAGACTTTCACTCTCAAATACACATTTCCTCAAAAAGATCTTGTGATTGAAATGTTTCACCACAAACATTTCGTCATATAATCACAAAGCACTCTCCCTCACACACACACACACACTCACTATGCACTCAATAAATCCATCACTCCGGTAAAAGAAAATCCCAAATAGAGGCTCTATTCCCCTCTTAGCGTATTATTCTGCAATATTTATCGCTCCATTGGAGAGGTTTCATAAGCCAGAATATTCAGAGGCCTGGAGCTGCTCTTCTTTGTTTCCTCTCACCCACTCTGCCTCTCATTACTCCCCAATAGCACTTTATCTTTTAATTTTTTATTAATGCCTATTTTTACTTATCCTCGGCAGGTTGGGCGTGACAGACGAATGCAGTGGCTGGATCTTTGCGTGACCTTGGATTCAGATTTGTGAACTATTTTTGGATGATTCTTGCAGCCCTTGCAGACGGCTCGATAACCCTACAGGTGAGGAGTGAAGAGCGCTGCAAGAATATGGGAAACCTCCGCAAAACCCTCAGCACGCCGGATAAAATCACAAAAAAGCAACCAGGAGGAGCTTTGCACAGCAGGAGGGATTAGCATGGATCAAAGGCAGAGTCCATACTTGAGCTACTGTTTGCGTATTGTCTTAACGCTGAACAACAAAGTGTGAAATTATGACTTCCTCAGTTTAATTATCACCAAACTCTGCAGTTCTGGTCTATTTACAGACTCAGTTAGCGACTCGCTGGTGGACGGGGGAAGTAGCTCAGTTCATCGGTGACTCGGCTGAGAACCGAAGGGTCGCCGGTTAGAGTCCGACTGTGGATGTAATAAAAGAGTGAAAAAATAGAATTTCCCCTTGCGGATTAATAAAGGAATTCTTCTTCTTCTTCTTCTTCTTCTTCTTTCTGTAAGGAGTGTGTGTGAAGGAGCGGAGTGGAATTGGGTGTTTTTCCTAAATTCTACCGATTTTTGTCGGGTTTTTTTCCGTGTAGTGTGTTTATGAATGTAGTTGTATCAGTTTGGTGTCTTTTGTTGTCGTGTTGTCGTGGTTAGTTTCGTGTTTGTGAGTCTTTTGGTTGTCCTCCCGCTCTGAGGAGCTGGGATGGCGTCCAGCAGCGGGTTCTCCGCGCTGAGGCGGAAGCACGGCATCAAGACCGGAGCCGGCTCCCCGTGCAGCGTGGAGGAGGTTGCCCTGGCTGTGGGGGAGATGATCGGGCACGGATCTGTGAAGTCCGCTGCCCGCATGAACGGTGCAGTGGTGTTGTTTTTGGCTAAAGTGGAACAGGTGAACAGGTTGGTGGAGACGGGCATCACTGTGAACGGGCTGTTTGAGCCGGTGACACCGCTGATACTCCCGGCCACAAAGATAACTCTTTCTAACGTGCCCCCTTTCATCAGTGACGAATTCCTTATAAAAGAACTGTCCAGGCACGGGAAAGTGGTGTCCCCGGTCAGGAAGGTGCTGTCAGGCTGCAAGTCTCCGCTGCTGAGACATGTGGTGTCTCACCGCAGGCAGCTATTCATGATCCTGACCAACAAGGAGGAGTTTGACTACTGCTTCAGAGTCCGCGTGGATGATTTTGATTATGTACTATTTGCAACATCGTCCACTGTGAAATGTTTTGGATGCGGTCAGGAGGGACATTTAATCAGGGCTTGTCCCGGCTGCAACGCTCCAGCCGCCCCGGGCGTGACCGCGGGGGCGGCCGCCGCCGCTGAGCCATCCGCTCCTGTGTGGGTTGGGTTCCACTTCGGCACCATTGGGTTGGGCTGCTGCGGCGCCCGCTACTGCCGCTGCCGTCGGTCGGCCCGTACCGGCGGTGCGGCGTGTGGCCGCGGTAATCGGCGGGGGGGCTGGAGCTGCGGGGCAAAAGAAAGATCAAGGGTCTGCAGAAAAGGAAGTGGCGGAGATGCAGAGCCAGGATGAAGAGAGCACTGAGGTGAGTGGGGAGAGGGCGGAGGTAACAGATGAAACGAGGGAGGCGACAGGTAAGGATGGTGAGTCAGGTGTTTCTTCAGGTAAAGTGGCAGGTGAGGTGGACACGGGTGTGGGTGAAACAGGTGGAGGGAAAGAGACAGGCGGTGTTTCTGGTGAAGTGGGTGAGGGGAACAAAATAACAGGTGAACTAGAGGAGGGGGGTGAGGCAGGTGAGGAGGAGGCAGACAAGGCTGCAGGTGAGCAAAGTGGGGCAGGTAAAGTGACAGGTGAGCTGGTTGAAAAGGTTGAGGTCGTTGGTGACCAGTGTGAAGTAGGTGAGGTGACAGGTGAGCTGTGTGACACAGGTGAGGTGACAGGTGAGCTTTGTGACACAGGTGAGGTTACAGGTGAGCTGTGTGAGGAGATCACAGTAGCTGAGGAGATGGAGGCCAGTGAGGCTGTGGTGGCGCCTGCTCCTCCCAAGCGGCGCAGCAAGAGAAGGAGCATGTTGGTTGTGGAGGCGGGTGGAAAAGCTGGTCGACTGGCAGGTAGAGTGAGTGCTGCAGAGAACAGAGCAGCTCTGTGTGACAGCAGTGACAGTGAGGGGTGTGTGTCAGACAGCAGTGTCCTGTCTCTCACTCCGCGGACTGCTGCTCAGGTGTATCCTGCAGACTTAGTCAAGTCTTTTTTACAGCAGACCAAAGGGCTGAGAAACTTAAACCTGGAGCATCACTTCCCTGATCTGCAGGGCTTCTATGACTCCATCAGAAACGTGATAAAACACAGAGAGGAGTCAGACTTAACAGACCAGGAAGTCTTCAGACTGCAGAAACTAGTCCATAAAGTCAGGAAACAGCTCGGGTTTTAATGACGATGAAGGAACAGGTTTTATTTTTATTTATTTCATTGATTGTTTTTAGTCTGGTTTTTAACACCTTCATCATTATGGATCTTTTTAAAGTAGGCAGCTTAAATATAAACGGTGCTAGGGAGATGAGAAAGAGGGCAGTGGTTTTCCAGATGACCAACCTAAAACACATCGATGTCCTCTTTCTCCAAGAAACACACAGCGATGTTGGGAACGAGGCCGACTGGAGCAGGGAATGGGAAGGAACAGTGGTTTTAAGCCATAACACCACCCTCAGTGGAGGAGTGGGCCTCCTGCTCTCTAGAGGGTTCACTCCCACCTCTCTGGAGGTCACACATGTCATGGAGGGGAGGTGTCTTTTAGTTAGTTGGTTTTTATCAACACCCATGGCGCTCCCCAGGGGTGTGTGCTCTCTCCACTGCTCTTCTCCCTTTATACAAATGACTGCACCTCGAGTGACCCATCTGTCAAACTCCTGAAGTTTGCAGACGACACAACTGTCATCGGTCTCATCCGGGGACGGTGAAGAGTCTGCTTACAGACGGGAGGTGGGACAGCTGGCCCTCTGGTGCGGTCAGAACCATCTGGAGCTAAACACGCTCAAAACTGTGGAGATGACAGTGGACTTCAGGAGCCGCCCCCCCACACTGCCCCCCATCACCATCCTCAACAACACCGTGTCTGCTGTGGAAACCTTCAGGTTCCTGGGATCCATCCTCTCCCAGGATCTGAAGTGGAGCCACAACGTGGACTCCATAATCAAAAAGGCCCAGCAGAGGATGTACTTCCTGCGTCAGCTGAGGAAGTTAGACCTGCCCAAAGAACTGCTGATCCAGTTCTACACGGCAATAGTTCAGTCTGTTCTCTGCACCTCCATCATTGTTTGGTTTGGATCGGCCACCAAACAGGACAAGAACAGACTGACACGGACAATCAGGACTGCAGAGAGAATCATTGGTGTCAAACTGCCCACTATCCAGGACCTGCACTCATCCAGAGTCAGGAAAAGGGCAGTTCACATCTCTGCAGACCCTTCACACCCTGCACATCACCTCTTTGAACTTCTCCCCTCTGGCAGGCGTTACAGAACTCTGTACACAAAAACAGCCAGACATAAAAACAGTTTCTACCCCCAGGCCGTCACACTGCTGAACAATTGACCCCACCCGACACATCACACACACATGCCAAAGACAAATGCACCTTATGCACCTTATGTATATCATTGTAAATAATATAACAAAGATATTTATAACAGCCTGGTCACTTTACTTTACACACTTATTTTATCTTTCTATTTTAAATTTCTCATATTTACTTGTTAACCTATTTTTAATATTACCTCTATTTTTTATCTTAAATTATTGTTCTGTGTTGTTCTGTTATTGTTATGTAAATGTTATTGTTATTGTTTAGGTTTGTCCTGTTAAATGTTTGGAAACTGTGAGCAAAGCATAAGCCGGAGTCAAATTCTCTGTATGTCCAACATACTTAGCAATAAACCTGATTCTGATTCTGATTCTGATTCTATGCTCCCAACAACGGTACTGAGAGGAAGCGCTTCTTTGAAACAGTGAATGATGTCTTAAGCAGCTGTGACTCGGAGGATTATTTATTCATGGGGGGGGGTTTTAACTGTACTGAAAATTTGATTTTAGATCGCAACCATGCAGAGCCTCATCCAGTTTCCCAGCGTGCCTTGAGGCAGCTGGTCTCCTCCCGCGGCCTGGTGGACGTGTGGAGAAGGATGCACACGGGCTGCAGACAGTACACATGGTCCCATGTTAGAGAAAACCGAATCTCTTTGGCCAGACTGGATCGTTTTTATGTTTTTAAACATAAAGTGGGTGTTATTAAAATGTGTAAGATTTTACCGGTGGGTTTTACTGACCATTCGTTGGTTTTATGTGACGTTTTTATCAGGAACATTTTACACAAAAGCGCCTATTGGCATTTTAACTCTGTTTTAACTGTGGATAAAACCTTTAGAGAGGCTTTTAGCTTTTTTTGGAATGATTTTAAACAGAAAAAAACAGAGTTTGTCAGTCTGAGCTAGTGGTGGGACGATGGCAAAGTACAAATTAAGCTTCTATGTCAGCAGCACACGCTCAATGTCACACATGACATCACCAGATCTATTAAGGATCTGGAGACTGATATTGTGGATCTCGAGTGTGTGAGCGAGTCCACAGGAGATCGAGGATGTATTGAAATCCTCAAGACAAAAAGGGTTACTTTAGCCAACCTGCTGGACACTAGAGTACAAGGTGCACTGGTCCGGTCCCAGGTTCAATCCATAACAGAGATGGATGCTCCATCAAGCTTCTTCTTCAGTCTGGAGAAGAAACAAGGCCAGCGGAGACAAATCCACTCCCTGCTGGCTGAGACAGGACAGGAGCTGAGGGAGCCAGGCCTGATCAGACAGAGAGCTGTCAGTTTTTATGCCTCTTTATTCAAGAGTGAGGTTAAGGAAAACAAAGAACTGATGGACGAAGTCTGCGGAGGACTTCCTCACGTGTCCAGAGAGGCAAATTTGGAGCTTGACAGCCCGTTAACGACCGAAGAACTGTTTGCTGCGCTGCAGAGTATGCAGGGGAGAAAGGCTCCAGGCATAGACGGGCTCACTGTGGAATTCTATAGAGCCTTCTGGAATATCTTGGCCCAGGACATCCTGGAGGTGTTTAACGAAAGCCTGGAGTCGGGATCACTGCCTCTATCGTGTCGCAGAGCCATCATCACTCTCCTTCCGAAAAAAGGGAATTTACTAGACATCAAGAACTGGCGGCCCGTCTCCCTCCTCTGCACTGATTACAAGCTCCTGTCTAAGGTCTTAGCCAGCAGGCTGAGAAGAACCATGGAGCAGGTTGTTCACCGGGACCAGACGTACTGTGTGCCCGGCAGGCTCATGGTAGATAATATCTACCTCATTCGGGATGTTTTGGAGGTCTCTAGTTCATTAGGCATGAACACTGGGTTGATCTCATTAGATCAAGAAAAGGCTTTTGACCGCGTTGAACACGACTTCCTTTGGGGAGTCATGGAGAGGTTTGGGTTCAGCGCTGATCTCATAGCCAAGATCAAGGTGCTGTACAGTGACATTGAGAGTGTGCTGAAGTTGAATGGCAGCTTGTGTGCTCCTTTTAGGGTGCATAGAGGTGTCCGGCAGGGCTGTGCTCTGTCGGGGATGCTCTATGCGCTCTCCCTGGAACCCCTCCTACAACAGATAAGGTCATCTGTTCGAGGCCTGATTTTACCTGGTTTTAGCAGTAGTGTGGTTTTATCGGCTTATGCTGATGATGTTGTTGTGTGCTTTAAACTATGTCATAGATAAATTTTCTCATGTGTCGGCTGCGAGGGTGAACTGGGGGAAGAGCGAGGCCCTTGCTGTTGGCGAGTGGCGGGAGGGCCTCCCCGTTCTCCCTCAAAGCCTGACTTGGGGAAGAGAAGGCTTGAACTATCTAGGCGTGCACATCGGGAACAGCAGTACAGAAAAAAAGAACTGGGTAAACATTGTAGAGAAAGTCGACAGCAAACTGGCTAAGTGGAGGTGGCTCCACGCTCAGATGTCCTTTTGAGGGAGGGTCCTTGTTTTTAATAACCTGGTGGCCTCTCTACTATGGCACCGGCTCGCCTGTCTGGACCCTCCCTCGGGGCTCATTGCTCAAATACAAGCAAAAATGGTGAGTTTTTTCTGGAGCAAAATGCACTGGGTTCCTCAATCAGTGTTGTTTTTACCCAGAGACGAGGGGGGCCAGGGCCTGGTCCACCTGGCCAGCAGAACAGCCAACCTCAGGATCCAGTTCATTCAGAGATTTCTGACTGGACCTGAGGATCTGATCTGTAGAGACGTGGCCGGCTGCATACTCAGGCGTGTCAACAACCTGGGGCTGGATGGTGCTCTGTTTTTAACTGATTTTAAATTTCTAAAGTTAGGCGGGTTACCTCCTTTATATCAGGGTGTTTTTAAATTCTGGGGGCTGTTTAGAAGTGAAAGGAGCGGACACTGTAACTCTCTGTACTGGTTGTTGAAGGAGCCTCTGGTCTGTGGTGCCAGGCTGGATGTTTGCTGCAGTGCCGTGCCTGGGCTGATGGGGGCGCTGTGCAGGTCCGAGATTGTCTGCCTGGGCCAGCTGGTGGATGTGGCAGGACCCGCGCTCACGGACGGCCGGGCTCTGGGCTCGGTGCTGGGGTTGCGGTCTGTCCGGCTGGTGCAGAGGAGCCTGGAGCTATGGAGGAACAGGCTGACGGCGAGAGAGAAGGTCCTCCTCATCAAACGCAGCAGGAGAGAAGCCGAGCCCGATCCGACCGACCCCTACCCGGAGATCCACCTGTGCCCCGATTTCACAGAGCTCAGCGGCCCCCTACTACAGAACACCACCAAAATAAAACTGAGCCTGCAAAAAGCAGAAAACAAGACTCTGTACATGAACTGTGTTAAAACTTTGAACAAAAGGAGGCTGTGCGACAGAGCGCCGTGTGTATGGACTGAGAGGCTGGGCGGGCTGAGCCCTCAGTGGAGAACCCTGTATAAACCTCCTCTGAGAAAGAGGACCGGAGACCTCCAATGGAGGATTCTACACGGGGCCATTGCCACCAACGCCTTTTTATCTGTTTTTAACAACAGTGTTGTGAACGAGTGCCCGTTCTGCAGGCTGCCCGAGAACGTGTTTCACCTTTTTACTGAGTGCAGGAGGTTGGCAGGGATTTTTAAGGTTTTAACCCGTGTTTTTAACCTGTTTGGCGTCTTGTTCACTGCCCCCCTTTTTATCTGTGAAGTCGGTTTTAAAAAAACAAAAAAAACAAAGTGTCAGCTTCTGAATTTTTTAATTGGGGAAGCGAAAATGTCAATTTATATGACTCGCAGGGACAAACTGCAGGGCGGGCCGACTGTTGACCCTGTGACCCTGTGGAGGCACAGCGTGAAGGCCAGGCTGAAGCTGGAGCTGTGCTTCCACAGGATCACAGGGAACACGGACATGTTTGAGCGGCAGTGGGCTCATGAGCAGCTGCTGTGCCGGCTCACCGAGGGAGAGCTCATTTTTGCCTCTTTCCTCCTCTGAGTCGCTGATCACAACCACTTCCTGTTTTTAATCGACTGTTTCCTGTTTATAATCAACTATTTCCTGTTTTTAATTAACTGTTTCCTGTTTTTTAATTAACTGTAAATAAAGTGCTGTTAAAAATCAAAAAATCTTCTTCTTCTTCTTCTTCTTCTTCTTCTTCTTCTTCTTCTTCTTCCTGTGTATTTCGGGCGTGTGTGTGTAACCTGAATATAATAACGGAGGGAAAAAATTGAATTTCCCTTCTTCTTTGAACGCAGCGGAGCATTTGGCAGATAAAGAGACAGCTATTCTCTCAGGAGCTGGTGGAGAATCAAAACAGAGCAAAACGACGCCTTTTCAAAGTGTCCAAGCTGCTCCAAACATTATAATCTTACAAAAAACCCGACAGACTTGTCATTTTACCTCTTTCCTATCAATGAAAAGGTGTCTCACTGAAGAAAGGAGTGATCGTAAAAGGTTCACAGGTTCAGCCGTTGCTGTTTGTTTTGTTTGATCGGGCGTTTGGACCCGGAAATAGTATTTTGAAAGGTTGTCTGAAGTTTATTTCAGACTTCCAACAAAAACATATTAACAAATCAAATCACATCATCAATCTGAAACAGGTGCCGGCTGAAGCTCTTGCTTACAATGCCTACCCTTTATAAAGAAATCATGTTTGAAAATATAAAGAAAATGAATAACTCTTCTAAATAAGACACACGTCATACAAAACAATCACATATACAAACAAAGTTGCACGAGTTATGTCAGACTGAGGGCGCACTCCCCCTGTGCGTCCGTCCCTTGCCTCGTGCTTTAGGGTACTTGTCCCCCCCTCCAGGCCCGTTTGTACTCACACTACCTGGGCCTCGGCGAATGCCTCTTGCTGCCAATACGCCATCACGCCGTAACACGTCACACGCATTGATGACGTCATCGCGATGCGTGGCTTTGTTTACAAATCTTTCCATAGTCCTCTGATTTTTTGTGCGTCTTGTCCGACTGTTTTTGAATATTTTCATCGACCAAATCTGCAGTAAACACTCCACCTCCGCATCATACCAACATGAACCTTTCGCCGCCATTGTTTTAAATGTCCTCGCATGGTCCCTCCTTCTTTTTTCTACGTCCCAACAGGCGCACATAAAATGACGTCAGAGCTGCCGTAGGCCTCGTGCTCGTACATGTGCGCACGCTCGTGCTTGTACATGTGCAAACCTGCTTTACAAAAGCCCACCTCTCCCAAACGGGCCGTGGACGGCAAGCGTGCCCAGCTAGGCGCGGTACGGTTGCACTTACACTGGTCAAACAAACTAGACTTTAGCCATGAAACGTGCTTGGGCACGGTACGGATGGACAGTGTGAGTGCGATAATGACCTTTTAGGATGATAATATATCACTGTTGAGTTTTATGGTGTTTTGCTGCCCCCAAGTGGCCAAAAGAAATCCATTAATGCAGCTTTAAGACCGAAACATCAGCATCTATTTACTGAGATCAAGTCATTTCAAAGAACTCGCTGCAATCTGTGGATTCCAATATTGGTGAATATATAAGTAAAAGGCGTGTGTGTGTGTGTGTGTGTGTGTGTGTGTGTGTGTGAAAGAGAGAGAAAGGGAGAGGGAGGAGGATGATGATGATGTTGGGTGAGACAGCTGTTGCACTCTGAGGGATTAAAAAACTATCTCTGCACCCAAAATCCCCAGCTCCAGCTCCAGCACCTCTCCCTCTCTGAACCAACCAACCAGCCTTCTGCATAATCATCTCATCCTCCAAAACACTGGCAGTTCTCACGCAGACACACACACACACACACACACACACACACACACACACACACACACACACACACACACACACACACACACACACACACACACACACACACACACACACACACACACACACACACACACACACACACACACACACACACACACACACACAAACCGATTGGCAGGAAATCAAACACATCACTGTTCCATAAAAATATAAGAGAGATTTGGTGGATTATATTTGTGTGTGTGTGTGTGTGTGTGTGTGTGTGTGTGTGTGTGTGTGTGTGTGTGTGTGTGTGTGTGTGTGTGTGTGTGTGTGTGTGTGTGTGTGTGTGTGTGTGTGTGTGAACATGAACCAGCACCTAAATTAAGATCCATCAACCCCTAGCAGTTGTGTTTTCTGATTATATTGTCTTCAATTGACTTTTAAAATACATAAACATATATATATATATATATATATATATATATATATATATATATATATATATATATATATATATTGTGGAACAGTAAAAAGAAAAACAATATACAGTATGAAGGAAAAAAAAAGTTCTAAAGCTTAGGATGGAAACCTGAATTTTGCTTGTATTTAAGAGAAAAGTTTGCATGTAATGAAATCACTTGTGTCGACATATTCTCCTCAACACATTCGTGGGGTATCGTACCAAAATTTCTGCATAAATTTTTATGATATCATCACGAAGCGGCAAACGCAAGTCGGGCCAGAAGTGAACCATTGGGTTAGGTTTAGGCACCAGAACTACCGTTACATGACCGGTTGTAGCCTACAAACGGTTACGGTTAGGGTCAGGGGTTGTGGTTTGGCTTAGTAGGTCCGGGTGTAACTTCCTCCCCTGCTTTTAAAGCTATTCTCACCTTTCCGGCATTTTTACACTTTTCCTTTGTAATCTTAAAATGCTCCTAAGAAGCATATGGCACACTAAAATGTAAAAAGAAATCCACCAGGTGTTTAGACTCATCAACATTCATTCATTCATCTTCAACCGCTTGTCCCTATCGGGGTCGCAGGGGCATGGAGCAGATCCCAGCTGACATCGGGCGTGAGGCGGGGTCAACCCTGGACAGAGGCCAGTCTATCACAGGACACATAGAGACAGAGAGAGACAGACAACCATTCACACCTACGGGCGATTTTAGAGTCATCAATGAACCTAACACGTGCATGTCTTTGGACTGTGGGAGGAAACCGGAGAGCCCGGAGAAAACCCACGCAGACACAGGGAGAACATGCAAACTCCACACAGAAGGGATTCAAACCAGGAACCCTCTTTCTGTGAGGCAACAGCGCTAACCACCACAACACTGTGCCGCACTATCAATATTCAATTCTCATACATTTCTGATAAAAGTCTGACCCATCATTTTATTCGGTCATGCGGGGGGAAGAGTGTGGGACTTTGGAGGGAGGCGGAGTAGTTCATGTTCAATTTTAGGTAGAATAGGTAAGAATAGCTTTAATACGCGTAATACCCACCAAATAAGGGGAACACAGAAGTGTATTGCTTTCTTAAGCAACAAAAAACATCAAATACACAGAAAACAAATGAGTGAAAAATGCCAGATAACTGCATGTTACTTTTTGTTGTTTTATATAAGAAAAAATGCACGAGAACATCCTGCTCGTACGAACAAATTTGCTCGTATGAGTTGTTCTTGCATGAGGCCCAGTGTGATGATGTGATCATTCAGTCTGGCGGATCATAGAAGAAGTGGATGCTCAAAGTCTAGACGAGAGAAATGGGCTCACGACCAGAGGACTGTCCACGAACCCATCCACTGTGAGACGGATAACAGACCGCCAGTCACATTGACCTGTTTTACTGTAACACAAAGAAAATCAGGGTCTAGGCTGTTTTTGCTCTGTCGCAGTATGACACAAGATTTCGGCTTTCCAGCTGATCCGCGGGTCAGCTCCGGCTCAGTGATGAGTCACGGTTCAATATGTAAGTCTGTGCCAATGATGTAACGACAGTTATTGGAGAGGTTATGGCCCCGGGGGAGCCACTCCCTCCTGCATCCATGGGCTTGTTGCTCACTGGAAATGTAATAAAGAATCAAACCATAAATCTCTGCTTAGTTAAAGGTTGAATATGTAGAATCTTTATTAAAAGCTATATTTATTTTAAAATATTACACCCACAAGGCGTTTTGAGGGGTACAGAATGAAAGCATTGCTTTTCAATAAAAAATATATTGAGTCTGAATTAATATTTTTAAAATGTTGTGACGGGTTTGACAGTGACTTTCTGTCCTGTTCTGTTTCCATAGTAGCAGCCAATAGCGTTGGGCGTTGCTGGTTGCCAGGGTTGTCTGTTGTTTGGTGCAGCTACTGTAGGCTGGCACTGGGTGAAATGGAGTTTGCCAATCCTGCAGCTGCTTCGGAGCCTCAGTGAAGGGGGCGTTATTTGTCCCAGCAGCTGAGTGAGCGGAGACGAGCAAAAACCAGAGTCAATATAGGCCGAGCATTCACTCCATGGACTGAGGGAAAGGAGAGAAACGCCATTCAAACGCACGCCCACATGGCTACGTTTCTCCTTGATCGCTAACATCACTTTCATCTTTACTTAGCTGGAATGGCTAATGCTAAGGGCTAACGCTAACTGTCAGTCAAACTCCTCTAATACTTGTTTTTATGGTGTGATTTGCTGGAGGGGATGGTTTCAAACAGGCTCAAACAGACTCCGGTTTCCTGGAGCTACTGGGCCGGGTCTGACCAACCTGGCAACCGAGTGCTGGACTTATTTTTTGTTGTTGCGACTACGATCTTGAGACACTAGATGGAGCTCATTCTCCAAATTCAACCTTTAAAACAACATATACATATTCCTGTTAATATTCACTATATCTTTTTTTTATTGCTAAATGTTAGAGGATTATCTTATATAAAGCTGCAGTGGCTTCTTCCAGCTCCGTGTCATCATGATAAATTAATGTGGGAGCAGTCTTGTGGAGTACATCATTGCTTCAGCAGTACTTTCAGTTTCTCAGCAGCTCTGAATTCACTCCAAGGAAACGTTCACTTCTGTTCACACACCGTTAAAGAGATACAGAGGCACGACAGCCCAGTTGCTGCAATACCATGTGTTGTCACTGTACGTTTCTGCGAACCACAGATACGTTGAACCTCAACGTCTATGAACAGCTGCAGACCATGGACAGATCATGAGCCAACGGGGCCCTGGGCACAGACATGTAAGAGGCCCCCCACTCTGCCTAGGACACCCAAATTCAAAGAGTCTACTTTTAATCGTTTCGTAGTCATTTTGGGTCTCTTTGTGGTCATTTTATGTCCATTTTTAGTTGTTTTGTAGTCATTTTGGGTCTCTTTGTGCTTGTTTTACATCTGTTTTTAATCATTTTGCGTGTCTGAAGTGTAGCATCTCTCTGTGATCATTTCATTAGTCAGGGCCCCTGGGCTTGTGCCGGGTAGACCCGCTCAGTAATCCATCCATGGCTGGAACCCGTTCTCATTTCCTACTCGTCACATACGGAACCCTTGGTGTCACTTTTTCAGCTCCACAGTAGTAGTTTTAAATACGTGGTTAACGTTGACAATTCAAACCAAAAATATTATTTAGGTTCAGGCTTCAGAACTGCTTGGTTGGATTTAGGACCGGATCACGGTTTGGGTTAAAATAATCTGTTAGGTGATTAAGCTTCATTGAAACATGGGATGGGAAACAATCGTGGACAGTGTGTGCGACCTAACCGTCCACCACATAAGCAGACTTTTGTGCTTGTTATACTACATCACCATGGATGGTTTTACATTTTTTCATATCAATGTTTCTGTGGTTTGCACAAACATAAGATGCTAACATTTGTGTGGGCTGAGAGGCAGTGAGACAGCAGAACAGAGAGAGAGAGAGAGAGAGAGAGAGAGAGAGAGAGAGAGAGAGAGAGAGAGAGAGAGAGAGAGAGAGAGAGCGAGAGAGAGAGAGAGAGAGAGAGAGAGGTTGGGTGGGTGGGAACAACAGGGTGCGTTTGTGCTCTTGTCATCTAAAAATAAAACAGACTTGTAGCCAGGGATAATCATCAGGCACTAAATGAACTGTACATTCACAAGCAGCCTCTGTATCATGAAGGATGTCTAAAGAAGAAGAAGAAGAAGAAGAAGAAGAAGAAGAAGAAGAAGAAGAAGAAGAAGAAGAAGAAGAAGAAGAAGAAGAAGAAGAAGAATTCCTTTATTAATCCTGCAAGGGGACATTTTTTCCCTCTGTTATTATATTCAGGTTACACACACACACACACGACCTATATACATGCAATTAATGGAGAGATGTCAAGCGAGGGGGCTGCCAATGGATCGCGCCCCAAGCAGTTGGGGGTTCAGTGCCTTGCTCAACAGCACATCTGCAGTGCCCAGAGATGAACTGGCAACTCTCCGGCCACCAGTCCACGCTCCATTCATGGTCCACACAGGGACTCGAACTGGCGACCCTACGCTTCCCAGCCGAGTCACCGATGGACCTATACTCTGACTGAGACAACTCCTCTTATTTGACACTAAAAATAAAAAGGATGCACACAAAAAAAGATGTGCGACTTATTTGTGATGCAATGTTTCTTCACTGAATGTACGATAAAGTGGTCACGGTGTGTTTTAGTACCATCTTAGGATGATATCATGGTAAATCACAATCAAATTTTCCATATCATCCCATGCCTCCTGCTGCACTCAGATGTGAAGCTCCACATCAGCTTAACGTGCAGTTAGATGGTGAACAAGAGGTCCTTTTCAGTGTCACTGCGTTCGGAGGTCTTCGGTGACAGGAAGCCGACGATCCAGACAGCTGAAATGAGTCTGGGGGTCCATTAGTGAGCTCAGAAAGGTTGACTGTGAAAGCTATAAATCTCTTTAAATCATGCTGCTGGACAACTTCCCTCATTTCTGTATGATTATTAAACGGTGACAGGAGAAAATGACCCTCCCCTGTGACCGAACATCAAAGACGAAAGGGGAAATAAAAAGGAAGTGCCCGACCGCGGCTGGAGAACAGAGAAGTTTCCAGACTCGTAGGCATCGAGGGTGTTAACAAAATCCTGTCCTGGCTGCCGAGCCAGTCGCCATGGTGACTCAGCAGCTCCTCGCTGACGCGATTGCACGCACACACAGGCGCGCGCACAGTGTGTCTGATGAGCAGCATTTTAGATTACTGCTGACAACACACTGTGTCAACCTGTACACACACATACCACACATGCACACACACTCACACCCGGCGTCGGTAAGGTGCAGACAGTCAGCTTGTTCCACACAGCGATGACTAACGGCGCAAACCTGTCAAATGTGGCTCTGTGCTTTGACGGAGACGGAACAGCGATGACATGACAACAGCACAGGATCTGCACCAAACGATACGGTGTCTGTACGTCTTTCTACACTCTGCATATTCTCATTAACACGTTCCAATGAGATCAGAGAGATAAACGTAATATTTTGTAAGATATGATACAAATTTTTGTGCGTTTGTTTTTCAAGGAGGGTTCCTGGTTCGAATCCCGGCTGGGGCCCTTTTGTGTGGAGTTTGCATGTTCTCCCCGTGTCTGCGTGTTTTTTTCTCCGGGTTCTCCGGTTTCCTCCCACAGTCCAAAGACATGCACGTGTTCGGTTAATTGATGACTCTAAATTGGCCGTAGGTGTGAATGGTTGTCTGTCTCTGTTTGTCTCTATGTGCCCTGTGATAGACTGGCGTCCTGTCCAGGGTGGACCCCGCCTCACGTCATGTCAGTGTCATGTGGACCGGCTCCAGCCCCCCGCGACCCCGACAAGGACAAGCGGTTGAAGATGAATGAATGGATAAACAAACTATTAACAGAGTCGCTAACAGTCGGACGTGGCTAACAGTGATTAGCTCGGTGAAGGCATTCAAAGGTCTTTTTTAACCACTAATACTGGTGAAAATAACAGCAAACCTCTGCAGCAGCATGAGAAGAGTCCCTACAGCAGGGCTGCCCAGTCCTGCTCCTGAAGGGCCACTGTCCTGCATGTTTTAGGTTTCTCCCTGCTTTAACACACTTGAGTCTAAAGATTTTATAACCTGTGTCGAGCTTCAGCTGCTTGATAACGAGCACATCATTAGATCCAGGTGAGAAACCTAAAACATGCAGGACAGTGGCCCTTCAGGAGCAGGGTTTGGCAGCCCTGCCCTACACAGAGAACGAGTATCTGACCAAATGGGTCCTCTTTATGAAACAGCGAAATTATCCCAGTTTGACCTTTTGGATCACTTCATCACTTCATAATTTTTATCTTGTCAGACATTTACGTGTGAAATGTCGTCATAATTAGCGCAGGAATTTTTGTGAGGTCGAGGCGACCATGACCTTCAAAATCGAATCATGTCACACTGGAAGAAGAATCCCTCCAGGGGTTCCTGAGATATTGTGACGGACGAACGGACAACCTGAAAACACAACGCCTCTGGCCATGACAGCAGCGGTATAGTGCCATGGTTTAGTTTAGTACTTCTGGGACATGAATGTCAGGATCCAGGTCCTGTCGGTCTCTTCCCTCTTCCTTTTGTGTGAGTTTGTATCCCTCTGTTTGTTTCTCCCTGCATGTGTCTCCCCTGTGTGTTTGTTTGTCCGAAGCTGGTAGGCGTGGTTCCACCCCAGCTGTATCCAGTTCTGCTGATCACCTCCCTGAGTATAAGAAGCCGGAGGTGACACACATTGAGCGCCAGACCGTTCTCATTTACGTGTTTCCCGTTCCCATGTCCAGATCCCCGACTGTTCGTCTGTTACCTGTTCCTGTTACCCTCGAACGTCTCGTCCGTGTTGTACTTTTCCCCTGTAACTGGTCCCCTTTTGTTTTTGTTATTAAAATATTGTTTAGTACCATACCCTGTGTCCTTGTCTGCACTTGGGTCCGGTTCCATTGTGTTATTCCCCCGCACCGTTCATGACAATGAACACCGGTCCTCCAGGTGAAAGTCCTGTGTTTTGGGACCCATCCACCACCTCGAACCTCCTCCCTACATGGATTTTGGTTTTGAACTACCTGCTTTCCTTCTTTGCTCCAGAGTAATACATTTGTAGATTACACAAAAACGACTTGTGTTTGAGAACACATCCAGATGTGGTTCTGCTTCTCATAATCATTCATTATGTAGTCACGTCGGTCCGAACACACGCAACCAGCGAAACCTAAATTCCAGGTGTTTGTCACAAATTTAAAACCCTGGAGATGAAACAGGATTTATATTTACACTGCAGCTGACGTCCTCAGAGATGAAACTACCCGTGGAGGCTTCGCCGGTGAAGTTTCTGATGCTGGTGGAGATTGTTGAAAGTGAAAACAACATTAAGAAAGATAAACGTTGTAATAAATATATTTCATCTAGCAATGTTTCAAACCCAACTCCCAACAAGAACAAACCAAGAGACTTTTAGGGAAAGTATCTATAATGTTTTTAGCACAATTTTGATCTACTTGTACTTTCCAGTATTTCTGTGTTCTGCTAGTTTATATTTCTGATCTGCTACATTTCAGAGGGTAAATTTGCACTTTTTATATTTATTTGATAACTTTAGTTCCTAGTTACCTTGCATATTAAGATTAATAATTCAAAATGCAATTAGCAAATGAACTATTAAATACTATCACAGGTTAAGATGAGATAAAGCTTTGTTGATCTATCAAATAAAACATATAAAGTAATTAAAATGAGCTCACTTTTACCGGCGGGAACGTGAAAGTGATAAGCATATCAATGCATAAATGATTTTCATCTTATAATATAACATGCATTATTGTCAAATGGACCATTTTGCACAACGAGTACTTTAACTATTAGTACTTTAAGCGTTTTGTTTACATGTTTGTACTTGGACTGAAGTAAAATCTTGAATGCAGGACTTGCTACTGTCACTGAAGTAAAAGCTCCACCACCTTACATCTATACATGCACATATATTTAACCCAGAACCATAAACAAAGAGCATCCTTCCCTCTCCCACTTCTGCAACAGTCTTAAAGCAACAGCACTTGTGAGAGTGTGGGAGGAGAGACAGCATGAGCAGAGGACACAGAAAAAGGATGCAAAGGGAAGCAGATGGAAGTTTGTTTCCTTTGGAAAGGAAATGGAAGAAGTCAAAGTCCTTTGCTCAATTCTGCATGCCAGACCTACAATTAAAAACTAGGAAAAAAGATGTGTTTTATTCAAGAAGCTTTATTTATCCCAAGGGAAATTATTGTGCAACAGTTTCAATACAAAGATGGGAAAGGATCAGAGTAAAAATAAGCATTAAAACATAAATCAAATAAGAATAAAGCTAACATCAAATAAATCAAACAATAACTAAATGTGACAGAGTGCAACAGACGATGTGGTTAAGCGTAGGTTTTTACAATTTAAAACAATACGCAGCGTGCAGTTTAGCAGAATGTTGAAATAAAATAAGTACAAACTAAATAAGTGATGAGGAGCGATAAGTGATAACAGTGTTAAAGTGTAGCAGCTTTTCTTACTGAACTAAGTTACAGTACAACTCAATACAGTGATGCAGAGATTATATAAAGTGATATAAAGTGATACAGTGATAATATAAAGTGATATAAAGTGATATAAAGTGACATTTGCTCAGGAAATCCGAGGGGGTTAACTTAACTGTAGCTCAGGACACCTTGAATAAAGTGACTGACTGGGATCACACACTTCAGATGTAACACATACTGCACATTTACTGTAACCCTTTCCCCAGTGTATATATCCATACAACATACAGGCTGAAATTATTTATTACAGTCGCTCAACAGGCCTACACTGTGGACACCGGACACCGCTGACACCTTATCACGGAAAGACGTGATGGCGCGTATTACAAAGTGGAAGAAGAGAGAGAGAAAAATCTACTGTAAAACACAACTAGTTTAGCACAAAAGCACAACGTCAGAGCTTCAGCAGAAAGTGTCCAGTCTCCACAGAGCACCTCGACACATAACTTTAGCATTTTTAGGGAAACTTTGACGACTTTCGCCCTCACTACAGCACATGCAGATGAAACAGCATTAAAAAATATGATTTTATGTATGGGGCGGCAGTAGCTCAGTCCATAGTGGATTCGGCTGGGAACTGGAGGGTGGCAGGTTCGAGTCCCTGTGTGGACCATGAATGGAGAGTGGACTGGTGGCTGGAGAGATGCCAGTTCATCTCCTGGGCACTGCCGATGTGCTGTTGAGCAAGGCACCGAACCCCCAACTGCTCGGGGCACCGATCTGCTGGCAGCCCCCTCGCTCTGACATCTCTCCATTGATTGCATGTATATAGGTCCTGCTTGTGCGTGTGTGTATTTTGGGCCTGTGTGTGTTACATGAATAATAATGAGTGTGAAAATATCGAATTCTTCTATAAAGCAACAAAAATGTTTAGTTTTCTAAAAAAGGAAACCAATAATGCGTCTTTAGGAGAGCGGTCTCATTTTCTCTCTTGTACGTTTACTTTAGCGCTTTAATTAAACAAAAGTATCATCAGATTAATTGATTCATCGATGGAACACTTGATTATGAAAATAATCGATAGCTGCAGCCGTATAACACGTTTTTAACAAGAGATGTTCCAATACTAGTTTCTCCTTCACAATGCTGATCCTAATACCTGAACGCACCGCGTACCGATCCAATACCGGTGTGTTATACGTATGGTACTATTCTATACCAGCTGTACACTAGTTACCCTGCAGATATGATTTCTATCTTTGTTTATGGCCTGGCTCGGGTTGAGCTCTTTGTAAAACATGAACAAATGCAAACAGAGACTCAACACCATCACATCTCAGTGATAACAGAAAAATAACATAAACAGGCCTCTTTAAAGTTGATATCTTTAGGCGGTATCAAAGGCATTTCTAATAGAAGAACTCTGAATTCATCATCATGTTTTGTCGTACTGTATGTAAAGGAGCTTAATACAACGCCTGCACCTACAAAATGTGACATACGGTCTTTGACAGTTATAACTCTATCATGTTTGACTTTCCTCAACATTTCTTTCCTCTACATTAAGTAAATAAGAATGAATAATGTAGCTGTAATTGTTGAGATTTAATGGTACTTCTCAGGAAAGTTATGACTTACTATAGAAATATCTAAACAGACTCTTTCCAGTGGATGCAAACGTTGAACATTTCACAGCGCTAACACACGGCACACTCTAGAAACGAACGCACCGACAGCAGAGTAACGTGGTGAATCGACATTTAACAGAGAAAACCCACGCAGACACGGGGAGAACATGCAAACTCAATTATAACCCTACGGTGATCTGAGCGATTAGATCTTAATGCGTCGTCAATGCATCTCGGGTGCATCAAAGCCCGTCCTAGAGCTGTCAACTTTATTAACTGTTCCACGTTAATGCCACCTCTCAACGGGGCCTTACACTCACACTAGAGGCTGAGTAAGCTGTTAGCCTAAACACAGCCCTTTACATATACTATGAGTTCAAAATCATTGTCTTTAACAAAGGCAAAGTACAACTAAATGTGCTTGAGAGGAGTAACAGGGTGACTATGATTTGTTACTTCTGCCGTACTCAGCCTTCACGTGCACAGGGTCCGTGTTTTAATGCATTAAAGGCAGGCAATGGAGGGGGACATTTTGTATTTCTCCTTCCCTTCACTCTACTGTCTGATGTCAGGTCAGATCTGAATCTCGTCCTCTGCTGTCAGTGGGACAGAAAAGACCTTTGCATGTTTCAAATCCCAAGCACACACTGATGGTAGCTCGCTGGAAGAGGATGATGACAAAAGACACACGGCCCTCCCGTCCTCCCTGGCTCCACTGTACAATATAATGTCAGGTCTGATCTCCGTCTCTGCCTCCACCCTCAGCAGGAGAGGTCGACCTTTGTTGTTTCCTCTGAACTCTCTGTTTGATCCGTTCACTGCATTTCTGACACACTCAGGTCAGTCAGAGGGCTACTTCTACAGTCACTGTGGTGCAGCACTGTATTTGTTTGGTGTTTGTCGGTTTAATTACTTGCAAAAAAAGAAAATGCGTGGAAGCAATGGCATCACATGACCCGGTAGTTGTGATTCCACTGTTCGGTGAATGTGTCCAACTGGCTTCAAAGCATGATTTTAACCAGGCAAGATCACCATGGTAACCACAACGGTCACGCTTTATAACACTGCCCCCCCCCCCCCCCCCCCTTACATATCAGCTATGGAATATGCTGGATATCCAGCTCAAGCAATGCCAAAGCATCCACAAATTTAAATTACTATGCAAACGCTTTATTTGGTCACAATATGTATAAGGAGGGTGATCTTGAATCAATAATCGTCTTCATTACCATCTTGGACTTGTTTTCCTGACATTCATATGTATTGCTTTTTTGTTTGTTATTGGTTTATCATCATCTTGCTTTGCTAAAAGCCGTTAGGATCCAATATAAAAGTATAATAATAAGTGGATCAGCTACCTAAACATCATGTAAGGTGTTGGTTGTTTTTTTTTGTGTGTGTGTTTTTGTTTATTTACATTTACTTGCATAAATTCAGGAAGTGTCAACACACATTCTGTTTAAGACACTTGATGAGAAAAAGAGGTGGGGTACACATTAGAGTTTTTCTTCTTCCCGCTCCTTTTCAGGCACAAGTTGTGTAATGGTAAATTTGAATATTCCTTCTTCCTTGAGAAGCCTTTCAGACAGACAGAACAGAAGGTGTCCCCCCCCAAGATATCAGATCCCTCTTTTTATTATTCACTCATTTGTGTATTTTAAAGTCTAGACCTTGTAATTGCATTTCACGTTTCAGAGACAGTCAACTGCTCACTGTCTCATGATGTATTCAATCCTTGTGTATTCTGAAACTGTGTTGATCAGACCTGTTAATTATACGGCAGGATGTCTGGGCTGGTCAACCCCACAGTAAGACAAAGGATGTAATACACATTCACAGGGGTGGGCTTTCGTCAGGTATAAATGTTCAACGTTTCTTTTGCTCACTTGTCTTTCCTCATTCGAACCGCGCGCATGTCGATTGACCTTTTCTTTGCAAAGAAAATAAAACTTTGTCGGCCGACACGAATTCATTATTTCATTCTTCATCAAGAGCAGAAAATTTCCACGACAATTTGGTGTCAGAAGTGGGATTCCTCAGGTGATCGTCTGGGACGGAACGCGGACAGGGATAGGCCATCCTGGAAAAGAAAAAGCTTTTCAGCCTCAAACCTCAAAATCTCTTCTGAGGGAGGACTGACCGCAGACGGCCCAGATTGTCCCTGCTGGAATCCTGCGAACAATAAGTCAGCGAAATTTATCTGGTGAGCATTGAAATATTGAAATTCTAACTTCTTGTCTTTTAAAATTTGGGATTTAATTTTACATAATATTTCTAGTTTTCGTTTTATCCACAATTGCTACTGAGTCTCTGACTCAGGGATCAAAGTTTAAATACTTTGGGTTACGCTTGCATCACTTGTGCGGGTTATATAGATATTTTATTATATTGGTATAAGAAAACGAAGTGGTCCTTGCAGAGACGTCTGTATTGTAAGTTGTCGTGCACGACCTCCGCAGCTGGAATGGGGAGTAAAGGCTCTGTTGAGGCAGGACCTCCGGAGGGGCAATTGTGGATGTAATGAGAAAGAAATATGGGGATAAAACTCTAAAATACTTAAATGTCTGGACAGCTGAGTTTGGATTCCCAATAGGGGGATCTCTCAGTTTAAAAACTATATTACTATTAGAGAAAAAAAAAGCTAAAGAAAAAAGAACTAAACATGAGACGGTAAAAAAAAAAATTATCTGTAAAAAAAAAAAAAAAAAAAAAAAAAATTGGAAACTATGGAAAATCAAAGGGAATGTTTACAGATTTGGAAAGCGGAAGCAAAAGCAAGAAATAGGAGAATAATGCAGAAACAACTTCCTTTTTCAAACGAAATAAGTGAAACAAATGAAAAACAAGATTTAAACACAAAAAGAACATCAGACCCGCAGGTTTCTTCCTTTTTGTTTCCACAGTTGGCGGCTTTGAAGCCGGACCCATGACTCTACTGCAGCCACCGAACCACCCTTCAGCTCCACCACCATACAACGCTACAACAGCTGACGAGAGAAGAAGAACAGATCCCTTCAGCATGACACAACAAACAAGTTTGGGAGCAGCCCATCCAGATGCGTCTGTTCAAACAAAAGATTCTTCGGACAAACAAAAGAAGAAACATCTCAATAAGAAATTCACATGGCAGCAATGACTATGTATAACACAGCCCGAGACTACAGACAGCCACAGCGTGAACACAGACAAAGAATACACAGCCAAGACAACAACTGGAAAAACAATGCTAACAGATCTGGAAGAAGACGTCCTGATGACATCTGTTACCGCTGTGGCCAATCTGGACATTGGAGACGTGAATGTCTCACACCAAGACTGAGGGTGGTCGGGGGCTGTCGGAGAGGGATGGACTCCTGCTGACAAGCCCAACCAACATGTAAAACCAGAAGGAGGTACTGCACAACACTCACACAAACATGTTGACACACACAATCCATTGAGAGCTCAGACACAATTGCTTTAACATATGTTCAATACACATCTGATCATTTCAAAAGGTTTCCCAAACATACATTGACTATTGCTGAACAAGATGTTGTATTCTTAGTTGATTCAGGAGCCACATATTCTGTGATAAGAGCTCTAGAACTCACTACAAAACCAGGACTGAGGGGAAAACATGTATACTCTGTTGGTTCATCAGGTCAAACAATCAGAGGGTTTGAAAGTTCAGACCATTCGATTTGGAACCAAGTCTTTCACACTCCTTTGTTCACCCAAATTTAAATTTACTCTATGCATATCAATGGAAATTACAGGAACTAACAGTCTCTTCTGAACTAGTCACAACTGCAACTGATTTCATGACACCAGAGGATCTGTATTGTACATCTCATGTACATCTCATGTGTCACCAGAACCTGATGAGCCATTTGAGGAAAGCTGGATGAGAGAGAGATTTGACAAGCTTAAACTATCACACATATATTGGACACAACACAGATGTGCTATATCAATCTCTCTCACATCAGTTCAATCAAACATGTACACCATAACTGATTCTGTCCCACACATAACACTTGCAAAACACACATCAGATGACTGGGAAGATTTGGGCCCATTCATAAAATCATGTCAGCGCGCAGCCGATTGGCAAAAGACATGTGATCGATCACATTTTTTATTTTTATTTTATTTTTATTTATTTTTGTTTTTTAATTTTTATTTTATTTTATTTTTTCACCAACACTGCAGTGTTATTGTAAAGGTTTAACATCTGTTGTGCACACTACGAAAACAATCCAGCTGGTACCCGAAAGCACTTCTAAATCTTTTTCTTTTTTGTCTGAAGAACAAGCTGAAGCTATCACCGCCCTACAGGAAGTCCCTAAGACACTGTGGGCTATTAATAAGTATGATGTTGGCCTCATCGAAAACTGTGAACCTGTTGTCATAACTCCAAAATCTGACTTTAGACCTTGCAAGCCTCAATATCCACTCAAACAAGAAGCCATCGATGGCATAACACCAGTTTTTGAGTCTCTTAAAGCAGCAGGAGTAATTATCCCCTGTGATGACTCTCCAGTGCGCACCCCTTTGTTCCCTGTGAAAAAAATCAGAGATAAAAATCAACCAACAGAATGGCGCTTTGTTCAAGATCTGCAAGCAGTTAATGCAGCAGTCCGACCCAGAGCTCCAAATGTTCCAAATCCTTACACCATCCTGTCTCAAGTTCCCCCGAAAGCGAAATTCTTTTCAGTGGTGGATCTTTCTAATGCTTTCTTCAGTGTTCCAGTCCATCCAGAAAGTCAATTTTGGTTTGCTTTCAACTTCAATGGAAGAGGCTACACTTTCACTCGCTTGTGTCAAGGATATTGTGAGAGTCCCACCATCTACAATGAAGCTCTCAAACAAAGTCTTGAATCTCTTCTTCTCTCTCCAGGTAGTGCTTTACTACAGTATGTTGACGACCTTTTGATCTGCAGTCAAACCAAGGAACAATGCGAAGCCAACACAGTCAAACTCTTAAAACATTTGGCTAAAAGTGGTCACAAAGCCAGCTTGTCGAAATTACAATTTGTCCAGGAACAAGTTCTTTTCTTAGGTCATGTCATCACTTCTGAGGAAAAAACTCTGTCACCAAAAAGAGTAGAATCAATTCAGAATCTTCCAAGACCTCTCACAAAAAAACAAATGATGTCATTTCTTGGAACGTGCTCTTATTGTCGACAGTTCATTTTAAACTATGCCATTCTTGAGGCTCCACTCGCCTCCCTCATTCATGGCAATAGTTTGCAATCACAAGGTAAGATCACATGGACTCCTGAAGCAGAACAATCTTTCACCAAACTAAAACTTGCCTTACAGACCACTCCAACTTTGGGACTACCTGACCCCACCAGGTCATTTACTCAAACAGTAGATGAGAAAAATGGATACATGACTTCTGTTTTGTTACAGGATCACGGAAATAAACTACGTCCCGTAGCCTATTTTTCTTCCAAACTGGATCCTGTGGCTGCAGGCCTCCCAAGATGTCTCAAAGCTGTTGCTGCATAAAAAGCAGTTATGGCCTCCAGAGACATTGTGGGTTACTCTGATGTAACCCTCCTGGTCCCATATGCTGTGTCCATGATTTTACTTGAACAAAAAACTTCTCACCTCTCCACAGCAAGATGGCTCAGATATAACACTGTGCTTTTAGAAATGTCTAACATCACAGTCAAAAGATGCAATGTTTTAAACCCTGCCACTCTCCTCCCTACGCCTGACGACGGACAGGAACATAATTGTGTTGCTGTCCTCCAACAGGTCTGCTCTCCAAGACCAGATCTACAAGAAACCCCATTAACTAACCCTGATTTGGTTCTTTTTGTAGATGGATCTGCCTCACGTGACCTCCAAAGCGGTCACAACAGAGTGGGATTTGCTGTTGTCACTAACCATGAAACTCTTGTCTCAGACTCACTCCCTTCCCAATACTCTGCACAAGCAGCAGAACTGATAGCATTGACAGAGGCATGCAAACTGGCAAGAAACAAAGCCGTAACTACTTACACTATCTCCAGATATGCATTTGGTGTTGTACACGATTTCGGCACTCTGTGGAAACACAGACAATTCTTAAAATCTGACGGAAAACCCATTCTCAATCATGACAAAGTTGCAGCTCTTCTAGATGCCATTTTGCTCCCAACCTCAATTGCTGTTTGTAAATGTCTTGCTCATACTAACAACTCTGACCCCATCTCCCTAGGAAACGCAAGAGCTGATACTGCTGCAAAAAGAGCAGCACTCCAACCCATTATCCTTAATTCTTTGTTTGTTTCAACTCCAGCCTCCATACCCAGCTCCCTCGAAGCATTACAGACCTTTGCCACACCAGAGGAAAAGACGCTGTGGAAACGAAGCGGTGCCACACAGAAAGACGCAGTGTGGCAAGGGCCTGATAACAAACCATGTCTACCTAAACATTTCTTTCCTCACTTTGCAAAGTTGACACATGGATTGGACCATGTGTCAAAAGGGGGAATGTTGGATGCCATAACCCGCTATTGGTTCACCAAAGGTTTTTCAGCTTATACGCAGAAGTCTTGTCAATCATGTATGATTTGTGCAACACATAACACAGGTGAAGTCGGCCCTTCCACTGCCAGCTTCCACATCGCTCCATGACTTCCAGCCGGGTGACTGGGTGGTGATAAAGGACCTGAGAAGGAAAAATTGGAATTCCAAACGCTGGCGAGGTCCATTCCAAGTACTCCTGACAACACACACCGCTGTGAAGATTGCTGAAAGAACAACGTGGATACACACCAGCCACTGCAGGAAGGTTCCCGAACCAACAGAGGGACTCAGCTGTCAACCCGGACAGCGCGAGAACGAACAGCGAGAGGACAACACGAGGGATAACTCTGTGAATTCAACAAACACCCATTAGAGGCACAGACATTTTCTTTCAACTGCATCATGCACCACCTGATCCTGTTCCTTTCATGGTCAGCGATGCTGACAGAAGCTTACACCTACAAACCCGACAAGACTGTCACTCTGACCAAAGGACAAAATGCAACATTCACTTGCACTGTTTATCCTGAAATTTTGCGATCAGGACAAGTTCATGCATATTATGCCAATTATGACAAATATCTATGCAAAGACCCTTGCAGCCCGCGTGATTGGCATCTGGTGGTAACTGCCACCAATGACAACCTTGCTCCAAACGGAGACCCCCGCTTCACGATGACAAAAATACCACGCTCCAACGGAGTCCAAATCACCATCTCTGATGTCAGAACCACTGATGCAGGTACATATTGGTGTGGAATTGAATATCCAAACACTGATATGTATAAACAACTCAGAGTTATAGTCAATGAGCCACCACACTCATATGACACCTCACCTAACTTACTGTCAGATGTTAAGACCATTCCACCGACCTCTGAGAAAGACAATTATCATCCGGACAATCTAAGCACCACTGACTCCAAAGATGACACAGTGCAACAAGCCCTCAGACAATGTGCCGGCAACAGCGCATGTGCCCTAGCTCTATTACACAAAAAAGAGTTGAAAATTCCTGGTGACTGTTGGGTTTGTCAGGCTCTAGCAGCCAGATGGCAGGCAAAACCCCTTACAGCAAATGTTGTGTTACAAGGTCACATGAAAGAATCCTGGGGCAAAGAAGAGCATGGTAAGTGCACTGTCCCTCTGGGAATGATGACGTTATTAATTGCTGGTCAACAAATCAGGAGTAATGTTTCAATTACTCCACACCCCAATATTACCTGTACTGATTCACATTCAACTCCCACTAACATGGCATTTGAAGTTCCTCTACAACATGCAGAGACTTGCGTTTGTTCAGCATCACCATCCGGCCCTTATCTAGGTCAGTCAAGTTGTCAAACAAAAATATTTGTAAACACTACAGCATCAAATAATTGTTCTTATAGATGGCCTAATAACACTCTAATAAAATTTACCTGTCCATTTAAACAACTTTCATCCCAACCGGGAATAATGTGGTCTTGCGGCAGGAAAGCTTTTCACAATTTGCCAACTCAGTGGTCTGGTTGTTGCCACCCATCAGTAGTTACAACTTCCACAGAAATCTTATATAAAAAACCTCCTACCATTAATATTCAATCTACCATACATTCTCAAACTCACCAAGATACTATTGGTTTCCCTACCAAATTTGATGGTTATGTGTTGGCGGATCCCTGGACTTCCCCAGGCGCTAATATTGGCTGGTCTCTATTTTTAGGAGGTGGAACAACTGCAGCACTGAACAAAATTAATGGAATAGCCTGGTCTGTTCTCTCCTTAGCAAACCACACCGAAGCAGCCTTTACTCTAGTAAATACCGAAATGTCTGCAATCAGAACAGCAGTTATTCAACACAGACTTGCCCTTGATATCATACTAGCTGAAAAAGGAGGTACTTGCAAAATGCTCAATGTTTCTTGTTGTTTTTATGTCCCTGATGAATACGAGAACATCACCGACATCATCAAGCACATGCAAGATGCCATTCAACCCCCACAAGTTGTGAATGACTCATGGTTTTCCTGGTTACAACTTTGGGGCCAAGGATGGGCATCATGGTTTTTAACAATAATTACCCCAGTTGTAGTTATTCTCTTTTTGCTCTGCACCGTAATTCCCTGCATGTTGAAGTGGTTGTCTAACATACTCACCAAAAAGGTGATCCAACCCTCTACATATGTTCATGTGAATGTCAACAATGACCATCAAAATTCAACCTCACTCTACGTCCCTGATTCCCATCACTACCCCAGCTCAGACTCTGACTTTGATGAAGACATCTTGTAAAAAAAAAAAAAAAAAAAAAAGTATGTTTTATCTTTCTTTCTTTTTATTATTATTATTATTATTATTATTATTATTATCTTTATTATTAATTTTTGTTTTTGGTTTACTTCTTTATCATTATTTCATTTAATCTATTTTGATTTTGCAAATGTTATTATTCTTATTTCTTGTTTATGTTTTATTCTCTTCATTTGTGATTAATGAATAATCAAAAGGGGGAAATGTAATGGTAAATTTGAATATTCCTTCTTCCTTGAGAAGCCTTTCAGACAGACAGAACAGAAGGTGTCCCCCCCCAAGATATCAGATCCCTCTTTTTATTATTCACTCATTTGTGTATTTTAAAGTCTAGACCTTGTAATTGCATTTCACGTTTCAGAGACAGTCAACTGCTCACTGTCTCATGATGTATTCAATCCTTGTGTATTCTGAAACTGTGTTGATCAGACCTGTTAATTATACGGCAGGATGTCTGGGCTGGTCAACCCCACAGTAAGACAAAGGATGTAATACACATTCACAGGGGTGGGCTTTCGTCAGGTATAAATGTTCAACGTTTCTTTTGCTCACTTGTCTTTCCTCATTCGAACCGCGCGCATGTCGATTGACCTTTTCTTTGCAAAGAAAATAAAACTTTGTCGGCCGACACGAATTCATTATTTCATTCTTCATCAAGAGCAGAAAATTTCCACGACAGTTGCATTCAAATGTTGCCTGTGCAAATGCTATTGTAATGAAAGCTGACTGAAATAAATGAAGAAATGAAATGAATGAGCTTTCTGAAAATGTGAAGTCACCATTCAACAAGAGCATTCAGGAAAGAAGACACGCCATTCCAGACAGGTGTTGACAATGAGGTTCCGTCTGCAGGATGGCGCTCCGACAGAGTGCTGCTTTCACTTTTCTATCCATGACGATTTATTCCATCAGACAAAACAAATGTTTGAAGGGATTTCAGGCCTGTAAATCCCACTGTGGCATTAAAAACGGCTTCTAACAGATAGCTCATCGCTTAGGCTAAATAATGAGTCATCAATAATGAATACAACTTACTACTGCTGCATGTTAAGTGCACTGAGAGATTGCACCTGTATTCTTGTCAGCACAGAGCAGGGGAAAAGACACTTTCACACCAACTTTGGGCGCACTCACACTGTCCATCCGTACCGTGCCCAAACAGGTTTCACGGCTAAAGTCTGGTTCGTTTGACCAGTGTGAGTGCAACCGTACCACGGCTAGGAACTGCACGCTTGCCGCCCACAGCCCGTTTGGTAGAGGTGGGCATCTGTAAAGCACTTTTGCACATGTACGAGCACGAGCGTGCGCACGTGCACGAGGCCTACGACAGTTCTGACGTCATTTTATGTGCGCCTGTTCGGACATAGAAAAAAGAAGGAGGGACTATGCGCGGACATTTAAAACAATGGCGGCGAAAGGTTCACGTTGGTGTTATGCACAAAAACTCTGAGGTCTATGGAAAGATTTGTAGACAAAGCGACGCATCGCGATGACGTCATCAATGCGTGTGACGTGTTATGGCGTGATGACGTATAGGCAGCAAGAAGCATTCGCCGAGGCCCAGGTAGTGTGAGTACAAACGGAGCTGGAGGGGGGGACAAGTACCCTAAAGCACGGGGCACGGGACGGACGGACAGTGGGAGTGCGGCCTTTGTCTCCATTACCAGGGAGGGAGGGAGGGATGGCAGGTGTGTTTACACTAGACGGTAAGGCGGTAATTTTCCAGCCTTTTGTGCGTCCTGGTCCGTGAATTCAGACAGACCGAGGTATGTCGTCGGCCTGATTCAGCGCCCTGATGTGGCGGCTCGGACCCTACACATATTGACGGCTCGATTTGTAAACATGTCCATGTAAATAGAGTTGCTAACAAGAGACAGTTTAATATCGACCGTCATGATCAGCAACAGGAAAGCCTGTGAAATCTGTGAGATGCTGACGAGAGAAAGAATGAATGATCAGATCAAGGGGCGAACTTCTTCACGCACACATGTTGGGCGTCACCGTACGCCCGACTTTGTGCTGCCCGCCACGTCACATGTTTATGCCTATCACAGAAAGACGTCTTTTGGGAAAGGAGGAATGTTACGCCCCGACTTTACATAGACAAATTGCAGCCTTTGCCTGGACTCCAGTGGCTCCAAACAGAGTTCTATACAGTGTAATTGTATAGAAGTCAATGAGAAAAGGAGCCTAAACTTCGCTCTTGATTTATTAACTCAGTAAACATTTTCCTATTGAGTTTAATGTCTCTAGTTTCAAATCTTCTTCAATACAACATAATGCTCATTTACTAAATGATGGTCCTGTTTAGAGTCAAAAAGACCGTAAAGCAGGCGATGATTTAGAGTGGGGGTACCTGATTGACAGGTTTGTACCACTTTCTTTAGGTTTTTAGGTTTTCCAAAGAAAAAATCTGCTAAGCCTGCCTACTAGCGCTAATGTTCATTCATTCATCTTCAACCGCTTGTCCCTGTCGGGGTCGCGGGGGGGCTGGAGCCGATCTCAGCTGACATCGGGCGTGAGGCGGGGTACACCCTGGACAGGATGTCAGTCTATCGCAGGGCACATAGAGACAGACAACCATTCACACCTACGGGCAATTTTTAGGGTCATCAATTAACCTAGCATGTCTTTGGACTGTGGGAGGAAACCGGAGAACCCGGAGAAAACCCACGCAGACTTGGGGAGAACATGCAAACTCAATTATAACCCTACGTGATCTGCGCAATCAGATCTTAATGCATTCTCAATGCATCTTGGGTGCATCAGAGCCCGTCCTAGAGCTGTCAACTTGTGATCAGATCACCCCAGACGCACGTTAATGCCACCTCTCAACGGGGCCTTACACTCACACTAGAGGCTGAGTAAGCTGTTAGCCTAAATACAGCCCTTTACATTTACTATGAGTTCAAAATCATTGTCTTTTCACTCCCATCCCATGTTATAATAAAATATTTGTATTACAGGAAGATCTCTTTATGGCTGGAGGGTGTTATCAGAGGTACCTAGCTCCTTCATATAACCTTGGCTGATATTGGGCAGAGATAACTTCATGTTTGGACCCCACGGTGTTTTGTAATCTGAAATTTTACAAACTGCAATTAGGGTTTAGAGATGGCCTGAGGGACTTCACCACTATGAGTGGACTGAAAAATGTTGAGTATACCTGGTTGGACGACCGCTAGTTTGACTTTCGGCCTGCTTCGGCTGGTAATCTGGGAGAGATTGCATGTAATCCCACCAATCTCTAAAGCAGAAATCATGGCATCATCATCACAACAGCCATGCATTAGAACATCTCCAATAATCCACCGAGCTTCCTGCTCATATTCTTTATCATCAGCTTTTTTTTTTCTGTTGTTCAAACATTCAAGGATGTGGAAGAGTATAAGTGTATTGCCAAATCATGCAAGATCCATGGTTTCCTCCCAGTTCATCATTCATCTTCAACCGCTTGTCCCTAACAGGTTCTAGAGCCTATAGACGCCAGTCTATCGCAGGGCACATAGAGACAAACAGAGACAGACAATCATTCACACCTACGGGCAATTTAAAGTCATCAATTAACCTAACACATGCATGTCTTTGGACTGTGGGAGGAAGCTAGAGAACCCGGAGAAAACCCACGGAGACACGGGGAGAACATGCAAACTCCACACAGAAGGGTCACAGCTCACTTGCTGTGAGGCGACAGTGCTAACCACCACACCACCATGCGGGTATCATTTTCAATACCTTCTAGACCTCTTTCTATTGAAGTTATGCAGAGATGCTGTATTAAAGTGAAGTAGCCTATAGTGGTGCAGTCCCAGGTGTTTCAGCCTTTGACCTGCAGCTGAAGCTCGGGTGGGAAGCAGAGGGCTTCACGGGTAAGTTGGGTCTGTGTGCGGTGCGGTGCCGTAACGACAACATAAACAAACGTCACAATGGGGGCGACTGTGGCTCAGTGGAGAGTGGGTTGTCCTCCATTCGAGAGATCAGCGGTTCGCTCCCCAGCTCCCCAGCTCCACATGTCGAAGTGTCCTTGGGCAAGACACTGAACCCTGAGTAGTCAGAAGACTAGAAAGGCGCTATTTAAGTCCATCCAAGTCCATGATGAGGCAAGTGTACCCGGGTCTATTGATCTCCTTCACTCCCGTTTCAGAAACTACAGACAGAGTGTTCCGGTCTATTCTATAGACCGGGTTTTGGAAACCCCAGCATGACTTGTGTAAGTCGGCTAACTGCATATCAAACATGCAGAGGCTGAGACAACGTCATAACTGGTGCAATGACTTTTGCTTTTTCCTGTCCGTATAACGCATACCACGAAAGTGGCGAAAGTATAGCTCCACCTCTTGCTCAAGGACACTTCAACATGTTGTCAAGAGTAACTGGGCATACAAACCGACAACCTTTCCATTCAAAGCCAACCTGCCCCTCTACCTGCTACTACCTCTGCACAAATAACAACATAGAAACACAAGATACTAATAAATGGATAATATGAAATGATGAATTGCTATTGAGAGTTTTTTTCATTAAGAATGTATAAAATAATACTTTGATTTACGATCAGATATGTTATGAGTTACAGATTATGACTAGACTACCGCTCTGAGTTATGTAATAAAAAAAGTCAATGGTCAAAACTCAAGAGGATCTTTGATTAAACACAGTGTGACATTTTAGTGACAGGCAGAGAGGAGGCGATGGGTTGGCAGAGCTAGAGAGGCTAAAAGTGTCCAACAACCCCGAATAAACACACAAACACACACACACACACACACACGCACACGCACACACGCACGCACGCACACACTTGCAGATACATGAGTGACCTCTTTAACTGCAGGAGCCACCAGCAGATCCAGCAACACCAACAACAGACCATCATTTCAAATCCCAGTCTAGACCCTAAACTTTCCGACAAGACACCAAAACATGTCGTGCTAAAATTACTGTAAAAGAGATGAAGAAACATGAATCCTGAATATGTTTATTTTATGGTGCAGACAATGTGTGTTGAATTCAGTAAAAAGTTGCAAGAAGCGGTTACGGAACAGACACACTAGGACGTTTACTCCAACGTTAGAGCCACTTTATACTTGAAGGGGGGAGAATTAAGATGCTCCTACTCCCAGTATAGTATTCCTGCAGCATGCATGTGCTGTAGTATGATTCTTTATTAATGACTTTGCGGTGCGTTTGTCATCCTCGAACGCTGCACGTGAAAATTCACATTTGAAATAGGCCCGAAGACCAAAAACAGAACACAGCCAGAGAGAGAAAGGCATGAGCAAAGATAGAACAATGTGTACTAATCCACACAGAGACAGAGGATGCAGTGTGTGTAGCATTGTGTATGTGTGTGTGTAGAGTGGGGAGGGGGGGTATTATTGTATAACGGCATTCTTAGTCCCTATGGAACACCACACTCTTCCTAAAACTGGTGTAAAGGCTGTGTAACGTGGAGAAAAAGGCCTTTTTTTAATCACAAGGCCTCGGCAGCTCTGGAGCTGCACCTGCTGCCTCTGAGAGTCAAACACCATCAAATACCAGCATCCATAGGTAGCTGTGGTCCCTTATAGGGCTGTAAAGGTTAAAGAGGCAAAAATGTAAAATAGCATCAGACACAATGAGGCCACCACACTCATCAATGTTTGCTGAGGAGCTCTATGAGCTCATGCAGGGATATGAACAGGAATCTCTTTGGATCAGTGTGGCCTGATGGTTTTTCCTGCAGGAGGGGTGTAGCTGCCATCCCAACTGCGGCACCACCATAACAAAGAGACACGGATCCACGGAGCTCTGCATGAGAGGCAGAGATTCCCCCCCTCACACGCCCACTCTCCTCCACCATTGTGATGGGGAACACCGTGCACCACACTGTCAGATTGTCCTGAGCGCGTATACAATAGGCTCAATGTGAATGCGTGCACCGTGCAGCAGGAGACTCAAATAACGCTTATATCATCATTCATTGAGTTATGCACGAGAGGGAGAGGATGGCGCAGCGCGAGGATACAGTAAACAAGCCATAATCACGCGATGACACATCAAGTATCAGGTAGGAATCGTAAAATAAGCTGCAGCACTCACCGTTTCGATGTGTCCCGTTTGTGTCACAGAGCGCGCGCCTGTGTGTGTGTGTATGTGTGTGTGTGTGACAGTCAGAGAGTGTGTGAAGGTGAATATCTCTCCACCTTTCGTTGCTTGCAGAGAGCAGACTGGTGCCAGACTCAGAAACAAGCCCCGCCCCCCTCCCACCCGGATCAGCCAATCAGAAGCCCGGAGCAAAAAAAAGACTCTTCTCATCTGAGTCTGCTGCTGCCTTCACGTGCTGCCGGAAATGTGCAACTTTCACTTCATTTTGAGGATTGCTTTTTTTTGCAGTAAATCCAAAAAAATACTTTATACACCAGTGTGGTTTCTTAAAAATGATTCATTTTTGATGCATTTATAAATGAGATGATACGATACAAAAAATATGTAAAATTTCCAAAGCCCTTAATCTGTATTTAAGAGAAATTCCAGAATAAAATCATCCCAGGGTCTTTTTCGGCAAATAAGCCATTGAGACAATTTACTTGTGTGTAACAACTATTAACAGGGAAATTCTGAAGACTGGCTAACAGCCTGAGGTGGCTAACAGTGATTAGCTCAGGGCAGTACAGTGAAGGCATTCAAAGGTATTTTTTAACCACTAATACTGCTGAAAATAACAGCAAACCTCTGCGGCAGGATGAGAAGACTCCCTACACACAAAACAAAGCACCAACAACGTAGTTAGTGAAGCCAGAGTTTATTAAAAGTGTGTTTTAAAGACTTACCTATTGGCCCCTGTACCAGCTCCTCTCATAGTAAAGAGTGGATTACCAAAGTCAGTCCCAAAGGAAGGAGCCCATTGGTGCTTCGTTACCTTGACTGTAGGTGTAGGTCTGTATGACACAAACAATCCACATAATACAAACAAGTGTATTTTTGCGAGATATTTGGTGCAAGTCGTCTGCGTCTTTATGAAAGACTAAACATCATTTGTGACTGCTAGCGGCGGATTCAAGTAGTTTGATTTATTGTCTTGTATTTCTTCTAGAAAAATATCGGGCATCTAGTAAGAATGCCCCCTGGGCGCCTCCCTAGGGAGGTGTTCCAGGCACGTCCAGCTGGGAGGAGGCCTCGGGAAGACCCAGGACCAGGCGGAGAGATTATATCTCCATACTGGCCTGGGAACGCCTCGGGATCCCCCAGTTAGAGCAGGTTAATGTGGCCCGGGAAAGGGAAGTTTGTGGTCCCCTGCTAAAGCTGCTGCCCCCGAGACCCGACCCCTGATAAGCGGTTGAAGATGAGATGAATATATAAAAATAAACACTGTATTTTTGTGAGAAAATATTCTACAGGTGTGCAACTCTGTTGTGTTGTGCTACGGAGATGTGAACATAGAGGGCGCTGCAGGAATGTGTTTTACATTGGAGATGCTGTTGCTGTCAGCAGGGTAGAAGAAGAGTGAATAAAGTGCGTAAGACTGAGGCACAGAGACGCTTTCCAGCTGTTTTTTTCTTCATTTTTAATAAACACTAAAAACTCTCATTGTGCCCAATCACATGCTGGTTTGCAGATGTGCAGATTTTGTCCATGACTTCAAATTATTTGATACAGTTGTGTAAATGTGTTTTGCACACGCCCCCCACCACAGCCACTTCCTGGTTGATCCAATCAGGAAAGTGTCAGTTCTCTGAGTATCCACTAGGGGCAGGTTTCACAACAGAGCAGTTTCTCATTGACCCCATGTTAAACAGGCCGTTTTCACAGCATCATTAAACCTGTTTAAGGCCTGGGACAAAAAACATTCTAGTCCGTGTGTTTAGGTCAGATCTCCATACCAACACATAGGGGGGTGAATTTTTTTGTACCAGGCTAGTTTTTATTTGATTGATGGTTAAAGTTTATGAATAATTAGGGGCGTGGCCTCTTGAGTGACAGCTAGCCTCTGGCCCTCACTTCTCCTCAGAGGTAAACGTCAGCCAGATGGACGTATGCCCCTCCCCCCAGCGTCACATACATGCCCTTTTTTGGTCAGAGGAAATGAGGCGAAGTCAAAGTCTGACAAGATGGAGACTCCCGTAAGCAAGGACGATTGGATCAAGTTGAGAGAACGGACCTCGACGGAGACGCTACGTCTGTTTTTATACAGTCTATGGTGAAAAAGATGAAGCAAAAATGTCAGAATATGCATTTCATAATTTGTGATTCATAGAATAGGATTTGTGCACCTGTGATTAAGTATTTGAGAAGGTGTAACTGAAGTTTTGTATTTGTGCAAGGGGGGGGGGGGGGATATTAGTAAGTTAGCAGCTCCTAAAGCTTGTTTTTAGTTACACATCCTACAACTACTATTTAGTTATGCACCTTTAAATAAAACTCATAGTTGTAAACGACTGTGCCTCCAGTGAATAAATGGAACAAACTGAACGACCTTCCAGCTGGTTAGCTGACTGGCTGGTTAGCTGACTGGCTGACTGTATGACTGTCACAGTTGCTAGCTAGCCAGATGACTGAACTGGCTGTTGGTGAAGCAGAGGTTTCTATAGGATTATCTTGGATTATGGCTCCCATTTGATTTGGTGGGTTTGTTTATAATCTCTCAAACATCACATACTGTCTGCAGCGAGCACTAGATCACATGGAACAAACACATCACAACGACAAATGTGTATTTCTTTACATTAACACAACGTCCATCTTCTCCAAGCAGCCGCGTATGATTGTAGCGTTTTATCATAAACTCCCTCCCTTCTGTAATAATGACTAGCTCCAATTGTGTTTGATCAGTGGTGAGTTCTGCATTCACCTTGATGACAATTCTGATCCTCTTAACCAGGATTTGTCTGCACCTATTGATGACTGTGGTCTTCATGGATCTATCCATCACAGTGGCACTACCCTCAACGCAGCCTTATCGGAATAGAACTTCATTACGTGTGAAATGAAAGTTAAATAGCACCAGTTTGTGAGTTTAAAAAACAAAAGCTTACGGTGTCAAAGAGCAAAATCAAATTTGTACCAGGTGGTCAGTGCAAATATCTGCATGCTAATGTTACGTCTATTCTACCACTTTTCCTTGACATCGATGGGAGACATTAACTCTTTTTTCTATTCCTAACCAAGTCGTTTTGACGCCCAACCTAACCGTCATCTTTTGTGCCCTAAACATAATATTTCCAAAGATATGATACAAATTTTTTTCAAGGAGAGTTCTTGGTTTGAATCCCGGCTGGGGCCCTTCTGTGTTGAGTTTGCTTGTTCTCCCCGTGTCTGCGTGGGTTCTCTCCGGGTTCTCCAGCTTCCTCCCACAGTCCAAAGACGTGCCCGTGTTGGATTAATTGCTGACTCTAACTTGCCCATAGGTGTAAATGTGAGTGTGAATGTTTGTCTGTCTCTGTTTGTCTCTATGTGCCCTGCGAAAGTCTGGCGTCCGGCCAGGGTGGACCCTGCCTCACGTCCAATGTCAGCTGGGATCGGCTCCAGCCCCCCGCGTACACGTAAGGGACAAGTGTTTGCAGATGATGGATGTTTTTAGTATTAATATCCTGCGAACCTGATGAAAATAAGTTGAATTATGTGACTGCAGATGTTATTAACAAGGCCCTTTGCGTTCTTACGTTCTCATAAACGTCGCTCATGTTTTTGTGAACAGCCAAATGTTGCAAATGTTTGAATAAATAGTGGGACCCGTTAATTATCTCCTCTCCTTTCGTAAAGATGGTCCAACGTTTCCTTTGCTAAATTTGTCTTTTCACTATACACCAAGCATCGCCTAGCAACCCCAAGCGAGTTGCATCTCCAGTTCTGTTGTTTGATGACAATGACAATAAAGACTTCTAACTGTAGGCACATAACCCATGGTAATCGATCGCTACATCCATATTCTTTAGGCTACATACAGACTGTGGCTCCACTATGTTCACCAGCGAGTTGCTAACCTAGGATATTTCCCTCTCCTTGTTAGCGGATGGGAACTACAAACTCAAAGTACACACATACATTTACATAAAACATAATAATACAGTTCATGGGTTTGTTTTTCTTGTGCGGTTTTTAATCAGTTATTTGAGGCTATAAAAACAGGGTGAAACGTCATGATTGACTGGGATCGACTCTGGTTGCAAAATTAAAACATGGCGGCGCCCGTATCTGGGATATTCGTGGCTTGACTATTGTACAGGAAGTGGAGCTGCGTCCTCCATCTTTATATACCATCTGTAACTTTGAGCGACCCCTTTTATATGAACCATTTAATCCACTGTTAAGATAAAAATATTAATTGGAAGAGCTTAAAGAGCTAAAATATTGTGATGCAGTAAATTTCCTTCATTTATTTAGATGGAGACAGATTTTAATTTTAAAATATTGAAGTTTATTTATAAATCTCAGGGGACTTTCAAGTGAAATTCAACTTCAATTGCCTTCAAATCAACTCTCCTGACTGATGAACTGTTAAGTTTTGATTTGATTTTTCTGAAACGTGGTTGTGTGTGACTTCTTTTAGACGACCGCGGCAGCAGCAGCAGCTCCCAATGACTCAACCAGAGGGCGTGGCAGTGAATCCCTCATCTTCATCAGGTTCATGCAGAGGAGGGGTCAGGGTGCTTTCTCTTCATTTACAGACTGCGTCACCGTCCTTTCCTCTCCTCCGTTTATCCTCTTCTGTTCCCTCCCTTCTTCTCTCCTGGTCTGACAGAGTGTTATATAATATCCTGCCTGCCTGCCCGCATCATCTCTCTCTCTATTTCTATCATCAGCATCTTACCCAAACTCAATCTGTCTCAGCATCTATCCTCTCTCCTCTCGGCGGTATCATTCCTCCCTTTCCCTCCTTTCCGTTCCTCTCATCCCAGGTAACTGCAGCAGAGTTCACTATAGCAGCTCGTTTACACGCGTTGTCCCTGGGCAGCTAGAAACAAACAACCTTGGACCAGCAAATGCACATAAAACAGCACAATACATACGAATCCATCAGTGTGAGAGAATAAATGGAATCTGTATGAATCTGGTGAATACAAGGCGACCACCGGGGGTGACACTTTTGTGCTGACGTTAGCCAAAGCTTGAGGCAAAGCTTCCTGAGTGTCTGATGTTTGCTGGTATGGGATTTCACTCCCTCACCACTTTAAACTGACCAAAGGCTGTCCTTCTGATTTGCACAACCCAGTCACCCCCAGTAGAGATTATGAATAATTTAAAACAGGTTGTATAAGGTTGGTTTGGCCTTGGACGGATCCCAAAACACATGGACTTTCACCCGGAATTCTTGTCCCGCTAGTACCAAACATGCTATAAAGGGAGTGAATGCACACACTGCCAAAAAAAAAAGTGAATGACAAGTCATGACATCTATACGACGGCGTATTAGGGCCAAGTATGAAAAAATAAATAAATTACGGACACGGGGAAGGGGCGTAATGTTTCGAAAAAAATGTTGCAGATTTATGAGATTAAAGTGGCAAATCTACGAGAAAATAAAGTCGCAGATTTACGAGATCAAAAACTAGCAAATCTATGATAAAGAAGTTGAAAATGTATTAGATTCAAAGTCAGAAAAAAGAGTGTTTTGTTTTACACTCCCTGTTGAGCGTCATCCCTTCAGGATCAACACAGACGCTGCTGCATGCGTGCGGGCTACTGTGTCTGCAGCAAACTCTGAAAAATACTGTGTTTGGTAGTTTGGAAATAATGAAGAACGCTACAAGGTCCGATGACATCGGGTTTAATACGCAGTGGATGAGAGACTGGCGCTGATCCTGAAGTGATGTTGTTCAACAGGGAGTGTAAAACAAAACACTGGGGGAGAAAAAACATGATTTTTTCTTATACATTCTTATACATTTTCGTCTTTATTCTCGTAGATTTGCTAGCTAATATTGTAAATCTGCAAGTTTTCGCTTGTAGATTTGGTAGTTTTTAATTATGTAAATCTACAAGTTTTTTCTCGTAGAGTTGCGACTTTAATCTCATAAATCTGCAACATTTTTCTCGAAATATTACTATTATTTTTCACTAATACACCGTTGCACATAAAATGACGGCAAAACTGTTGTAGGCCTCGTGCTCGTGCTCATACATGTGCAAACGTGCTTTACGAAAGCCCACCTCTCCCAAACGGGCCGTGGCCGGCGAGCGTACCGCTCCTAGGTGCGGTACGGTTGCACTCACACTGGTCAATGGAACTAGACTTTAGCCGTGAAACCTGTTTGGGCACGGTACTGACGGACAATGGGAGTGCGCCCTTATTTGATTTGTTTCTAGATGAATATGCTGCTGCAATAATGTGCATGTTGCATTTTCCTGCTGTAGATGTTTAAAGCTGTGCTCATTTGAACTCCTTTATATCCTGTTGGGTAGTTTAATGTACAGCATGCATCGTACTCCATAAGATCATCGTATGTGCGTTTTAGCGTGGCTGTCCTGTGAGAACCACGCATCCCTAAACGTTTCATGTTTTCAGCTTTGTGACGATGAATTTTCCTGCTGATCCAAGAGGCTTTTTAACGACTTTATTATAGATTAAGAAGTAGAAGAATTTTCTCAACACATCCTTCATCTTATCACAAACTTTCAACATCAACACGTGGAGATACGTGGTTTCACTGGACAGGAAAGGGAGATGTGAGATGTAGTGGAGTAAAAAAGTAGCATAAAATGGAAATACACAAGTACAAGTACCTCAAATTTGTACTCCAGTAAATGTACTGAGTCTCGTTCCACCACTGGAGCTTAGTATACGATATGCCCCTTTACACTAAACAGTGCCGTGATAATGAGCACCACCTCTGTTTGTGAGTGTCGTGCAGGATTTAGGCCACGCAGACCAGTTGTTTGAGTCGAACCCACGGTCTCTGTCGCTCTTGTTTTTCTTTTTAGTGCAAACGGATCCAGAGGAGTTTAACTCTTTTACCATCCGATGACCTAAATAAGGTATGAACCCCCGCAGAGCCGAGGCTTAGCTGAGGGATTGACACACTGATACACTGGATATGTCATGTTAACACTGCTTCACAGCTCTCTCTCTCTCTCACACACACACACGCACACGCACACGCACACGCACACGCACACACACACACACACACACACACACACACACACACACATGCACATCTCTATCTATCTATCCCTAACCAAAGCCATATGAAAATATCATTAATGATGTTTTCCCCGTGGATATCTAAAAGTTAACTGTTGAGGTTGAGTTTTTTTTAAGTGATTTGAAGCACTCAAGGGTTTAGGGGCGGGGAGGGAGACTGCTGGGAGAAAGGAGATTTGGGAGAGAGAGTTTTAAGGCTGTAGGGGGATTTGGGGCGAGGCTGCACGGGGGGTGTCTGGGTTAGAGGGGTAGGGGGTTGGGGGAAGTGAAGATGGGTGAGGAAGGGTGAGGCAGGGAGTGTGAAGGATGCTGTGGTGAATGACGTGCGGTCAGGGGAGGCAGGTGAGGCTGTGCCTCCCCTGTCATCATGAGAGGAAAAAGAAACGAAATAATAAAATAACACAAGTATTAATATTTGTCCTCTGGACTATGATTTTGGTGTGGTTCTTAATGTATTTTGACCGTTTTTATAGTAAAAATCGCAGAAAATTCTGTATTTCCTATTTAAATAAACGGAGTCTCTTCGGAGACGAGAGGTGAGGCATGGACAGCCGAGCCTCCCTCCAGATTGCGCAATCACTCACAAACTGTATTGAGCGCGTGCCCTCTGCGCGTGCTTGTTCCCATGTCTGTGTATGTTTCCAATATGATGGTTGAGGACACTTTTATGAAATAAAAGCATACGTCTTCTTTTCCATGGTGTTCAGTGATGTATTTTACGTATGTGTGTAATATTTACATCTTATTGATGTGACATAAATCCACAGGGGAAATGCCTGGCTTGAGGCAGGCAGTACCTCTGCCTCAAGGCAGGCGGCGATAGTGAGCAGCCTGATAGCCAGCAGCCAGATAACGGTGAACTCTGACCTGTGTGCAAAAAGTAAACACAGAAGTGTGCTGTGCGACTCTGTAGAGCTTAGCGACAAGCTGTCATTTCTCGCCCTGAAAATGGAGGATTTGATTTCTAAACTAAGACATTTTTCAAAGCTGGACTTTCAGTCAGTAAAGGAAAGATATACTGCAATATACAGTCATTTACAGTAAAGGTAAGATATACTGCAATATACAGTCATTTACAGTAAAGGTAAGATATACTGCAATATACAGTCATTTACAGTAAAGGTAAGATATACTGCAATATATAGTCATTTACAGTAAAGGTCAGATATACTGCAATATACAGTTGCACTGGTGTTTTAAAATGGTTTTCAGCATCCTATTCTCTCCTCCTATCCTGTTGGCATCCTACTGTATGTTTGTAAATCTGACTTGTGAGTCAGTGCCTCCCCAACCCCAACCCTCACTGCACGTCACTGGTGGTGATGGAGTTAGACTAAAGTGATGTTGCCCGTCTTAAATCAGCTTCACACTATAACTGCTGTCATGTGTCGTCTTTGATAAAAAACAGTGGTTCACAACCTGGGTTAAACAATATTTATTAAAGATTATACCCGCATATTTATTTCTAAATTAATTTAGTCAATTTACTAAATCTGCTTTTTATTTATTCTTAAGTTAATTTAATCAATGTACTAGTTCTACTTTTTATTTTAAATTAATGTAATCAATGTACTAAATCTGCTTTTTATTTTTTATTTTAAAATGAATTTAGTTAATGTACTAAATCTGCTTTTTATTTATTTCTAAATTAATTTAGTCAATGTACTAAATCTGCTTTTTAATTTTTTTAAATTAATGTAATCAATGTACTAAATCTGCTTTTTATTTATTTATTTTAAAATGAATTTAGTTAATGTACTAAATCTGCTTTTTATTTATTTCAAATTAATGTAATCAATGTACTAAATCTGCTTTTTATTTATTTATTTTAAAATGAATTTAGTCAATGTACTAAATCTGCTTTTTATTTATTTCTAAATTAATTTAATCAATGTACTAAATCTGCTTTTTATTTATTTCTAAATTAATTTAGTCAATGTACTAAATCTGCTTTTTATTTATTTTAAAATTAATTTAGTCAATGTACTAAATCTGCTTTTTATTTATTTTGAAATTAATTTAGTCAAAATACTAAATCTGCTTTTTATTTATTTTGAAATTAACTTAGTCAATGTACTTAATCTGCTTTTTATTTATTTTGAAATTAACTTAGTCAATGTACTAAATCTGCTTTTTATATATTTATTTCATGCAGTTAGCTAAAAATAATGAATAGAAATACATAGATCAAAGTAATGAAGAGCTAAAATAGTTAGATAAAAACAATGCTCTGGCATTTCATAACGTCATAGTTATTTTACATGTTATCTGAATAAAGCAGTATTTGTTTTTTTCATTTTAAATTACCACTTAATTCTTTTTTTTTAAAAAGTATCTTCAAAACCATTTGATTCAAGTCCCTGCTTCGATTTGTGGATGTAAAGTCAGATCTGTTGTTTAAAGAGAGAACGAGTGTAAACTCATTTGATCGGTGCTGTCAGAGCGAGTCTTCTGCACACAACAGTGGAAAAAACTCTGTAAAATGGGGAAAAGTGTGTGTACAAGACAGCCCCATGCGTCCTCACAGGGCAGACACACTGAAAGCATGGACATACAGCACCATCCAGTGGCCGACACTCTGAAAAGCAATGTAATTTTACATTAAAGGGATATTCCTCCCCACTTTACGGAACTCACTGATTAATGGGGTAAGAAAGAGGAAAGTATGGACTTTCTCCTTCTATCTAAAAAAAACATTTTTTGATTATTTGACTCTCAGAACCAGTGGTTTATTTTTTTTTTTAACAATGTCTTGTCTTTATATGCTTACCACATGTTGTTTTAGGTCAAATCTTCAACTGCAAGATGATTGGTGGATCTCTGTGCTGGTTTTGCATCTATTTTTAGTCATCTTGTATCTTTTTGTGGTGGTTTTGCATCTATTTTTAGTCATCTTGTATCTTTTTGTGGTGGTTTTGCATCTATTTTTAGTAATTTTGCATCTTTTTGTGCTGGTTTTGCATCTATTTCTAGTCATCTTGCATCTTTTTGTGGTGGTTTTGCATCTATTTTAAGTAATTTTGCATCTTTTTGTGGTGGTTTTGCATCTATTTTT